>NW_008824664.1:193172-203720 GCF_000699105.1 Pygoscelis adeliae
GGATATTTCATGTGACAGCGTACACATGAAAGCATTGATTAGATCTTCAGTGACTTAAAAAAATTAATCTCCCAGTTTTCTAACTAGTTTCTTTAATCTGGGCGCAGTGTTGCGATAAGAAGTTGACTCACTGAGAAAGTCACCTGCAGGACTGGAGGAAGTTTATCTGCTCCTGGTGCTTTTTGTGGCCTGTCATGCTGCTGGTCACAGCTTTGACAGCTGAGCTTGTTGTGCAAGAGCTGCAATCAAATGTGACTGTAGCTCATCTTTTCCGCTCATCTCAGAGTCACTGGACGGTGTATTCCCATTACTCTGAAAACAGGTGATTGCATTGGGATCACGGGAGCATCGGGACACCAACAGCCAGGTGCTCTCCAGAGCTACGCAAGCTAAAAATGAAGTTCTCTATGGATGATGAACTGCACCCACCCAAGGGGGTGATTTGAACTTTACTAGGAGCTCCTGTTTTTCCTCAGAGGAGCCAGTGCCCTGTGTCCAGCCTGCACACACAACTGACCCCGGCTGCTGGGCTTTATAGGGCAGATGAGAAGCATTGCCAGCTCTAACCAGGGACTAAAGTTAGAGAAGGACACGGAGGGGTCAGTGAAGCTCTCACGGCGTGAAGCCGATGCCATGTGTGTGCAGGAAGAGGCCAAGTGGTGGGATGGCCCCATTTCTGGGGACCACCAGGACATTTCCAGGGACAAGGAGACCTCTGGAAAGCCATAACAGTACGTTATTGGGTGCACTTCTGCCTTGCAAAACTTCTGAGGCAAGGGATGCCACTGCTGCCTGCCTCTCCAAATACCATTCAGTCTTACCATGCCAGGGAGGATTATACAAAAGGTAATTATTCTTACTATGGTGAACTGACATTCAACTACTCATCCTCAGGGATGAGTACACTGAGTTTTGCACACAGGACAGCTTTTCCATAGGAGCTAATAGGATATGTCATGGGTACCTCATACCTTCAAGGCACGTTTAGTAGCTATATAAAAGCACTCCTTCTTCTAGGGCTCACTGGTCACATCACAAAGCTGTTCTCACCAGGGAGCTGGGTAAGTCTGGTTTGTGCTGAGCATCTGTAGCTGCTGAAATGCAGATTTACTTCTGGTTTTTTACATATCAAAAATGCTCTATGGGAAAAGTTTTTAAAACTAGTTGGTTTGAATTGCTATGTTGGAGTAGGAGTGCACTCTCTTACAGTGTCTCCAGCTGGGCATCCGAGTCCAAGAGACACTCCTTAAAAATGTGAGGAAAGGTTGTTAGCAGTAATTGGGATGCTGCTATTGTTGTTTGCTTTTGAGGGTGCCTGACAACAGTCAGAGCAGCTTTGGTGTATCAGGGAACATGATGCTAGAAGAGCTGTAAGCAGGTTTGTGTTCAGTTGTGGTATTGTTACCCTTTAATTCGCTTTGATTCCCTAATGAGCATGAACTTTGTGATGCTGGGACTGAGCCGTGAACCTCTGCTTGCCTGTGGTGTGATGGGATCACCAAGCAGCGGTGCCTTGGGTGCTCTTTGCCTCTCCTGTTATGGCAGATGTGACCAGAGGTTTGGAGCTTGTTTCTGGGTTAGGCTTTTTTCTTGATGCATCAGCAAGAGGTCAGAGGCAGTTGCCAACCAAAAGCAGGAGGGGAAAACTGGATTTAATGATTGAAAGGCAGCTCTGAGATCACCCATTTCTCTGCTGACCTCCAAGATCGGTTCACCCCTGTGGAGGTCCAGGTGATGGGGAGGGAGTTGCAGTCTGGGGAGATATTTAGTGTTACGTGTCTCTGAATTTCCCCACTGTTTGACTTAGTGCCACGTTTCAGAGTTAAAAATGATGGGTTGGGTTCTTGACTGCTGCTGGTGTGGTTTTGAGACCATGGCATAGGCGGGACTTGTCTCCGACACCCTGTGAAGCGAGCCGGTCCTGCGGTGTGGGCAGCAGCAGGACCACGAGAAACCCAGCTGGGTGTCTGTCTAAAGGCTTTGCTTTCTCATGTGTCATTCCAGTCCTGCCAAAGCCTCACTGGGATGTCATACTACCTACAGCAGTGCCTCCCTCCAGTCTACCAGGACCCCATCCCCATCAAGTGCCCGCCGATGTACTCTGCCAGACACCAGCCAGTGCCTACCTGGCACTCGACACTGTGCACCCCACAGTATGTGACCCCCTGCGTCCCCCAGCAGCGCATCATGTCCTCCAGCTTCTCCCAACAGCAGTGTGTGACCAAGTGCATGCCACGGCAGCAGTATGCAACCACGTGTGTGCCGCAGCAGCAGTGTGTGACCCAGCACATCCTACAGCAGCCATGTGTAACTCGGTGTGTGACAACTTGCATGCCACAGCAGCAGTGTGCGACCGAGGGTGTGTCACAGCAGCCTTGCGTGACCAAGTGCGTGCCACAGCAGCAGTGTGTGACCAAGGGTGTGCCGCAACAGCGTGCAACCAAGTGTGTGACCACCTATGCTCCTCAGCAGCAGTGTGAGACCAGGTGCGTGACCACGTGTGTGCCACAGCAGCCGTACCTCAGCAAGGGCATCCCACAGCAGCAGAGTGTGACCAAGTGCATCCCGCAGCAGTGTGTGACCACGTACATCCCGCAGCAGCAGTGTGCGACCAGGTGTGTCACCACGTGTGTCCCGCAGCAGCGTGCGACAAAGTGTGTCTCGCACAAGTTTGTGACCTCTTGTGTCCCGCAGCAGTGTGCCACCACGTATGTCCCGCAGCAATGTGCGACCAGGTGTGTGACCAAGTGTGTCCCGCAGCAGTGTGCCACCAAGTGTGTCCCACAGCAGTGTGAGACAACTTGTGTCTCACAGCAGTGTGTGACCAAGTGTGTCCCACAGCAGCGTGTGACCAAATGTGTCCCACAGCAGCAGTGTGCGACCAAGTGTGTCCCACAGCAGTGTGCCACCAGGTGTGTCCCACAGCAGTGTGAGACAACTTGTGTCTCACAGCAGTGTGTGACCAAGTGTGTCCCACAGCAGCGTGTGAGCAAGTGTGTCCCACAGCAGCAGTGTGCCACCAAGTGTGTCCCACAGCAGTGTGAGACAACTTGTGTCCCACAGCGGTGTGTGACCAAGTGTGTCCCACAGCAGCGTGTGACCAAATGTGTCCCACAGCAGCAGTGTGCCACCAAGTGTGTCGCTCAGCAGTGTGAGACAACTTGTGTCCCACAGCAGCAGTGTGTCACCAAGTGTGTCCCACAGCAGTGTGTGAGCAAGTGTGTCCCACAGCA
Source organism: Pygoscelis adeliae (assembly GCF_000699105.1). Classification (NCBI taxonomy): domain Eukaryota; kingdom Metazoa; phylum Chordata; class Aves; order Sphenisciformes; family Spheniscidae; genus Pygoscelis; species Pygoscelis adeliae. The sequence goes on from NW_008824664.1 coordinate 196,406, forward strand.
GCAGTGTGCCACCAAGGGTGTCCCACAGCCGTGTGCAACCAAATGTGTCCCACAGCAGCAGTGTGTCACCAAGTGTGTCCCACAGCCGTGTGTGACCAAATGTGTCCCGCAGCAATGTCAGCCGGGTGGAGTAAAAATTTCGAGTCACTCTAAAAAGTACTGCTCTGCGTCCAAATGGCCCTGGTAAAAAGGAGTGGGGGAAAGGAAGGTCCACAGAAAAAGAGTGAGGTCCAGCTTTGGGGCAGGGGTTATTTATCTCCTCATACCACCTGCCGACTAGTTCCTATTGCTTAAGTCTGCTTTATCTCTGTTTTCCAGTACTTCCCCTGTAGCTCAGCTCTATTTTGGGCCAGGGTGTGATACTATTTCCATGGCTGCACTCCAGGTGCCTGTGGCTTCTACCTTAATCCGCTACAAGGCATAGTTTAGTGGGATGCTATTAAATTCTTACCTAATTGAAATGAATAGTGACTTTAAAAAAAAATTTAAAAAGGAATAGAAATGTCTAAGGAGTCCAGATCACGACAGCATCAAGAGGACTGGCAGTGCGGCTGGCGGAGGGCTGGCCCGTGCCCAGCTCCGGGTTTAATCCTGGCCTCGGGAGACAATGTTCAGGTTAACTTGGATTCCACGAGGCTGCGAGTTCTCCAAAACACCTGTTTTCACTCACAGATTTGGAAGCCGAACGCAAATTTTCTAAGCAAACGGTATACGCATCTTACTCCAATGGCCTTCATTTTGGAAGGTGGCCAGAAATCCCTGCTGCTTTAAAACACTGACTCGGCGTTGACTTCAGTAGCGTGCCCAATCAAGACAGGATTTCTGGCTCAGTGAAGGTGGCCCTTGCTGAAATTTTATACATTAATGTTTTTATTCACTTATTTGCTTTAACTAATATTGAAAACACAAATTGAAACAAAAGAAAGTCTTTGAAATAACATTGAAAGTTGTAGCACGACTATTTTATGTTTGAGCTATAAAAGCAATTAACTATATTCTTTATGCTGCCTGAAGATGTGTACTCTACACTGTATTGAAAACAAACCATATATATATATGTATACTTATATTATACGTATATATATATACACACTTAAATAAATATAGTTGTCTGACCTCAGATTAACTATCTTGTCTTTTTGCCCTCTGGTGGTTCTTCTTTATTAAATATAGTGAACTCCTGTGCGAAAAATACAAAACCCCTGTAATACCCCTATCATTAGGAAAATGAGTAGTAGCTCGCACTAAGTAGATCATGAATATTTGGAGGGCAAAAACAAGTGTCACAAGACAAAGAGGAGGGTGTGACTGGGGCTGGGACGCTGCCTTGTGTCCCGCCCTGCTCCACCCTTGCTTGGTGTCCTTGAGGTGCCACTGCAGGCTGCCCTCTGAAGGCGAGGAGGTGTCTAAGACCTGAGCATCTAGCAAAGTCGAGGTGGCATCTGGCTGCTCTTCCCCAGGGTGCTCAGGGGGCCATGGGGGAGCAGAGTCTTTTCGCACCTTCTCCTGAATGTCCAGGGATGATGCTTTGGCCCGGAGAAGCAGCATGCAAGAGAAGCAGTGCCCCTGGCCCTCCTTCCACCTTGCAGAGCCAGGGATGCTCTCATAACCCAACGTTTTGTGTCCCCTTTAAAACCAAGAAAAGAGCAATGATGTGATCTTCTGAGGAGTTGTCACACCATTGCGGCTTTCCCATAGGAGCCAGAGCCCAGGGGATCGTTAGGAAAATCTTTCTGGGTGGTGGGTGGCCGGCTGGCGTAGGACCTCATCTCACAGGGGTGGAGCGGCCGACGGAGCACAGGGCTTGTTTTGGAGGCAGTTGTGATGGAGTCTGGTTCTGACCCTGGCTCTGACTCATGCTGCACCGCCGAGTGACCACAGTGCAATGTGCCTCAGTTTCCCCTGTGCTTAATTGGGAATAATAATAGCCCCCACAACAATGTCCCGTGCAGCACTGAGCGTCTCTCTGAGATGAAAGGACTTTACAGATGCTAATTAAGAACATTTGGATGACAGGGCACGATGTTATCGTCAGGTTAATATTTTGCTACCTGCACAGGAAACACTAAACTGAATATTAGCATTACTTGAAGGCTACTTGATCTGGAGCTTGCCCAGGAACTGGATTTATGGAGTTTATAAAAATTGTATTAATCTGCTTACCTGCTCTCTGATGCCAGCTTGATTTCTAAAATCTTGGGTCAGATCATTTAACATTAAAAAGAGCATTGTAGTTCAGGGGAGTGAAATGCAATGGAAGTTAGAGAAATCCAGGTTGGACTCAGTGCTTTTGTCTTCAGTTGCGGAAAATAAGATAAGCCTAGAGAAAGCATTCTTCCCTTTGGTTTTTGTAGCTCTCAAAATGTTGACATCAACTGGGAAAACACTCATTTTGCCTGTATTTTTTTCTATGATACTGAGGCAGATTTTTTTTGTTGGAAAATTGGAAATGTAAATAACAAACCTATCTTCAGGCTTCTGGATTTTCTGGTGAAAACAGAAATAGAAAATTTACTCGGTAGTTCATAAGCAGGAGATCAATATTCTGCTTCAAATCATAGAATCATAGAATCATTTAGGTTGGAAAAGACCCTTAAGATCATCGAGTCCAACCAATAAACCACGTCCCTAAGTGCCATGTCCACATGTCTTTTAAATACCTCCAGGGGTGGCAACCCAGCAGCATCACCGGTGCTTCGTATCGGTGAGAAATTTTCCACCTACTCCATTAAAAGTTAACTTATTTCACCTCTTTTTAATTCAATGTGTGGGACCTCACCTGAATTCCCAGCATGCTGGAACCCAATTCATAGGTGTTAGATTCTCCTTAAAGGAAAAAAAATGCCAAGGCCTTCACTTATGTAGATATGACTATGTAAAAATGCATTCCCTGTCGGCACTTATGCTTATGCCACTGTTAATTTTCCCTTGGGTTTATTCGTGGCGTAAACAGGGAACAAAGGGAGGGATGACTGGTGCAGAGACTGTGCAGCAGAGCAGGAAACGTGATTTGTGTTTTCAGGACATGAGCCTGGTTTGATTCAGCCGCCTTCCCCCGGGCCGCCCCAGCGCTCCTGCTTGTCCCTTCTCCCCTTTGTTGTGCCGGGAAAGCATCACCTCTTTCGGCAGGTTATTCACTTTGTGGCAAGTCCTTTTTAGTAGCCGTCTTGCCCTTAGCCCAAGGCTTTCTCAGTCCCAATCATCAGTCTCTTCCCTGGGTTCCCTGTGTAAGTAAAGGAAGTCTGCATGCCACAGTAATTATGGTCTGCAAAAAGTCGCCGAGAGTCCTTCCTGGATGGTGTTTTCAAAGGCACCGAAGGGTGCATGCAACTCCCACGGAAATGAGAAGTCCCTTGGACGGTCCCTTTGGTGGTCTCAACTGCAATCTTTTCCTGGGTGGAAAGGCGCATTTTAGCTGGCCTGGATTTGCAATGGGCAGGCAGGGATGCTTCGGCATCGTGCGTGGGGATTTGTAGCGTGAGGGCCATGAGCAGCCCCTGCACAGGGTGTCCTTGGCCTGCCAGGGGCTTCGCTGGTTTAGCACGTTGGATCAGGAGGTTCCCCCTCACGAAGCTCACAGGTAAGCCAGATGTCCCGGCAGTGCTGGCCGGCGATGGCAGCCCTGCAGAGCGAGGACAGCCATTCCCACTGGCGCAAAGCTGCACGTGGCTTGGCGAGGACTGGCAGGCAATTAGAGCATCACCCAGCCAAACCGCCTCACTCCCCTAGGGCATTTATTCACTGTATAAAAGCTCTGCCATCACGGGGCTCTCCTAGGCACTTCTCTCCGGTTGTTCTCACTGATGAAGTGGGTAAGTCTGGCTTTTAATGGAGCTCCTGAAATGCTGTTTTATTCCTGGGTGGCCAGAGCAGGCAGAGGTCCTGCCTGGGTACTCACGGAGAAGCATCCTGTGGGGGATGCTGCCTTCAGCACCGGCGTGCGCGGCTCTAACAGCTGGAGCATCTCCTCCGTGCTAAACTGAAGAATATTGGGAAAGCACTTCCAGATGGACTGTGAAGTCAGGAGTGGGATTTGTGGGCTTTTCTACACTTTCTGTTAGTTCTAGTCCAAAGGAGGCTATTGACTACATAAAGGGCTTGATGCTGACAGGAGTCAGATATGAGCTTGCATGCGAAAAGGCAACTTCTCTAAAGGAAATGGCATGGAGAAATTTGCTGCCGTTTTATGGAATTTAAACAAAGCAGCTTTTCAGATAATAGTAAGAAGCTGACCAACTTCAGTGCCAATGTGAAAGTCAGCAGAGAGACTCTCTAGCTAAGTCTGAACATGTTAAAATTTCTATCTAGGCTAACTGATAAAAATAAGTCTGAGATGCAAACAGCCCCCTGGAAGCAAATAATCCGCCCTACATTAGAAGCTTTTTATCTTGATGAGCATCACCAGATACTTTAGCATTGTAAAGGTAGTAGTAGCAATTGCTGTCATTGTTTTTCAATGGGTTATTTTTATTAGTTGATGATTATTATAATTGTAGTGATAATAAGTTTTCCTAATGATAGTAACACACAGCATTGTTATTGCTAATAGTCACCCAGCGATAGGCTTTTAGAAGATAAAACGCCTTACTGTAATTATAGACAGAACGAGGGGTGTTCAGAAAATGCCATTTCTTTACAGTCGTTAAATTATATGCCTTAATCTCCAAACAATGTTGAAATGAAAAAAACATTTTTGATCAGAGTACCTTTCACATTTCAGTGGTTCCAGTACCTGTTGTGCTCAAAATAATCCTGTTAAAAACTCAGACAGCTCCCTGAAACTGGTGTTTTCCGGAGTGGGGAATGAAGAGGGATGGTTTCTCCTACGACTCCCAGGGCCAAGGCAAAGCGAGACATTTCACAGTGGTTTCAGGAGGGAAGTGTGGGCCTCCAGATGGTGCCACATGGTCATCACATGCCACCTGGTCCCTTCCCCAGGGATGCAGTATTGGCTAGACTCCCCTCCGTGCTGCTCGCACAGGGGCTGCCAGGATGAGGTTTCACTATCAGAGCTGCTATGCCAGGCATTTTGACAGTGGGTCTTCGGGTTACCATAACAAAACCAGGACACTGTGGCTTGGTATGACTGTAGTGCAGGACTGGAGGCTGCTTTAAATGGGTGTAATTCTCTCAACTCAGTTAAACTTGGCCAGTTAGCACCAGCTGAGATTTTGTCTTGATAGCTTCTCCTGTCCTGCTATGGTTTCACCAAATACTTAGAAACTATCCTGTTGTATTTCCTCTTTTCTTTTCCTGAGGATGCCTACACAATAGTATGAAGCTGGGACTGCAAGACTCGCAGAGGCAGCAAAGCTGATGCTATGGTAGCAAGCTCAGAGCCTGTAATTGCATGCTGCCAGCCCAGCAGACCCCTGTGGGACCGTGAATAGGCAGGCAGGCAGGCGGGTCATACGTGCTGAGCTCTGTGCTGCCACAAACCTATCTTTACCCTCAGCTAGCTAATTTAACCTCAGCTTGGGTTTGCCTGCGTGAACTGCAACCACACCTGAGTATTACAGCATGGACACACCTTTAATTTTGGCTTGCCTTTCATCTCTGGTGCTTGGGAGTTGCAGGACATAAACTTGAAAGGACATCCTGGTGGGGACACAGAAGGTTTCCAGGAAGTAAGACAGAGGGTCATAATGTCAATTCTCCTTGGTGAAATGCTTTGATGGACACTTAGCTGGTCTTTGAAGGGTGGCATGAAAACTCCTCAGTTTGCCTGGCTCCAATCCCTGAAGGTTTCTGGGCTCTTAAGAGAAGGGTGTGGGGGCACAAGCTGAGAACAGACTCTCCTCTCCTCACCTGGGTAATCACATCCTGGTCTTGAGTCACCAAGAGTCTCTGACCTTCAGGAGAGCTAGGGTGTGGGCTTGCCGTGTTGAGATGTCTGCGGGGAAACTCCGAATCCTGCATCCCAAAAAATAGCCAATGCCTATGTGAACTGTCTGTCTTTTTCCTTCTTCTTTCAGGCATAAGCGCGTTGCGTGACCATGCACTATTATGGGGAGCGGTATAAACACCTGTACTTGCCGGGATCGGGCTACATCACCGAAAGCATCCAGCAGTGCATGCCCAAGGCTGATGTGTGCAGTACCACGTGCCACCCAGTGAGCGTGATCAAGAGCCCGATACCGAGATGGCAAAGCTACACGCAACCTTTCACTTACGTGTGCCCGCAGCCAAGCGTGACCCAGACATCTCTGCTGTCTTGTCAGCCCTATGTACAGCAGTATGTCCTGCTGTACTCTGAGCCTTGCGAGACCACTCGCCTTCTGCCCTGCAGGAAGCCCAGCATGAAGCTGAGCACAATGCAGGGTTTCCAACCCTGTGAGACCAGCTGCCCCGAGAAAAAGCGTATGGCCAAGAGCCTCCCACCGTGCGCACCCAGGTGCCCAGAGCCAGGCAAACTCAAGTTCCCGCCGTGTGGGATCAAGTACTCGTCCTCGTGCAAGGGCGAATGCAGGTCACAGAAGATATCCAAATGCTCTTCGCAGCAGTATGGCACGGGGCTCCAGTCCCTGCAGGGGATGACCAGCTGCTATTCCCCGCCGCTGCGGGGAGTCACTGAGTGCCCCCCGCAGCAGTGCAGAACGCAGCCTTTGCTGCAAGAGTACGTGAGCGGGTTCCCCCAGCAGAAGTGCATGAAGGGCTACCCGACTCAGGAGTGCATCACCACCTACTCCTCGCAGCAGTGCGTAACCAAGTGCCAGCCACAGCCACACGTGCCCAAGTGCCCCCCTGGGCAGGGAATAAAGGAGCGTTCCTCGCAGCAACAGGCAGCCAAATGCTCGCTGCCACAGGAGGGAGCCAAGCACAAGAGCTCATCGACACAATACCTAAGCAAGTCCAAGTGCCTCTACCCACGGGCCACCCAGCACTCGACGCAGCATCCTGCAGGGAGAGTGAAACGTTCAAGCCACTCCAAGAAGAGTCGCTGTGCTTCAAAATGGCTGTGGTAAAGGAGATAAAGAAGTAGTTGTGAAAACAGCAAGCTCTGTACCTGACGTCTGAGGTTATTTTTCTCTCCCTGTTCCCATTCTTAACCCCCAGAGAAGCTTTGGCCTTATTTTACCCCTTATTGTATCCATGTTAAACTCATAGAGTGCATTGCCTTTCTTTTTTGACCACACCAGTTATTCCTGCAACAGAAAAGATGTTAGTGAGAAGTTAAGTAACTCTGAGCAGGTGCTCAGGCTTTGAACTTCAAACTGATACAACTCCGTTACAGTGTTCGCAGCCTGAGAGGTTTTTACTGTTACTGGATCAATTATATTCGCTGGCTGTACTAGTCATATTAAACAGATTGCAG
>NW_008824664.1:203737-206852 GCF_000699105.1 Pygoscelis adeliae
TGCTGTCTGTCTGATTTATTTTCCATTTTTTATAGCTGTTTCTAATACCTACTACTGGAAAAAAAATATTCCCTGTTGTTATATCACTCCTTTGTGTAAAATAATGGCAGTAATCACACTTTTAGGACTAGATTTACCATCTGTGGGAACAGATCTTGGTGTTGAAAAGTTACCCAGAGACATAGTAAAAGAAGCAGCGCAGGGTGGTATTTAGAAGAAGGCTTGACTAAAGTAATGAGACTCATTAGCAGCCCTCAGACAGGAGCTTACTGTCTGTCCAGGCTTAGCTCGGTTGCACCAGCATCTCAGGGGAGCACACCCTGTTTGTATGCGGGTCACACAGTCCGTCACCCTGGGACCAGAGCAAGTTTTTCCCAGGTGTCCCCCGCTCTGCAATTTTGTCCCTGGACAAAATTGGACCACTGCTGAGCAGATTATGAAATGGGTTGTGTGGGATAGTCCCTGGCACAGCAGGAAGGAGAGAGGACACTGCAGAAGGTCTCTTCTGATGCCGTGACCCTGAGCTGGCCCTGTCTGCACCGGACGGGTGATCAGCACCAATAGTCTGTGGTTATAAAATTGCAATCAGAGGGAAAACTAACTTTCAGTTCCAGCTGTTCCTTGACGATAACATTTTCATAGACAGCAGGAAACAGTTGTTGTGCTTGGTCAATATTTTGATTTCCTAGTGTATATATGTAAGGGGCAAAGTCCCAAAGCACATGTCCGCACACCTGCCCTACACCACAGTCTCTCCCAGGAGGTGCTCCTGGGGCAGCACCGGAGAAGCAGAAGCTCTCTGCCACCATCTAAAGGTGCAGTGGGAGACCCAGCGGCTCCTCCCACCACTGCTTTGCTGTCTTGCTCTGCTCAGCCAGCTCCCTGGGCAAATCCCAGGAGGAAAACCACCTCCTATCTCCTTGGCTTCCTCTGCAGTGCCCCAAACAGATCAAGCAGGATTTCTATAGACTCCTTTTTCTAATAAAGTGATAGATTTGCCTGTAAAAACAGAGACTGGTGCTACCAGCAGTCCTCCAGGATTAGGAGGAGTCTCGCCCTCCATGGGGAAAAAGAATTCATTTTAACTTCTGGTAAATCACTAACCCTGGGGAATTAAATGAAAAAGAAAGGAAAGGCCTGAGCAAGTATCTCCCTCCTGACTACCTCACATGGGATCAATCCCTTTCTTATACCAGGTCTATTAAAAACCTGGCTCCTCTCTACCCTCGCTCACCCCTGGCACCAGCATGCTCAGGACAGGCAGTGAGGCCCGGAGGTCTGCAGCCATTAGAGGGAGGTGGAGGTTCACAATTAAGGCACAAGGGTGGCACAGCCCAGGCCCAGGGGAAGCTCTCCCACCGGCATTTGTCCCACTTGCATGGTTTAAAAGGATCTGCTGATCCTAGCTGCTTTTGGTCCCGAAAGGATCCAGACTCCCCTTCAGTTAGCATGGGGAATTATAGAATAGTTTGGGTTGGAAGGGACCTCTAAAGGTCATCTAGGCCAGCCCCCCTGCCGTGGGTAGGGACATCTTCAACTAGATCAGGTTGCTCAGAGCCCTGTCCAACCTGACCTGGAATGTTCCCAGGGATGGGGCATCCACCACCTCTCTGGGCAACCTGTGCCAGTGTCTCACCACCCTCAGCATAAAAAATTTCTTCCTTATATCTCGTCTAGATCTACCCCCCTTTAGTTTAAAGCCATTAATGTAAGATGGCATTGATCAGCAGAAAAGGGTTTCCTTTTAAAAATCTGAGCTTCTGTTTCTGTGGTTTTGCACCTGATAAAGGAGTTATGCTGACATGATAATATAAAAACCTGATGTCTCAAAGCAACCACTATAAGGTGCCTGAACTTTTACTAGCTCTCTGCATGAGGATGGTTTTTATGGTCTCTTGTTCCCTCTCTCCTCCCGCTACCCGCTCTGGCAGCAGACCCTGCTCTCCCTCATCAAATGGATTAGTAAGTGGGACCTGCTCCTGGAGAGGTCATGAGCACTGCAAAAAAAGGACCTGGTGGCCCAACAGGTGACGTGAGGCAGTGCTGCATCCTTGTGGCGGTGAAAGACAACTGCAGGCTGGGCTGCGTGAGCCAGAGCATAGCCAGTGGCAGGAGAAAAGTGTTGATTCCCCTCCAGCTGGCATTTAGGAGGCCACATCCAGACCTCCATGTCCGGTTTTGGGTGCTCAGCACAAAAGCCATGGACAGCCAGGAGTCAGTCCGATGGAGGCTGCAGGGTGGTCAGGGCACTGGGTGCAAGAAGAGAGAGGCTGGGAGGGTTGGGTATGTTTGCCCTAGAGAAGAAAACACTGAAGGGACAGTTTATTACTACCTTCACCTACCAAATGAGTGTTTAGAGCAAAGATGGGCTACACTCCAAGGTGGACAGTGACAGGGTGGGCTACAAAGCAGTTTTTTTTTTTGGGCTTGCTTTTCACAGCCTTTCCATGCAAACACTGTCCAAAGCGGTCTAGTGCAGGATCCCCCAGCTGGACAAACTCCACATTGGCCCATGTTATTAAGAGGTGTAAGATAGAATAGAATAGAATAGAATAGAATAGAGTAGAGTAGAGTAGAGTAGAGTAGAGTAGAGTAGAGTAGATTGGATTGGAAGGGACCTCTAAAGGTCATCTAGGCCAACCCCCCTGCCGTGGGCAGGGACATCTTCAACTAGATCAGGTTGCTCTGAGCCCCGTCCAACCTGACCTGGAATGTTTCCAGGGATGGGGCATCCACCACCTCTCTCGGCAACCTGTGCCTATCTAGTCTATACCTACCCCCCTTTAGTTTAAAGCCATTCCCCCTTGTCCTGTTGCAACAGGTCATAGAATCATAGAATCATTAAAGGTTGGAAGAGACCTCCAAGATCATCGAGTCCAACCATCAACCCAACAACACCATGCGTCCGTGTCTTTCTTATGCTGAGGGCTCCAGAGCTGGACACAGGACTCCAGGTGGGGTCTCACCAGAGGGGAGTAGAGGGGCAGAATCCCCTCTCTCAACCTGCTGTCCCACTTCTCAAGCTTGTCCAGGTCCCTTTGGATGGCATCCCATCCCTCTGGCATGTCGACTGCACCACTCAGCTTGGTGTCATCTGCAAACTTGCTGAGGGTGC
>NW_008824664.1:207698-223063 GCF_000699105.1 Pygoscelis adeliae
CTTCATGCTCCTAGTCCCTGCCTTTGCCTTCTGCAGCTCTGAGCAGTGAGGCTCGAGCACTTGCCGGTGAAGACTGAGGCAAAAAAGTCATTGAGTTCCTCTGCCTCCTCTGTATCCCAGGTAACCAGGTCTCCCATTTCATTCCGGAGAGGGCCCACATTTTCCCTTGTCTTCCTTTTATCCCCAACGTACCTATAGAATCTTTTCTTGTTGCCCTTGATGTTCCTGGCCAGATTTAACTATCAGGGCTTTAGCTTTCCTAACCTGATCCCTGGCTGCTCGGACAACTTCTCTGTATTCCTCCCAGGATACCTGTCCTTGCTTCCACCCTCTGCCGGCTTCCTTTTAGTGTTTGAGTTTGTCCAGGAGCTCCTTGTTCATCCATGCAGGGCTCCTGGAGGTTTTGCCGGACTTCCTCTTTGTTGGGATGCATCGCTCCTGAGCTTGAAGGAGGTGATCCTTGAATATTAGCCAGCTTTCTTGGGCCCCTCTTCCCTGCAGGGCTTTGTCCCATGGCACTCTACCAAGCAGATCCCTGAAGAGGCCAAAGTCTGCTCTCCTGAAGTCCAGGGTAGTGAGCTTGCTGTGCGAAGATGTTTAGGGCTGTGTTTCTACCCCCATTTCCAAATTTTTTTTTGTGCAGAAGGCATCATAACTTCTATAAATTAAATGGCAACCTTGCTGTCTTTTCTTCCTACAGGGAAGTCTGGGAGGTGTAAATGAGTTTCCAGTTTGGGGTATTTGGATGCTCTGCAGGTAAAGTGGCATAGAAACAGGAATTTCCATTTTTCCAGGTGCTTTTCTCATTTTTAATGAAGAAGGGTATGATCAGAAATTGGTTCAGAAGTCACCAAGAGATCCATAAGCTGCCTGAAATTGTCAAAGAATGTGAAATACGATTTTTAACATGAATTGCCAGCAATCTCTAGTAACAGAGCTCAATGGGGTTAGCCTTCATCATGGGCTATGAATCTGTGGCCTGGATTTTCAGATAACTTTGTGTAAACTTTTCATTGTCTTTTTTGAGAGGATGGGGAAAATAATCCCGACAATTAGAGACTGGTGAGGTGAGGTTTCCACACAACAGAGAATGTCAAAACATTTCAAAAATATTAATTACTGGTTTATGCATGCAAAGTGTTTTATTGTTATAATATTAATAGTAGGTTATCTAAGACAAACACCTCAGGGCTAATAGCAACTTTAGAATATGCATTTTTTGATGGAAGTGTCTTAGTTGTTCTCATAAACAGGATGTTGTTTTTGAGCCTTGACGACTCAAGGCATTTTGCATTTTCATTAAACAATGCATTTCTGTTTGCATTCAAAAGCACTCATTTCGAAATGGGTTAAAAGGCAGCTTTGGCTAAGCCTGTGAGAGTTAAACACGCGACTCTTAACTCTGAGAATCCACCTGAATCTTTGGGATTCAGTGAGGCTCCACAAAATTCAGGAATCCCTGTACATCATTAGCCATGTGATTAAAAGTTTTTCCCATACTTAAGTCTCCCTTGATGCACTTTTAGCCCATGACTTCTTCTCTTGTCCTCAGCAGGTGTAAATGGCAGCTAAATTCTTTCACCTTGGCATCTACCTTTCATCTGCAGAAATTATTACCTTATCTCCTTCCAGTCTTCTCTTCTGTAAGTGGGCATCCTTCAGAGCTTATGTTTCTTAGCCCTCTGATTACGCATGGTGATTGGAGCCAGACACTTGGCAGCTGGTCAGTACCTAGAGTAGGAATGGGGATCCCCGAGCAGAATGACGTCCTCCAGCTGAAGCTGTGACAACAATCAGTGAAACGAAGGACAGGAAGCAAATAACCAAATCAGTTTCATTGTGAACAAAAATGGGGTCCGTGCAGTCTGCAAAATTCTGATCTCCACTCCTCCCTCCTCCAAGCCGCATACAGGGATGAACCCCACGGTGTCTCCAACTAAATGCTACGGTGGATTTAGGGGAACGAATTAAAATCCCACACCTAGCAGCAGATATAGCCAATATGTCTGCAATACATCGTTTGTTGTCTGCAAAGCACTGCTCACCTGGGCAATGTTTAAGTCAAAGCTGAACAAAATGGAGCGAGTTGCATCCCTGCGTTAATACAGACCGAAGTGGTAGAATCACACCAGCAATTAATTTAGACCATAAAAATATAATACGAAGGGAACCCCACAGCATGTAACAGTATGTACCATAGAAAATTGAATAATGCTGGTAAACAATGTTAAAATAATTATAGTAATTATAAGTGTTACACATGCGGGAAAAATTGTTTGGAAAGTAATTAAGACCTCATGCACACAGGTTGTCTCATCTACCTGGAAGTTCAAGAAAGCATATAAAACTCAAAGGATTCAGGGCTGCTCTGGCCATTTCTCTTGACTTCTTCCTGGACAGCTGGTAAGTCCCATTCACCTCAATCTAATAATATTGAGTAAAACGTTGCTTTAACATGAGCTGGGGTTTAACAGCAAGCTGCTCTGCGGTTTCTAAAAAGAATAATGAGATTCTTTCCCAAAAAGTCTGCTAGAAATTATTTAGTTGTATACTTGGACCATGTGCAGCCTTAAAAACATATCTATGGGGACTGGCATTCTTATTAAAAAAAAAGTGGTGCAATTTTGTTATTATCAATTAGCTGTGTATAGCTACCTGGTATCCAACACAAAAGGCATTTTAAGCTCTATTCAGGTGGAGTTTAGATAATATTATCATAGAATCATAGAGTAGTTTGGGTTGGAAGGGACCTTTAAACATCATCTAGTCCAACCCCCCTGCAATGAGCACGGACATCTTCAACTACATCAGGTTGCTCAGTAACATTAGTATTAGTATTTTTTCATCAAAAAATTGGAGAAGATCTGAGATGTTCAGATTTGTTTTCCAAAAGTTTTTATTCATAAATCAGCAAGACTTAGTTTTCAAAGGGATAAAAAGGGACTAAAATCTTCTTGCCTCCTGCCTTTCCTGCCAGAATGATCATGTTTGCATCCAAAACACAGCTAGAACAAAGAGTTCATTTCACTAAGAATTGATGTCTCCCCAGTTTTTAACTGGTCATTCATGCAGGTCTGTTCATGGCTGGAGCCTCTTTGGGTTAAGACACCTTTATCATAGCACTGTTAGGAAGAAGCAGCTCTGCAAGGACAATTGTTTTCATACTCAATGACTTCAGGGTTTTTCTGACAAGAGCATCTGATGCTGAGCATTGACAGACAGGAAGAACTAGATCCCATAAGTAATGGGATCCCCCTTAACCTTTCCATCATAACTGGTGGACAGAAACAGGCATTTCACATGACTTATTTAAACACCTACCTCTGAATGAGCCTGACTGCACTCAAAGTGCCTGTTTTTCTCCAGGGACAAAAATAAAGTGGCTACTTTATAGGTAATCATCTAGATCACACAGTTTTTCACTTTGACAGATAAATCCCACAATATATTTTTGTAATTAGTTCCAGCTGAATGACCTAAAAGATGGATTCAGGGTCTAGGCAAAAAGGTAGGCACCAAAAATCTCTATGAAGTTCTTGGCTCTGCCACGAATGGTCTCTGCAAACCATCTGGAGGTACCTGGAGGCAAGATTTTCCTAGGAGCTCAGGGACTAGCATGCAGAATGGCACCGAAATCGGGTCCTTCCACCCACTGCACAGCGGTCCCCAGCTTGCAGAGCTGGGATAATGTTTTTTCCTCCCAGTCCTGCCTGACGTGGACTCGTTAGTCTGCACGAATCTCTCAGGACACTGATACAGTGCCCAGCGCAATCTCAGCAGAGGCACGGGAATCCTGTTATGCATAATTACTCTAACGAGGGCCGGGCATGTTCTATCGCTGAGACAAACAAATAATCCCAGGCAAGGACGTTCTCTAGTAGAGGGATATAAAATACCCATTCCTGTATGACCAGTGGCCTTATGGCACCAGTAGTGGCTATGTTGAAGTCACTGGCCACAGCTGCAGTAGCTCTCCAGTTGTCCTCGGTGGCTGCCCGGACAGGATCTGTAATTGTGAGGGTGAAAAGAGGCTCTGCATAGGGGCAGAGGTGGAAATGGCCTGTGGGCAATGGATGGCAGTGATAAAATGGGATGGAGGTTGGTTAAACCCGGAGGCCTAAGGGTCCTTTTTGGGAGGGTGGAGGCAGGGTGAGAAGGACTCAGGGTGATGGGGACGGATGAGTGGAGCAAGGGCACAAGCCTGTACTGACCTGTGAGCTTCATTTGCTGAAATCACAGGCTCATGTTGTCTCTGCTACAGCATCTACGTTACCTGCACAGCCCCTATAACTAAAATACCTGAGCTGCCCTCTTATCTACTTGCACCTTCTTCTCCACCACAGTGTATCCCCAGCTGCGGCACGCACCTCATCCTCCCTGCAAGGAGAACAGGAGAGAGGAGCAGGAGTCCCCTGGAGGTACAAGGGTCTGCGGGGTGAAGGGCAGAGCGTGGGTTGCAAATGCTTTGAGAAACACACCTGTGGTCTCCGTTATGTGCTGCAGGTTCGCCACCATTTCTCCCAGATGTCCTTCGGTGGGGAGTGGGACACAGGACGGTGTTTCTACTCATGCGATGTGCAGTGCCCACAGCCTCTTGCTACCAGCTGCAATGACCCATGTGTTGTATCCTGCGGCACCTCCAGAGTCATTATATACCCCCCTCCCGTCGTTGTGACATTCCCAGGGCCGATCCTCAGCACGTGCCCACAGGAGACGGTAGTGGGAAGTTCTGCAGTCCTGGAGAGAGGTGCACCAGCCCCGCTGACATCTTTGAGAGCAGAAGTCCTGTGCTCAGAGCCACCTGCAGAGAGATTCGTCCCAAAATATGTGCCTCAGCGTGCACCACGGTGCTCCTATGTCTTTTCTTCCCACTGGATGCATCCTTGCAGTAGACCCAGCTACAGACGCTACCAGCCACCTGAGAGCAAGAGGGAAGAGCAAAAAAAACTCCAGAGAAGAAGCCAGAAACTGAAAATACAGATACAGCAAATGAGGACAAAGAGACCTCAGAAGTATAACATAGTGATACCAACCCCAATGACCAAGTCCAAAGGCCTCTTAGATTCCTACTGCCTCTTTAAAGCAGACTTACCTATGTCTTCTTTAAATTATGCTTTACCTTAAGTTCATAGGTTTTTTCCCCCTCAGGCACATTCTCAGGCAGGTGATTAGAGTAATAAAATGCCCCCTTGTCCTAATTTGCGTTAACCTGGCCTTTGAAACATACAGTATCTGATTCTCGGGAACATTTGTTCTTTTTACGTTGCTTTCCAGAAAAATGAAGGCAGCAGCTGTTTCAAGAACACCACAAATATGGTCAATTGAGACATGACAAACCCTTTCACTGCTAGACCTAATTAGACTGGTCTGAGCATTGAAGAGAATTAGTCACCAGGAAATGCACTTTTCCCTTTGATAAATATATGTATACACACACACGTCATTTGTTTCTAGCTTTCAGTTTCACTGCAGGAAGGAAGTGTGGGGGAAAAGAAACTGATCCTCTCTTTATATTTAATTTTATTTAAGAAAAAGGAAGAAAGTATTTGATGAAATGTGTCCCTTGCCTATAGAAGTTACTGCAGTATATGAGTGACAGAATCTGCATCTGGAACTGTGCCCTTTATGCTGTTATTTATTCTAGCAATCTTGTTCTGTCTTTTCCCTTCCCATTAAAATTATTCTGCATTATCACGGCGGTTTTCTCGTTTTCTTTCTCTTCTACTCTTGATTTTCAGGTACCTACTGCTGAAATTTAGATGGCAAACGTCAAAACCAAATCTGTCAGTCCTGCTCACCCATGAAGTGAGAAAATAATCAACTCTCTCTTGCACTCCTCAGCTCTGTTCACATGCCTTCGCCCAAGACACTTTCATTTTCACTTTCTTCTCACAGCTTTCACTTGTTCCTCATCCTGTTAAGTACAGCTTGTGGTTTTGAGAGTTCATGGCTTGATGTGTCAGCTGAAAAGCAGTAAGTAGATGGAAAGGAATGACAGCCCGAGAAATTTTCCTTATTATTTACTTCAGTTCAGGAAAATCCCCCAGCCCTGCTCCCCTCCTTCCTAACAGTATTAACACCCCCCCCCGCCCTCAAATTCTAAGCTTCTATTCCTCCTAATAATTATTTAATCACTACCATCATTTTAAGCGCAAGCATTGTCCTTTTGGTCCCAAGAAGAATATTACCGCAGTTGTGATTGGGCACCTCTGCCAGTCTTTGCAAGCTAAAAGCCCAGTTTAACAGAAGTGAAATAAAATTCATAGGTAAACTTGTCCCTAAAACTGAAATGTGAAAGCTGACTAAACTTTAATTCCCCATTGTTGGGCTGGTGAGTCTTGAGAGCTGCTATTTAACAATTTGCCCTCACCTGTGGAGGCAGATGCCCGCGAACATCAGGGTGTGCACCTTATTCTGCAAGCAGCCTGTGCAGCCACATCCAGATGCAGTTGTTTTCCCAGACTTCTTCAAAGAGAAAAGGGATTGCAGAAAGGTTTACAGGAATGTTAAAACATCGTATGAAAACATGCTAAGCAGCCTGGATTCCTGCCAGTCTCCCTGCTTACCCTGCCCTGTCTCCCTGGGCAGCTGCCAGCCTCTGAGAAGACAGTTTACCCATCCGCCTGCTGCAGCCGCCGGGCTTTCACCTTCACCGTGATCTGCTGTCTGCTCAGCCAGCTCACCTGGACATCTGCCTGGGAGACAAGCAGCCCATACATGCTCCCTGCCCCCTGTAAATCTGCTCTTTCTGAAATGAGTCCCTCAAATATTTGGTGTATATATATTTAAATTTTTCCCCTTACTGGATGGGTACTCCTGTAAATCTGCTTGTTTATCTTGCAGACATTAGCATGTGCCCTACTTTATTGATCCAATATGAAGATGTAATTACTATATCTTGGAAGATTACATTGTGAACTGTGTCTCGGTGTCACGCCCTAGATAAGCTGGGAGGCAGGGCAGAGATACAAACTGTGTTGATTGCCTGGCTCACGCAAAAAGTGTTGTGAAAAATTTGGTTTTGAGGTCATCAGCAGGGTGGAGCTCTCAGGAACCTCCAGTCCAAAAGACCCAGTCTTGACTCGTTATCTACACACCATCCAGTCCAGCAGTTCGAGGAGTTTAACAATAATCTAGTTGCACAAGGGGATTCAGGAAGTGATTTTCACCTGCTGAAGATGAATTGCAAATTATTCCTTTTTTTTTTTTTAAATTACATTCCTGAAAACCACTAACTTGGTTCTTCTTGAGAATGAAGTAGCTTGCACAAGATAGTCTGTCCTCCAAGAGCCTTGCTGAGGCGTTTTAGGGAAGAGCCATTAGCCTTTCAGCCTACGGACTTAGTGCTTGATCCCTTTCGGAGAAATTTGTGTGTAATATCCATACTGTGCACCATAGTGCTCTGCTGTCTGAAACACAGGCGTGTCCTTTGGGTCCAGTCAGTGTGTATTGACACATCGCATTTTCAAAGGACCCTCAATATTCTCTACTCACCTGCCTAAGCCGTATCTTGAGACATTTTGATTAACAGGCTAGGAAAAAAACCAGTATTTCTGATAATACTGCATCTTTCTGCCAATTTGGCCTTCACTCTTGGTCTTTCCTCCTTTGTCTGCCTCCCACAAACACCTTTCACCTGTTCCTCTTACGTTGCTTGTTTCAATGCTTTACCCCCATATTGCCTGGCATGTGGGAGCCCAGCTGTTCCTCTCCCTTGCCCTGCTGTTTCAGTCATTATAAAGGATGCCGCATTTAATTGTCATTATAACATCCCACATCATCTTCTCACTGCTTCTTGCAAATCTTCTTTCTCTTTACACCTGTATGGCACAGACAATTATCATCTTATTATGGGATAACTGATGCCCAAAAGCCACCTAACCTGTCTAAAGACACTCTATACATAAGGGTGGATCTAAGACTTAGACACACCTAATTATTATTACTTATTAATTATAACCTATCATTATAATTCCAACATCGCACACTAGCCAAATCTATGAGGCGGCCAGGGAGACCAAGGCATGGGGCAGACAGAGGAGAAGGGACAGAACGAATCCTGCATGGGATGCCCAGAAAAGGTGCTGGTGCAGGGCCACCTTTACTGTTTAAATCCCTTTTCAAGTTGTGACATGAGTTACCAGGCGTGAGGTAGGAGCGCACTGGTCTTTGCAGCAGCTTTCTACTCAAGCTGAATTTTTAGCCTTGCTGACCTGAGTTGGAAGAAGCAGTGCTATACAGATATTTGCAGCAGAAGAGGACCTGGCACCATAATTCAGATATTTCCCCTGGATAGCAGAACTCTGCTTTTCCTTTTCCTTTTGTGCGAAGAGCTTTCTCTGTCTCTAAGCTCAACTATAAATTCATTTAACAGGGTTCTGTGCCACCAGATCAGCACTCTCTTAGTCTAATAACTTTGAAGGAACTGAAAGTCAGCTGCCGGTTTTTCTTGCTGAGGTTAGCAGGCTTAATTAGGTAATGAACCAGAATGAAGATTTAATTAATAGCTTTAGAATTAATAGATTATTAAATTGGCTATTAGCACCACACCTCTGTGAGCCATGAGGCAATACAGAAATATGAATCCACTCTGACAGTATCAGCTCATACCATGAGCACTAACAAAGTATTAAAAATGGATTATTTGCAAGGGTGGAACTTCCAAGGCACTCTACTCTAAATAACCCAAAACTGGGACTCATGAGCACCCCCGTTACTAAGAAACAGGCCTACATCACTACCATACTTGCATTTTAAGAAGGCTCAGCTAGCCCCACACCCCTTTCTCCCCCTTTGTCATGGGTCAAAAGTGTTATTCCAGGCTGTCAGTTGTCTGAATACACAATTGCCGCTCCAGTGAGTGCCTATCACTGTGTCCTTCTCACCTCTACAAGCCTCTTGGTTCTTACTGAGGTCCTTCACCTCTTTGCAGCAACTCAGACACAGAGAAGAAGATACAAGTCTCCTCCTCAGAGCCTGGGTCTTGTGGGGTGAGGTGAGATGAGGTGCGGCAGGGCTGGGCTGATTTAGGGAGCAACCCAGGAGCCTTATCATTTCTGCTACATCAGCTCTTCCTACACCTGGGGACTTCAGATAACCCAGTAGCCCTCAGAGTCCTACAGCCCTGTTACTGGCCAAGCAACGTGGCTCTGACCTGGAAAACATGCTGGGGTGATGGGTATATTGTGTGCAGCCTGAGGTATACATTGCCCAGCTTTTATAGAAAGCTAAATTATACACAGAGATGCAAGCTGTAGTTACACCTTGGACTGCAATTTCACATACCCTCAGGTTTTATTGAGGAAAGCAGCGCTCTTATATTAAAGACCATTAGTTCTGTTTTGGTTTTAAGATTAAAGATATCCAGTAAAATTGCAGCAGTGTAATTATCCCTGAGCTCTAAGCAAATCTCATTTAGTGGTGGGGAAGAATTCTTCAGCTTCAGAATTATTTGTGTGTATAATTATTTAATCCCTATATTTTGTTGCACTGTAGCTAGAAAACGTAACCAAACCTATCCATAAGAGAGGAAAACCATATAACAAGAAAGCTGCATTTTGCCATTAAATACTTCAAGATGAGACTAGGTATTCCGGATGCAAATGGGAGATGAGTAGACTGAGGTCACTGACTATGAATTCCTCTTGGGAGCAGGGTGAATTTTGCTGAAAGGGGATTAAGTGAAGAGTGTGGAAAAGGCAAAAAAATAGAAGAAAGTCATCTTAGTGCCAATGGAAACTGGACATGCAGTGGTGGCTGAATACAGGGTCTCCATATCAGTGGGGTTTCTAAACTTCCAGTGCCCTCAAAGGACAGCTAGGCAGTACGTCAAAGAGATGACAGAATTGGTCAGTTGATGAAACGCAAGCATTTATGGAAAGGTGAATGCACGGATAGATCTCCAGGCTCCACCAAATGTGTCTGTTGACTGTAAGAGAAACTCATATGTATTTTCAGACACCCAAGTGTAGCTATCTCAATCTGGAACTGAATCTAACCCCTATGTCCTCCTTTCTCCTGTGGCAACCACATAGTTACACAACCAAGTCCAACTTTCAGGCACAATGACTTGTTTTGCTTTACTGAGTGACTGACAGGACAAGCAAGCAGGGGTTTTAGGTTCTAAGAAATGGTTACTGGAGAAGATTTTTATAAATATAAGATGAAGCCTGAGAAACAGAAGGCAGATGTGGGTGTGATTTTAAGAAGAAATGAAGATCCTTTGATTTTGGGAACTGGTGGAAGCATGAGTTTTTCTGGAAAACTACAAATTCTATCATCAATCTAGACTCTCTCTCTTATTTTTTTTTCTGTTGTCTGGTGCTCTGCTCGGCCCACAGTCATGAGGTTTCCTATACTTACAATAGCATAGTCTGGGTAAATAATTTCCAACAGCTCCAAACACAAGGAGAGGAGTAGGCTGCCAACAAAAAAAGATTTTTTTTTTTTTTAATAGGGATGAACAAAGGGAATCAAGTAAACGTAATGCACAATTTACAATGAACAGAAAAGTACAAACCTGAGATACTGCTATGGTCTGAGCAATATAATAGCACTGAATATACAGATAATGAAAGAGCAGACAGTGGCGATCTCGTCCTTTAGTTCCTTATTTCATCTTCAATCTTGCAATTAGGTAATGAAAAAGCACTCAGTAATATTGACCCTCCAGCTCGAGCAGTTCAGGAAGTAGGTTTCCAGGTGACAGCCCTTAGACCACACTGGAAACCTATGCCAAAATACGGATGTCCAGGATCCAAAGCAACCTTAAGTTTGCATTCTTGCACAATGATTCCTGTATTTTAGCCTATTTATTTTGCTGCATGGTGTTGTTCGTTATTCTTTTACAAGTGCTATCTGCCTGGAATTCCTATGATAAAATCTGTGGAAAAATGAAGGTTAAGGGTAATGTTTTGCTACAATCTGTGATAATAATATAGGCTATTTCCTTTCAGAGAAGCGAGCTTTCAGACCAATTTAGTAAATTATAGCATGGCACAGATGAGAGCAATAGCAATTAACCAGCTTCCTCTAAGATTTAATCTTAGTATGCAAAGCAGCGGTGTAAGGATCAGAGCACAGTACTGGGATTTCTAAAACCAGAAAATCAATAAGCTGACAACAACAACAACATGCTAGGACAAACAAGATGAAGAATCTTTCTGATAATGCTTCAGAATTACTTTATGTGAGGTGAGTTTAAATCTGAAGCTGTAAGCACCAAGTCTGGGATTCCGCAGCCAGGCCACACTGCTGGTTTATGTAAATTTGTTGTGCTGTATGTGAAGCAACAAATTCTTTAGAGGAAAATACAAAATCCCTGATGTTTTTTCTTCATATTTTCGGAAGTATTTAGCTTTCACCTGGTGAGGGAGGATATCTATTTCTCTATCTTTAAAAGAATTCTTTCATATAAGGCAGCTGAGGTTCAGGTTACGTGACAAGGGATGTTAGACTATTGCCAATTACTTTTTTGCATTTTGTATCTCATATTTTTAAAAGGATATCTGCAGAGTATGAGGGCTGACTACAGTTTGAGCCTGAAAGACTGTATCTGCTCTTATGGTTTTCTACCTTATGTAAAACATGAATTCCCCTTACTTGAGGCTGCCAGGGAAAAGCATCAGTTACGGAAAGCAAACTGTATGGATGGTCAAGCCAGCGCGATTTTCTGCAGTGTGTGTTAAGAAGCTGTGTTTTGAACAAGTATTCTATACATTGGAAAAGCCTCAAAACCAATGAGGTCCTTATTAACTTTCATAAAATATTTGGTTTGGTAACTCCTTTAATTGTTTCAGGTGTCAATCGCTGTAATTATTAGTTACTTCCCATTCCCACAAATTATGTGAGTCATATTATTCTGTGCAGCTTGCTGTCATATCTCTATTGGCTGCATACATTCCTCTGGTTATTATATTGATTTCATGGTCATGAAATATAAATAAAATAGTTTGTATTTTTTTTCAGCTTTAGTTTCAATAATTTGACACAAGAACATAGCTAAGAGGGTTTTTTATGTAAATGTGATTATGTGAATCACAGTATTGGCATTCGTCAGGCCTTGTGAATTTGTTCTAGCTGAGGTTATGAACCTGTACTTCAGCTAATGTTTCCTCTGGATCCTCTAGTCCCACAGGTAATGTATATTGTTCCTCTCCTCATATTGGCCTCCAACAAGCATACTCAGAAAGGAAAATTCGGTTTCTTCGTGGCACCTTGGAAGGGGATGATTCCTTGAGATTAGGAACTGATGATAAATTGTAAAAGCTTGGACAGGTGCCTCTCCTTAGCTGAATTTCTAATTGGATTATTGTGCCTGATCCTAGTGCTCACAGGAGAGTCCGTGAACTGCTTCGGTATCTCTTACTTTCTACTTACTTGGGACGTGGTATAGTCACGTAGGAGAACATCTGTCCAAAGGACAGTTCCAAGCCATAAACTCCAGGCCCAAAGCCCCTGGCGTGAGTACACAATGGCCATGGACACTAATGGCTATTTAATGTAAAAAGATTTCCTACCTTTAAAGAGGAAAAGTCCAGAAGGCCACTGGTTGTCATTACCTGAGATGAGAAGTGATAAACTGGAATCCTGTACTTACTAGCAGCATGTAGTTTATCCATCGCTGAGCTACCTTCACAAGTATTAGCAAGTATTTAAGAGAAAACCAACGTCGATTTATTGTGATATTTTCAGCGAGAAGACAAGATGGGTGAAGCATGTGCATCATACTGTGTGGGATTGGAAATTCTCTTATAATCATAAGCTGTTATCAAAACAGTTGCAACAAAGGAAGGCAGCACCAGGGGAAAATATTCTGTTTCACAAGATGTAGGGAACGGTTGCGTAAAGGTATCTCCCAATTTCTATTCTCTATGATAGTATATAAAAGTGCTCGTAACTCAGGTCTCTGTAGCTGCCTCTGCTGACTTACTCTTCCTGGTGTCTGGGTAAGTCTGATTTAACTGAATCAGTTCATAATTACAGATGTGGATTTATAGGTAGTGTTAATATGAGGTTATATATCTTAGCCTATTTTAAGGTAGGTTTACTTGGAAACTGTAACTTCCAAATACGGTGGATATAGGCATTGCCATGTGTGGTGGAAAACATGAACGGGAGTTTCAGAAGTGTGGATGGTAGCAATTCCTAGGAGCTGAGCATCTATCTATTGAGACAGGACACTCCCAAAACATTATTGGGATAGGACTGACTCCCATACAAAAAGCACAGCAAAGACAATGATGTAAGAAAAGGACAGAGAGACATTCTTCCCAGAACTCATTTTGGGAATAGGCTATGGGGCAATGGGGCACTAGAGAGGAGTGGGAGTAGACTCAGAAACCTTTACCCAGCAATTCATCTTGCTTGATTGGTGAGATCTGTAACGCACAAGTCTACTTTAGAGTAGAATGGATTGTGCCTTAAAAATGTTGATTACTTTTTATTATTATTTTTTTTTTTAATCACTAACTCTTAAGTTTAGTGTAGACGACGTGGACATCTGTTTAGATGAATACCATTCAACGCTTCTACACAACCCACGTTACTATAACACAGTTTGTTCTTTCACTCCTCTGGCTGTAACTTTACCAGGCTAGTGCACTCTCTGCTTTTCAGGTTGACTTGCTTTCTGGAAAGATGTCTTCCTATGGACAGATGCTTAGCTCCCGCTGTGCTGAGCCATGTGAAGTGACGTGCTCGCGACCGTATGTCAACGCTTGGAATGAACCATGTGTCAGCTCATGCGGAGATTCAAGAGCGGTCGTGTACGCGCCACCCGTTGTCGTGACTTTCCCAGGACCTATTATCAGCTCGTGTCCTCAGGAAAGTTTTGTGGGAACTGCCATGCCTCAAATTGAGTGTCAGATGGGCCCCAGAGGTGGAGGAATGGGATCTGGCGGTTCCTGTGGTGGAGGCAGCTCCTATGGGATGGGCTCCCATGGTTCAGGTGGTTCTTGTGGTGGTATGGGAGGGGGCTCATATGGTGGGGAGGGCTCATGTGGTGGTGGAATCTCCCGTTTGGGAAACTTTTACCGAAACTCTTTTTTTTCAGGATTTGGTAGAAATTATTTTCCCTTTTTTTCCAGAGGGTACTATAGATATAACTGCGGAAACTATGGGTCATTTTAAATCTTTAAGAAAGAGTCATGACTGAAGGAACAATAAGATACAAACTAGTAGTTGATATATAGATCTGGAAATCAGACATGCCAAGCAGCCTCTGCTCCAGTCAATGTCAGTAGGAGCTGGGGTTGTTTGGGATCTCTTTGCGCTATGTTTTATCTATGGCTTACGATTCCAATGTTGCCTGACTTTGTCATTTGCTCATGTTATGTTTTGTTCTTTCTGAACCTGAAGAGAGTAAAACAAGTAATGGGACTTGACTGTGACAGTGTCCAGCTGAAAGAAGAACATCTTGTGAGCCCTATGCTCCTCTGAACGACTGATTGATCGTAGTCCTTGTTGAAATGGAAATTACATTCTTTGTCTCTGCATTGCCTCATTCTGCAAGAATGTATTCCACTTCTTGTTTGTATTAAAGCCCTGTTGCATCATAGCACCGTCTTCTGGCTTTCATTTCGCTGCAGTTTCTTAGTTACAAACCAGTTTGAAAGAAAGTTTGAAAAACTTTGTGGATCAATTCTTACGCATTAATCAAGGACTATCATCAGAGAAGAATTAATTCTGCTCTATGGCCAATATAATTTTTCAGAAGTACTTCAATAGAGTATTTTTTCCCCTTTCTAATATATACCATGGCATACATAACAATTGGAACAGAATCATAGAATAATTTAAGTTGGAATGACTTCTGGAGATGGTCTGGTACAGCTCCCACTCAAAACCAAGGTAACTTTGAAGCTAGGTCAGTTACTCAGGGTTATTATTTGATCCGCCTAGTGGATGAGGGAAAGGCTGTGGATGTGGTCTACCTGGACTTCAGTAAGGCCTTTGACACCGTCTCCCACAGCATTCTCCTGGAGAAGCTGGCGGCTCACGGTTAGACAGGTGTACTCTGCGCTGGGTCAAAAACTGGCTGGACGGCCGGGCCCAGAGAGTTGTGGTGAAAGGAGTTCAATCCAGTTGGTGGCTGGTCACGAGCGGTGTTCCCCAGGGCTCAGCTTTGGGTCCGGTCTTGTTCAATATCTTTATCAATGATCTGGATGAGGGGATTGAGTGCACCCTCAGTAAGTTTGCAGATGACACCAGGTTGGGTGGGAGTGTTGATCTGCTCGAGGGTAGGAAGGCTCTGCAGAGGGACCTGGACAGGCTGGATCAATGGGCCCAGGCCAACTGTATGAGGTTCAACAAGGCTGAGTGCTGGGTCCTGCACTTTGGCCACAACAATCCCATGCAGCGCTACA
>NW_008824664.1:223245-225328 GCF_000699105.1 Pygoscelis adeliae
TAGTGTGGCCAGCAGGAGCAGGGAAGTGATTGTGCCCCTGTACTCGGCACTGGTGAGGCTACACCTTGAATACTGTGTTCAGTTTTGGGCTCCTCACCACAAGAAGGACATTGAGGTGTTGGAGCATGTCCAGAGAAGGGGTGAAGGGTCTGGAGAACAAGTCTTATGAGGAGCGGCTGAGGAAACTGGGGTTGTTTAGCCTGGAGAAAAGGAGGCTGAGGGGAGACCTCATCACTCTCTACAACTACCTGAAAGGAGGGGGTAGCGAGGTGGGTGTTGGTCTCTTCTCCCAAGTAACTAGTGAAAGGACAAGAGGAAATGGCCTCAAGTTGCGCCAGGGGAGGTTTAGGTTGGACATGAGGAAAAATTTCTTTACTGAAAGAGTGGTTAAACATTGGAACAGGCTGCCCAGGGAAGTGGTGGAGTCCCCATCCCTGGAGGTATTTAAAAGACAGGTAGATGAGGCGCTTAGGGACATGGTTTAGTGGACATGGTGGTGTTGGGTTGACGGTTGGACTGGATGATCTTAGAGGTCTTTTCCAACCTTAATGATAATGATTCTAAATCACCATTACCAGACATTCCTTGAATATCCCTGAGGAAATTGTTTTAACCCTCAGTGGAGGTTAAAATGACTGCACGTGTCCTGACTCAATCAGAAGTAAAGTTGTGCTCTGATTTATCTAGTCTTGATGGTAAAATAGTTTATCTGATTACAGACTGCAAAGGGAAACGGGTTAGCCTAGATTTGAATATTGTAGGCAGGCAGGGCCAAAATAAATGAGAAGTCATCTGTATGCAATGGAGAATCAGACAAGTCTTGCACCCTGTGACATGCCTTGAAATAAGCGGAGAAATTCACCCCAGGAGCTGTATCAGTATTTTTCTTTAGGAGCCATTTCAGTTGTGCTGCTGTTCATAACAAGAGAGGGCTCGTGTGTAGGCTGAGCAAGTGCTGCTGTGCCAAGCATAACACTCATTTCCTTCCTTTGATTGTCTTAATCCTTGTGGTTTGTTAACTTAATTGAAGCATTTATGCAGTAAATTATCTGAGCTTGTTAAGCATCACCATGGGATCCCTCAGGCAACAGCTACATGGATGCCCTTGTGTTTGCTCAGATTTAAGGATCACAAAGTACCTCATGCGCAATCATTGCCAGAACTGCCTGAGAAACAGATTCTCCCACCACAACTTTGCATCTGGTTTAAAATTTTTTTTTCATTGATATCTTTTACAAAGATCTCTAAGATAATATGTCTGCAAGCATTTTGATGAAACAGGAATTTCAATCAGAAAATCTTAGGAGAAATATTCAAATAGCTCTGTTCATATTGTGGGTTTATGCACATAATGTGCTGCACCATAACATTAACAGAATATTGCTTGAATTATATCACCCAGCGGTAATGGCATTAATTTACAAGAAGCCTATCAAGCAAAGTAATGGTGTTCTGCTGGTTGGATCATAATCCACAGACTTAAGTAATAATATATATTTTGATTGTTAGTAAAGCAGGATTGCTTTTATTTGGGTATAAATTCTCTCTCCTAGTGCAGAATTGGTATTCTCAGCTGCTTGAAGACATGTGCAGAGATGTGTGTGTACACACTGGGGTCCCAAAGTACTGAAGGAATTACTTAGCTCTTGTGACTCCAGTTTTAGTCTGATTAGGACTGATGCAGGAACGTCTGACTTTGCTCTAGTGCACCTCTGACTTTGCTCTAGTACACCGCAGATGAGATTGTGACAGCAATGCCCCAGCAATTTTCACTCTCATTGCTCAATGTTTCATTCCTCAGCCTATTGAGTAAGAACTGTGTGGGGGTGTAACTCTCCTTTGTAAATTGAGGCATCGTCTCCACTGAAGTCATGTGTACGGCAGTTTA
This sequence comes from Pygoscelis adeliae, assembly GCF_000699105.1. Classification (NCBI taxonomy): domain Eukaryota; kingdom Metazoa; phylum Chordata; class Aves; order Sphenisciformes; family Spheniscidae; genus Pygoscelis; species Pygoscelis adeliae. Next base: position 225,134 of record NW_008824664.1, read on the forward strand.
TATAGACATTCCTGGCTCAGCCTCAAAATCGCTGACTGATCCTCTTAGTACTCTGTGAGTGCAACTGCATGAAGCTGAATGTAGCTACAACTTATCCTCTGCAACCACATTATCCAAAATGTTCTCAAATTGAAATGGGTACTCAGGAATGATTCCTTCATTCAGCCACTAAAATGTGTAGAAATACTTCCCTAC
>NW_008824664.1:225390-231875 GCF_000699105.1 Pygoscelis adeliae
TTGAATTCTACTTCCCTTTACATACATGGAGCCCAACCTCCTATTTTGACTCCCACTGAGTTCAATTTCACTAAAACTAATTTGTAAAGCAGAATGGAAGAAAAGGAAAACCAGAAAGCTAGTAGTATGATTCAACAAGACTTGTAATATGACATGAAATAACTGCTACAGAACAGAATGGTGCAGTTCATTAATGGTCTATTCTGTTGTCCAAAGGCAGCCAGATCATCGGTGTTGATGATAAAAGGCACTGCACATTACAAGGTAAAGCTGAAATCTTTGCAGCAAAGTCCCACTTGCAAATTGTGAAGCATTTCCACTCCACCGGAAAGGAAATAGTACAAGACTAATAAGAATTTAAGGAGAGAAGCCAGCATATGAAACTGCTATTGATTGAAGATGAGGCATAGCACGGAAGAAAGAGGTGTGGGCCCAGTTTTCAGAGGTACTGAGCAAGGGTGACTCTCGTTGATGCAACAGGCTTTTACCATCTCTGAAAGCCAGCCCCAGCTATGGATCTGGATCTTGCGTTTTCACCTCCTGAGGTGTTGTGCAGGTATTCAGGCTGCCTTAGAATGAGCCACAGTTTCCAAGGCGGGAGCCACGGCTGCTGCTGTAGGACCTCCTGCTGTAACAGCCCCCCATCCCCGAGGAGCCCCCATGCCCAAAGGAGCCCCCCACCCCTGAGGAGCCCCCCTCCCAACAGCCATACCCAAAGGAGCCCCCAGATCCAAAGGAACCCCCCATCCCTGACATGCCCCCTGAACCAAAGGAACCCCCCGTCCCATAGGACTCATCAGAGCTGTATGGGATCCAAGCACCGTAAGGCTGGGGGAATGATGGTCCCCCAATGCTCTCCTGAGGGCAGCTGCTGAGAATCGGACCCGGGAAGGTGAGGACGACCGGCGGGGCGTGCACCACGGCTCTCGAGTCCCCACACGATGCCACACAGGGCTCAAGGCTTCTGCTGTAGGCACATGGCTGAGTGCACATCACCTGACAGGCGGGCAAGCACTCAGAGCTAATGTTGTTCAACATCATTCTTGGGGAGTGGAGATGAAGCTGGGAAAGACAACATGTAGTCAGGAAGTCATCGTATTCAGGTGCCAACAGGTTCCCAGTATGAGCCAGGTGCACCTTGTCATAGAATCATAGAATCATAGAATCATTAAGGTTGGAAGAGACCTCCAAGATCATCGAGTCCAACCATCAAAGCTCCAGCTGCTCATCAACTCCCAGTTCAACCCTCCCTCACAGTCTCCATTTTCCCTGCTATTTTCTTCCTGACTGACCCCTTTTAAGGCTTCTCAGTTCCTCTTTTTCCTTTGTGTGCCATCCACATCTCTTATTCTTCTGACTCTCTCAGAAAATATTGCTCTTTTCTCTGGGACTAAATTACTTGATTCTTATACAATTACTTGTTTAGAAAAGTCCCATTCATTCTCTTTTCAAAGTAGACCTACAGGAAGATTTGCCTATAACTTCAGAAAGTCTCGAGAGGAAAGTAACAGAATCTTCCTTGCTCTGTTCTTTCCTTTCCCCCAGCTTTTCTAAGAATTCTTGCTAAATCTACTCTTCTCTTTACCTCAGCTTTTCTAAAATTGCTGGCGTTTTGCAAGATAAAAAAGAAGTAAGTTTTAAGTATTCTATAGCTACAAAGAAGTGCAATGAAGTTAGGCTTACCCTGTTGTCTTGGAGGAATAAGTCAGTGGAGCTGGAAGAATAGAAGATTTCTTAGTTCTCTACCCTTTTATACACTTTCTTAGACAATAAGAAGGATATGAGGTCATCCATTATGCACTAAATTCTTGTCACTTACCAAAAAAAAAAAGATACTCTTCTAAGCATTGCAATTGTTTTCATTTCAATTCATAATTAGTGATCCATTTACAGCCCTATTTTGAGTGACGTGCATCCAACACCCAGCAGTTTCCTTTTGTCTCAAACTTAATGGAAAAAATCCTTTTGGCGTCAATCTGGTTTCAACTGAAACAGGAGTTGATCTCTCTGTTTACTTCTCTTTAATGGCTTTAAGGAAGGTGGCTGATGTGTCAGTCCCACAATTTATTTGTAAGACTTAGATTTAGATATAATACCTCCCAAATGGAATCATCCAACCCCACCTTGGATGGGGGGTCAGCATTCTTTGCAACCCCACCTGTACCTATTGACCGAATTGCCCTGCAAAAAGTCTTTCAAAACACAGATAAATGGGTTTGAAGTGACACATGACATCTCCTTTAAGCTCTGAGCCCTCTGAGTAATTTTACCCAAGTATGTATCAAAACTCACTTTGGGTTGTTGTGCTTAGAGCCTTGTGATGAGGATGCCAGTGGGGCCACTGTGGGGGCATACCCAAAGATCAGCAGGTCTTTTTTGCTCTCAGTGGATCTCAAACTTAGAAGTGAGGTTGAACTTTAAAATTATCTAATGTTGCTCAGCATCGGGGTCAGGCCATTCTTGAAAGCAGACTTGCAGGGTTGATCTTTCTAGGGGCCCCTTCTTGGTAAATCATTAGCAAAAAACAGTACGCAGGGGTCAATCAGCTTCCATTGTAAATCCAGTGTAGTCAGCAGAATGATATTGCATAGGTATTTGGCTGTACAATTTCAACACAGTAGAAAGCCCAAATTTATTATATGAGAGTCATATTGTGTAGTTCTATGGATGATTTACTAATTAGAAACTATGAAAATAATTAGAGGTATTAGAGGAGTCACTCAGAAAAGAAAACGCATAGTTTGGTAAGTGCTAGAGATTTTATGAGATGCTTCACATCCTTAGAGTTGCCTGCAAAAAGGTATAAAAGCAGAAACATCTCAGGAGCCTCCTAAAAACTTCTCCTGACTTACCTGTCTTGGTGCTCTCGGTGAGTTTGATTTAAGCTAATAATTTTATATCTGTCATGTCTCTGTAGTGATAGTTTTAAACAAGGACTCTTTCCTGTGTCTGTATTTTGTGATTTTAGCAATGAGATGTCGCAGTGAAATCTTAGTTTTCGTAGGAGACTCACTGCAGTAGCTTGTAGGCAGTGGTGAGAATCAATTTTACATTTACAGATAGAATTTTAAGAGTTACTTTATTTTTTCTTATGTCTTTCAAAACTTGAGGTGCAAATATAAAGCTAAACCCTAGTGAATAAACAAAGTCCTAGGCATCCTCCACAGGGGCAAGAAGGGAGGAAGAAAAGGGATCACAGGACAGGGGGACTTGAGGGAGGAATAGGAAGCATGAACAAGGATCTAATCTGCCTACCTAACCCCATTGCTGTCACGTGTGTGATGGGCACCCATCGGCACCTGACTGTGGTGGTTTCCTGACTACATGTTGTCTTTCCCAGCTTCACCTCAAACCCTGAGAACAATGTATGACAATATCAGCTCCCGGTGCTTGCCCGCCTGTCAGGTGGTGTGCGCTCAGCCATGTGCCTACAGCAGAAGCCTTGAGCCCTGTGTGGCATCGTGTGGGGACTCAAGAGCCGTGGTGCACGCCCCGCCGGTCGTCCTCACCTTCCCGGGTCCGATTCTCAGCAGCTGCCCTCAGGAGAGCATTGTGGGACCATCATTCCCCCAGCCTTACGGTGCTTGGATCCCATACAGCTCTGATGAGTCCTATGGGACGGGAGGTTCCTTTGGTTCAGGGGGCATGTCAGGGATGGGGGGTTCCTTTGGATCTGGGGGCTCCTTTGGGTATGGAGGCTCCTCAGGGATGGGGGGCTCCTTTGGGCATGGAGGCTCCTCAGGGATGGGGGGCTCCTTTGGGCATGGAGGCTCCTCGGGGATGGGGGGCTGTTACAGCAGGAGGTCCTACAGCAGCAGCCGTGGCTCCCGCCTTGGAAACTGTGGCTCATTCTAAGGCAGCCTGAATACCTGCACAACACCTCAGGAGGTGAAAACGCAAGATCCAGATCCATAGCTGGGGCTGGCTTTCAGAGGTGGTGAAGGCCCATTGCATCAGCTACAGGAGCCACCCTTGCTCAGTACCTCTGAAAACTGGGCCCACACCTCTTTCTTGCATTTTTCACTTTGTCTGTTATCAATGTTAATAGCTTGTCAATGCTTCTGTTAATCATCTCACAATGCTAGATCCCTATTTTTATTGTGCCAATGTAAGAAAAAAAAAAATTTGTAAGGCCTGACACAGAGATTGTCAATAAAACTGTGACAGAAGAAGAACAACTGGTGGAAAATGGACTCTTCGTAGGCAATGAATGCTGTGCCCTTCCCTGGAACTGAGGAATTATCTGCTTTGTGTTGTGTGCTATCTCATTCTGCAGTGTATGCCATTTCCCATTTGTATTAAAATCCTCCTGCATCATCAAATTTTGTTCAGCTTTTCTTTCTCCGCAAGACTGTTTTGGTCCAATCCTTTCCACTAGCTCACTAGGCTTCCTAGAGCTGGTTACATAGCCTGTGAGCAACAATTATGTGTTTTTATGGTAATATGACCGTAACTGGTTAAGTAATAAAGGTGTTGCAAAAAGGATGGTTATATGAAGCATTCAAAGTTTCAGCACGCAAAACAGTTCACCATTGCTTCTCCGTAGGGCACAGAGGTTTCTGAAGCTGATGACTCAATGCTTTGTGCTGGTGTATGAACAGTTAGCAAACAGAAGTCGCTTGCCACAGACAACCCTCAGATAAATAATTTTTCATCAGTGCAGCTGTTTCATTTCATGTCAAATGAGGGATGAGATTTAAAATGCCACATGTACAAGACCTTTTCAGAAGAGGTTAGGCTGCTTAATATTATCTCTCCCTGGCCGATGGGGAAAAGTGTAGGAAAAAAAAAAAGTGTAAGGGATGAGACATGGTCAGCTGAAGACTGGAAATTCATAGGTTTTTTATTTTATACTCTATGGTATAAAGAGCCCAACTCTTCTCTTCTGAAGGAGTCTGTTTGTTCATCCATTCTGTCACCATATTTCATTTAGAATCAGTTTATAGGAATTATCATGGTTCCCTGGAGACGTCTGAGGTTTAGGCAACTTCAATACATTATCAAGAGTGCCTAAAGAATGCAAACCAATATAAAAATACATTTCTCTGGGGACTGTGAATGGTAACCAAAGAAAATCAACCACATATGCCTTACTTGATTTCTGAGATTTGTTACCTTGAACTTGCAGTGTTAAATACCTGAAGACATTTAAGAATTTCTTTTGACTGTGGCCCCATCAAAGGGCTGCATTTATATGACAGCATAATGTGCTTTCATATCAGAGGGTGTGCAAGAGAGACTTTCATAATGTTGAGTGACACAAGACCAGAAATATCTCCTTGTGGTGGTGTTTTCTGTAGCTGTTGCTGGGAGTAGAAACGCAGAGACTGATGGCCGAGTCTCCAAAAGAAGTCTATTGAATGCTAAAGATGTGTTAAAACCTGGCTCTACTCCATTTGATGTTACCTGGAAAAACAAGAGGGAGATCAGGAACCAAAGAAAGATTTTTTAAAGTTTTTTTTTTATACTTCATGTTGAACTACAGAATCGTTCATGTTCAGAAAGTCAAGAAGGATGAACTGAAACACAAGGACAATTAGCAGAGCCAGAACACAGAATGTCCCTGTCATAGGTTCCTGGTCCCACTTTGAAAATCTAACTTTTATCTCTTTGTTAAAACTAAGGTGAAAATGACAACAAAAAAAATTTTCATTGACAGCTTTTCTGGAGATAGAAAAAAAAAAGAATTTAGAGGATACTCACATGATTAAGCAATTGCTTAAGTTTTCCTTGTTTAAAGAAGCTAAGGAATTTTAATCTGTGATTTGTTTAATGATTGCAGACAAGAAACTCATCAGCTCCAAGGAAAACATTAATATGACTGAAGAAACAGGTTCAATTTGAAAACAATTAGATAATTTGTTTGCAATCATGTAGCTCTGCAGCTAGGAGCTAAGATATCATCAGGAAGCAGAATTCCAGTTCAGTGGCATGAATCCTGAAATGTGTCACAGGATGCAACGTTTTCCACTCCTCCAAATTCCGTTCAGCTAAAGGGGCCCGATGGTCTCTTAAAGACTTAAGGCAAAATGTTTTCAGCTGTCAGCTGGCTTCATGGCAATGTGTTTCATAATTAAAGTGATTTATAGGTGAAAAGGTGAAAAAGAAAACACTAGGCGACCATATTGATGCAGCATAGTTTTAATGACAGGGAAGCACAGGATACATTTGGTGAAGACAGTCACCCAGAGCACAAAGGATGTTTCCCAGGGCTTTGGGAAAGCGATGCAGCTCCACGCGTGCCAGCAAAGTCGATCGCTTGGACATCACCGGGTTGCAGCTCCCCCTGCAAGGTTAGCACAGCCCAGGGCTGCTGGAGCGCGAGACGTTGCCCCTTCAGAAATAACCGGAGTTACAGCTTCCTCCGCCAAACCTCCTGTAACCCCCACCGCTCCGACAGCTCCCCCCACTGAAGGAGCCCCCGCCGTAGGAGCTGCCTCCTCCACAGAGGCCCCCAAAGCCCCCGCCGTAGGAGCTGGCGCAGG
>NW_008824664.1:231915-238148 GCF_000699105.1 Pygoscelis adeliae
CAGCAAATGACCTGCCCCCCCCATATGAGCCCCCCACCCCGCCGGAACTGCCCCCTCCATATGAGCCCCCCATCCCGCCGGAACTGCCCCCTCCATATGAACCCCCAGCACCAAACGAGCCCCCTGATTCAATGGAGCCCATTCCTCCTGAAAACCCCCCAATGGGTGATGGGAACGAGGTGCCCACAAAGCTCTCCTGAGGGCAGGAGCTGAGGATGGGGCCTGGGAAGGTGATGACCACAGGCGGTGGGTAGACCACGGCACGGGAGTCCTCACAGCAGGTGACGCAGGGCTGGTTCCAGGCGTTCACCCATGGCCTTTCACAGGTCACCTCGCAGGGTGAGGAGCATCTACTGCTCATGAGCTGTGATCCTGAAGACATCTTTTGTGATGTAGATGAACCTGCAGCAGGAGATAAAGTACAATGACCAAATGCCAGAGGGAAAAAGCTTGCTCTGATGTCTTTCACCAGCATGAAAGAAAGGTGGAAGAAGAGTGTTTAGAAAGATTCAGGTTTATCTCATGTGTTTTTCTGAACATGCATGCACTAATGCCTGGTACTTCCCAAAGTCCTTTCTGCTGCTCTAGAAATACTGGTAATCATGGAAAGCAAAGCCAAATTCCATGTGTCTTTGGAAGTAGCTTATCCTCAAGATTTTGTTGGATTATAATAGCTCTGGAGCTAACTGAGAATATTGAATTGATCCAAGTGCCTGTGAAAATCCAGTCTTATAATTCATCAACTGTGTCTACAAAGGCATACCTTTAAATGACTATAAAAATTAATGTATGGCAAAAGGCAAACAGCCTTGCTTAGCATCACGCTTGCAGAAGACTAAGTCCTCGGTTAAATACTGAAAATATTTTCCTAATGCTTCATATAGTGAATGAAGGAGATTCGACTCACCAGGTCTGGAGAAGCGTAGATGAAGAGCTGTCGCTGATGAAACTGAAGCATTCGGAGCACTCTTATATACCTCTTCAGACCACCAGTGGGATGTAAGCCATGCTTTGTGCAAGAGCTTCCTACGTGTTGCCAAACTGTGTTTTGCTATACGGATTATTTCTTTAATTGTTCTAATTGTTCTCTTAAGTGATGTGATCATGATTTTATTCTTAATTCCAAGTCATGTTACAAGCATTACACACCTCGTGTTTTATCTTATACTCCGACCTTGACAAAGTCACCCAGCAGCTGATATTGTCCCTGGCCCTCACTGGAGTTGAAACAGGAATGAGTCTAGATGCATGTGAGGGTTATATCAAGCTGATAAACAGGTTTTGTACACAATGTTCCATTTTTCTTCTTCAAAATCTGGATTGCAAATAGTTGGGTGGTTAATAGAAGTGCTACCGATTGCCAGTGGTGCTGAAATGTGAGAAACAGCAGCAGTGCCCAGGGTTCTTCGTGTAAATTGATATTTCTCAACCCAGCTGAAGGAAACTAGGAAGATTCACATTAACTGAGGAGGTAATGAAGAATTGCTGACTAGCAAAACTGCCAAATCAAGGGCTGCCCACTGATGCCTGACAGGACTCGTTCGCATTCTGATGCAAGATCTTAACCATATAAGCTCCCTGTGCTCTATTTTCTAAGAGGGCTTGAAAACACCAGAAATTTGGTGATATAAATGATATAAACGTTAAACAGAATGATAAGTGGAACAGGCTGAACACCTAACCGTTTAGATTCAGATAGGCTGCAGTTGCTTTCCCCCCACAGCTATGACTGAGACTCAAAATCTAGAATTACTTTAGTTTACTTTGATTTAGAAACAAAACATTTAAGTTGGGTGTTTGATATCACTGGCACTAATCCGTGTGATGTTTGTCTGTTATAACCACACAAAAATATTGATCGCATCTAGTGTTCTCACTGTGTTTCTGGTTATTGATAAAGGAATTTTTGCTTAGAGAGATCTCTTCCTATTTATGCACCTGTATCTCTCTCTCCTAATATATAAGGCTTTTAAGTACTAGTCCAGGAATACTGCTGTGACTTTCTTGAAAAAAATAGTCCTTGCCGTTCTTAAGATGCTTTTATTTTGTTTTAGATTAAATCATCTTTATAGATTCTACATGCATCCATTCCATATCCAAAAAGACTATTTTTTCTCAAATTATGCCTCCTGGACAACAGCAGTGCATCTTGCTGGAATATTGCAGCTCTCCTGAAAGGTGACAAAAGGAGAAGGATGATAATAAAATTACTCCATGTTCTCACATGGCGCTTCCTTGTACTTACTCCCATCCCGCCGGAACTGCCCCCTCCATATGAACCCCCAGCACCAAACGAGCCCCCTGATTCAATGGAGCCCATTCCTCCTGAAAACCCCCCAATGGGTGATGGGAACGAGGTGCCCACAAAGCTCTCCTGAGGGCAGGAGCTGAGGATGGGGCCTGGGAAGGTGATGACCACAGGCGGTGGGTAGACCACGGCACGGGAGTCCTCACAGCAGGTGACGCAGGGCTGGTTCCAGGCGTTCACCCATGGCCTTTCACAGGTCACCTCGCAGGGTGAGGAGCATCTACTGCTCATGAGCTGTGATCCTGAAGACATCTTTTGTGATGTAGATGAACCTGCAGCACAGGTTAAGGAGAAAAAGTAAAATGTATATGCAGCTTTGTGCCTTTACACAACTGCCGTGATGACACAAGCTCTATGTTTCCTGACAGAAGGAATTATTTTCTTATAAATAAGAGAACTACTCTTGTGGTGATACCTAACTTTACTCCAGTCTGAAATATTGTTCTTCAGCATGATTAAAGCTAAATAATACAGACACAAATACAACTTCTCTTGTATTCCAGTGTAGTTGCCAGTAAGGAATATACATTTTTAAAGCATCTTTAGCCTGTCTTTATTCTGAGAGTGTATCTTATTGTCTTCCATGACTAACCTCTAGTTCTGTTAAGGACAAATCACTAATTTATTCACCTCAGCTATTAGGTTCTTTTGGAAACAGGTTTGACAGACCCTGTAGTTATAAGCAGAAATCAACAGTGGCTCTTGCCGTGTGTCTGTGAGTATACACATGTATTTTAATAAATGCCAAGCTCTAAGTTGTTAGGTTGTAACCTCCTTATCAAATTAACAGGATTGACACTTTCCCTTTGTGGTTTGGAAGAACACAGCCTCACATTTTAAGACCTGCATCTGCCAATGGTTATTGCTGAATGGCTACAAAAAACCTATCTGCTTAAGAAATAAAACAAAACTGATAGTGCTGATCATTGCAGAGTACTGACGTAGAGTTCATTCCCAAGTTAAACACCGATAGCAACATCCCAGATAATATAAAGGAACTTAAAGAAAGAGTACTTACCAGGCTCACAGAGAAAACCAGACTGAAGAGAAGTTGCTGGTGAACCTGGAGGAAACGCTGCGCTTTTATATACCTCCTCAGACTGCTACCAGGATATGCAACAGGCTTTTGTACGAGCAAAACATTCTGCTGTATAAGCTACTTCTAATTGTAATAATTGTTTTGATAACTGATAATGATTAGTAAATCAGCTCCACATCATACAATATGTGCAACACACCCTTTGTCTTACTTTAATCCTTAAACTGTTTTTATATGCATTTTATGACTGGTGCCATCTCCTGACTTTGTTTGAATTGCAATGGTAGTGAATTGAGCTCCATTTGCTGAGCACGGTAAAGGCATCAGTCTTTCCCTTAAGCAAGATAAAATCATCAGTTTGGCTTTGTCAGGAGAAATATTTGTATGTTCTGCAGAAGATTCCATTTAAATTTAGCATTGCACAGAGTTGGGAAAACTGCAAATTTAATCTTTATAGCTCCTCAGATGGGAGGGGTCATTTTTTCTGCCTGTTGAACATCCACCCAAGTAACTGCTTACAGAAGTGCTTAATCAAATGCCCACTCTTATCCAAGTAAGTACAAGGAAGCGCCATGTGAGAACATGGAGTAATTTTATTATCATCCTTCTCCTTTTGTCACCTTTCAGGAGAGCTGCAATATTCCAGCAAGATGCACTGCTGTTGTCCAGGAGGCATAATTTGAGAAAAAATAGTCTTTTTGGATATGGAATGGATGCATGTAGAATCTATAAAGATGATTTAATCTAAAACAAAATAAAAGCATCTTAAGAACGGCAAGGACTATTTTTTTCAAGAAAGTCACAGCAGTATTCCTGGACTAGTACTTAAAAGCCTTATATATTAGGAGAGAGAGATACAGGTGCATAAATAGGAAGAGATCTCTCTAAGCAAAAATTCCTTTATCAATAACCAGAAACACAGTGAGAACACTAGATGCGATCAATATTTTTGTGTGGTTATAACAGACAAACATCACACGGATTAGTGCCAGTGATATCAAACACCCAACTTAAATGTTTTGTTTCTAAATCAAAGTAAACTAAAGTAATTCTAGATTTTGAGTCTCAGTCATAGCTGTGGGGGGAAAGCAACTGCAGCCTATCTGAATCTAAACGGTTAGGTGTTCAGCCTGTTCCACTTATCATTCTGTTTAACGTTTATATCATTTATATCACCAAATTTCTGGTGTTTTCAAGCCCTCTTAGAAAATAGAGCACAGGGAGCTTATATGGTTAAGATCTTGCATCAGAATGCGAACGAGTCCTGTCAGGCATCAGTGGGCAGCCCTTGATTTGGCAGTTTTGCTAGTCAGCAATTCTTCATTACCTCCTCAGTTAATGTGAATCTTCCTAGTTTCCTTCAGCTGGGTTGAGAAATATCAATTTACACGAAGAACCCTGGGCACTGCTGCTGTTTCTCACATTTCAGCACCACTGGCAATCGGTAGCACTTCTATTAACCACCCAACTATTTGCAATCCAGATTTTGAAGAAGAAAAATGGAACATTGTGTACAAAACCTGTTTATCAGCTTGATATAACCCTCACATGCATCTAGACTCATTCCTGTTTCAACTCCAGTGAGGGCCAGGGACAATATCAGCTGCTGGGTGACTTTGTCAAGGTCGGAGTATAAGATAAAACACGAGGTGTGTAATGCTTGTAACATGACTTGGAATTAAGAATAAAATCATGATCACATCACTTAAGAGAACAATTAGAACAATTAAAGAAATAATCCGTATAGCAAAACACAGTTTGGCAACACGTAGGAAGCTCTTGCACAAAGCATGGCTTACATCCCACTGGTGGTCTGAAGAGGTATATAAGAGTGCTCCGAATGCTTCAGTTTCATCAGCGACAGCTCTTCATCTACGCTTCTCCAGACCTGGTGAGTCGAATCTCCTTCATTCACTATATGAAGCATTAGGAAAATATTTTCAGTATTTAACCGAGGACTTAGTCTTCTGCAAGCGTGATGCTAAGCAAGGCTGTTTGCCTTTTGCCATACATTAATTTTTATAGTCATTTAAAGGTATGCCTTTGTAGACACAGTTGATGAATTATAAGACTGGATTTTCACAGGCACTTGGATCAATTCAATATTCTCAGTTAGCTCCAGAGCTATTATAATCCAACAAAATCTTGAGGATAAGCTACTTCCAAAGACACATGGAATTTGGCTTTGCTTTCCATGATTACCAGTATTTCTAGAGCAGCAGAAAGGACTTTGGGAAGTACCAGGCATTAGTGCATGCATGTTCAGAAAAACACATGAGATAAACCTGAATCTTTCTAAACACTCTTCTTCCACCTTTCTTTCATGCTGGTGAAAGACATCAGAGCAAGCTTTTTCCCTCTGGCATTTGGTCATTGTACTTTATCTCCTGCTGCAGGTTCATCTACATCACAAAAGATGTCTTCAGGATCACAGCTCATGAGCAGTAGATGCTCCTCACCCTGCGAGGTGACCTGTGAAAGGCCATGGGTGAACGCCTGGAACCAGCCCTGCGTCGCCTGCTGTGAGGACTCCCGTGCCGTGGTCTACCCACCGCCTGTGGTCATCACCTTCCCAGGCCCCATCCTCAGCTCCTGCCCTCAGGAGAGCTTTGTGGGCACCTCGTTCCCATCACCCATTGGGGGGTTTTCAGGAGGAATGGGCTCCATTGAATCAGGGGGCTCGTTTGGTGCTGGGGGTTCATATGGAGGGGGCAGTTCCGGCGGGATGGGGGGCTCATATGGAGGGGGCAGTTCCTTTGGCTCTGGGGGCTCATATGGAGGGGGGAGTTCATTTGGCTCTGGGGGCTTATACAGAGGAAGCAGGTCATTTGGGAGCTCATACAGAGGCAGAAGATCCTGCCACTCCAGCTCCTACGGCGGGGGGGC
>NW_008824664.1:238169-284221 GCF_000699105.1 Pygoscelis adeliae
CCTGCGCCAGCTCCTACGGCGGGGGCTTTGGGGGCCTCTGTGGAGGAGGCAGCTCCTACGGCGGGGGCTCCTTCAGTGGGGGGAGCTGTCGGAGCGGTGGGGGTTACAGGAGGTTTGGCGGAGGAAGCTGTAACTCCGGTTATTTCTGAAGGGGCAACGTCTCGCGCTCCAGCAGCCCTGGGCTGTGCTAACCTTGCAGGGGGAGCTGCAACCCGGTGATGTCCAAGCGATCGACTTTGCTGGCACGCGTGGAGCTGCATCGCTTTCCCAAAGCCCTGGGAAACATCCTTTGTGCTCTGGGTGACTGTCTTCACCAAATGTATCCTGTGCTTCCCTGACATTAAAACTAAGTTGCATTCAAACTCGACCCTCTATTTTTTTTTCCCTTGTAACTCCTGTTTTCAAGTAATCTTTTGGGTAATTCAGCATAAGCCCTGAGAAATCTGTGAGTGTCCTGGAAGAGAATCAGGCTCCTTTATTACACTATAGCATTCTGTTTGATGGGGGGAACATAAATTTTGCACCACATCCTTTAGTATTTGTTAGTGGTGTCACCTGGCATGGAATCAAATGGGTAAATCAGCTGATGCCTTCCTAGAAATATGACCTACTGGTAGACATGTTCCTCTGGAAAACAGGAACATACGCTATCAGTTTTAATTAATTGTAATGTAATAATTCTTTCACGTGAAGGGCTCTGGTTTACAGATTTTTCTTAAAGAAACACTGAATATCTGGATTTGTGTGCACACATGCCCTTCAGCTCTCTCTTGACTTAGCGCTCCCTGTTCCTGTTAATTGTTATGAAGATACTTTCCCATAACAACATGACTCATCCTTATGAATCTGGTTGGACTACTCTGCTGACTAACATTAAGCACATGGATGCGTCTGTGTAAGACCTAAATGTGAATAAGAGAAAAGACAAAAACAGAGGTACAAAAATAATAAATCTGATTTGCTGCTGTCTCTTCCACGCCTCTGAAGGTCTGGAAAGGCAATGGAGAGAAAAGCAAGGCAAAAGCAATGAGTCCTCGCAGACTTCACCAGCCTAGTGAAAGCAACAGTGGCGGGAAGGTGAATCACAGATTTCCACCCAGATTTTAAGACAATGGGAAGAAACTCTTTTGATGCCAAAAGTAGCTACACTAGCTAAGTTGAAGATAGGTCTACTGTGTTTACATGAACTGTAGACACAATTTTAATGTCAATATAGACATAACTGTACAGTTTATTACATAATTGTATAGCCTTCAATTATTTTCTTTTTAATTTAATCAGAAATCTTGCAAAACCTTCTTTTCTCCTGCCATGTGTGCACATAAGGTTTTCTTTCTCCACTATTTGTGCTATTCTATCAACTGGAATGAAAACATGGAAGTGACAGGTTTTGAGGCTGGGTGCTGGTGCCACATCGTACCTTAAGTCACAACAGGTATTTTGTATTTTCATGCCTACAGACTTTTTGGCCAGGAGGGATCTTTTGGACAATATGAACCAGAAAATATTACCCAGTAGTTTCTCTCTATTCCATAATTTCTCTTTAAACTATCATACACCTTTTGACTGAACAGCCACTTTTGATTTAAAGTCAGTAAGGAATCACTCATCTCTGCCAAATTACTCCAACAATTAATTATAGTTATAACTAAATGCTTGCACGTTCTTCCTTCTCTAATTACAGTGTTTCCTAATTAGAGAAATCTCCCCCCCCTTGCAATTACTTGCATTTGTTTAAGTCTCTTCTTGGTCTTATTTCACAGAAACTATGCAGCACATTTGATTTGTTTATTTTGGAGAGGCTCATAAGAAGGAATATAAAATCATAAAGCATTACTTCAAGGAGAAAGGCAATAAAATCCCCTTTATTCAGTGGAAAAACAGGAGATGAAGTCATCACCTTAGATTGCAACAAAGAAGACTGAGATTAGTTTTAGGGGAAAAACTTTCCCCTGCTCCTGCAATGGAGCAGCCAGGTGCTGACAGATTTGCAAGTGAGACAATGGAATCCCAGTGCTGGAACATTTTTAAGAACAGCTTAGACAAATCTTTTCCAAGAATAATTCAGGGCAGAGTGTAAGTTAGGCATCCTCACCAGTTCTCTTCCACAATGGTTTCCTATAATTCTGGTTTTTCTGAAATAATTTTTTTTGAGCCCTTGGCATTGCTCAGAACCATTTTTGAAGAATATTCACCTTCTCAAGCAATTCATGTTAATTTAATTTACCTGTTCACAACAACATTTGTTACTTCAACAGTTTGAAGTCTGAAATGCTTTACCAACAGCGATTGTACAATTACTTCCTTATCACCGATTTTATACATGTAAATAAGTAAATATATGTAAGAGAACAAATGCATATATGTATGTGAAAGTTGGGCTCACTCAAAAGCTCCCTCTGGAGCTGCTCTGGGTAAGTGAGTTCACGTCAGGAGGGTGAAAGCTGCTCTTCCTGCAGCCCTGCTCCTGCCATGGGGCTTCATGGGAAATGCCTCTGAGTCAGAAACATGACAAAGGATGAACAGCCGAAGCTGGAAGTGCCTATTAGACAGCCAAATACAGGGCAAAAACTACAGGAGGATGCTGCCATGTGAGCAGGAGGAGTCATGGCAAAAACTGCCTGGCAAGTTTGGCACTGCTGAAGGGAGCTGGAGATGAATGCCGGTCACTCCACACTTTTCCAAAGCTGCCAGAGGTTGATGTGTTGGGCTGCGCGTATAAGAACAGCACCTGACATACTATTCAAATCCTCTCTCTGTGGCACGTCTCATCTCCCCTGCATAGCTCCAAAACAGTGGGTAAAAGTTGGGTGTGTAGCGCTGGCTGGGTAGCAGTTCTGGTTGTCACCATGATCTTGGGACCTGCCAGCCCAAACAAAGTGTACGTGCACACATTGAACAGTTTCTGGGTTCATTTCCCCTCCCTCATTTCCGTACATATACAACATTTTTGCTTATTATTGTTGCAACTTCTATGCTATCAATTATCTCTTGGAAGCAGAGTGATTTTGGAGGATCCTCTAGGCAAGAACACTTACTGGAAATGTTCTGAGGAAATGCTTTCAGATAGTTTTGCAAACACCCACTAATGTTTTATACATGCAAAGTATTGTGGTGTTATGATGTTAATAACAGGCTGCCAGTATTAAACTCCACAGTATTGAATCATAGCGTCACTTTAAAAATATATATGTCAGGGCCACCCACGTCGTTCTCTGAGTCAGGCAATGATAAACACCTTGGTAATTTGGATCCCTTTGTTTTTTTTGATTAAAAGCCAGCTCTGCATTTGTTATCCTAATCATACTATTTAAAACAAGTTGGCCAAATATTCACCTTTCCAAATCAGAGCACATGTGCTGATTTAAATAGTATTATACTTATATCATCTGAGGGGGCTGTGTCTGTGCTTCAAACATGGCATTAAATGCTGCTTCATCACAGCAGGTCAAGTTGGGCACAAATCGGTGTTGTAACTCTTAGTCCTCTGCATCGCCAGAGCCCTCCTGAGCAATCTTACATAAATCAGTCGCTCTTCTTTTCCCTGGCCCACCTGTGTGTTAAGTGGGGAATGACCAGCTTTGCTTGCTTTGTCAGAGCATTGCTCACTTGCCTTGAGTTTCCCACAGCACTCTTCTCCACACCCATAAGCATTTTTCTAATGCAGCTGTGACCATAACCGGCTTGAAAGGGACTGGGGGTAGAGTGATTTATTCCAAACCAGACTGAGCAATTCCTAGATCCCTCTCACCATCCCACTTTAACCAAAATGAGCTTTCTCCCCTCGTGTTTCTTCCTGGACTTGGCCAGGAATCGTATTGCAGAGGAGGAGACCTTTCACGCTCAACTGGGGCTATGGCTGCCACGTCAAGCCCTTGCACTGTGTTATATTCTTGCCTTGGAAGACACTTGAACATCAAATGAGGAGCCAGGCCACCACGGGCAATGCTGTGCTCTGCTAGGAGTGTCTCTCCAAGGCAACCCTGACACTAAAGTCATGCAGTGACTACAGTTTCTGTAAACACGTCCTAACAAGCTTTAAACTAGCAAGCACACTTCCTACTAATACTAGGTTAGGCTCTTATGCATTCTTGGACGTCATGATGTTAAGCAAGGAAAACAAACTCCTGTTTTCTAAGTAGCTGCAAGGATGGGTCCTGCAGAGCCTCTGACCAGCTGCAGCACTGACAGGGCTCCCATGCAAGCCTGAGTTCAGTATGCGGGCTGCCTTCACATCGTCAGGGCTGCAAGAAAGGGTTTGATGCTTAAAACCATGAAATGAAAGGAATCTGGGGATGGGACTGTGCAAGTCACATGCTGGTGAGAATAGGGTAATCAACACAAACAGTAAGCAAAACAATTACTGTAATTACATGTCAAATTTTGTTTGGGGAGTAATGGAACCTAACGCACAAATATGACGTTATTTTCTTGCATCAGCCTGGTGGTCCAGGAAGGTATATAAAACCATTCATGATTCACAAACCTTTCAGCAGGTTCTCTTGACTTCTCCTCGGTGAACTGAGTAAGTTGGATTCTGATATAACTTCTTCTTCCTAAAAAAAAAACAAAAAAAATGTATTTTTGAAATCTTTGGGGATAAATTTTGGTTTAATATTCTGCGATTCTGTACAATATTCAGGAGTTTATTTTCATGAAAGGATTATTTGCTAATTATTCATTCAAAGGCACTGGATGGATTGAGGTTTAAAAATACATTTGAAATCTAGATACTATTAAAGACATCTACTTCCATTACTTTATGGAAATTTAATGCATGCAGCCTTAAAATATCTTAGCCAGCAGTATACATCTGGCAGTGTTGTTCTGATCTTGTGGCTTCTAATTTTTGTCTAATTTTGGACAGATGTATCGTGTAAATATTGACAGACTATATAAATACTGAGATGGTGAGATAGCTGCAGTCACTTTTTGGACTGGAGCCAGCTATTAGGACACAGCATCTCCGTGGATGTGGCCCTACAGGGTTCCTGGTCTGACTTTGGAAATGCCCCACCTGGGACCCTCTCGGGCACTTGCTGACAATCTGAATGGCTAGGGCTTTGCTAAATCGTCTGTCAGCACAGCTACGCAGAAGAAATGGGAACCCAGAAAATGTCTACTCAAGGCGTATATTCCTCAGGAAGTTGATTTGGGTGTTTTTGTTCTGTTTATGCAAAGCAGTGGTCGTATGCAAAACATTCAACAGGCTGTGTAAGAATATATTATCCACTGTAAATGTTTTGTACTGTATATTATGTGTTCGGGTCTGTTTTTCAGCTATCCATTTTCTCTGGCTTTCTTTCTGCAGAGGGATTTGCAGGTCAAGTCAAGAACATAGAATTAATAGATGTGGAAGAATGAAACAGTGGGAACCTGAAGAGAGTGTCTGGATTAGGGTTTAAGGTCAGGAGAAGTTTAGGTGAATAATGGGTATTTTGGCATTGTGTCTAAAACAAGAAAAGAAAAATAGCTTGAGTCAGACTGAACCCCACCCAGGCTTTCCTAATATGCAGCTCAGTTAGACAAAAAATAATTAATCGCCTTGGCTGAAACCAAAATATTCCCTTTAATCTGAAGCAACAGATTAACTAGCTGGTTAACACATTTGGTGCTTTGATTTGGCATTTGGATAAGTTTGAAATGACATCCTGAAATGTAGTATTATGACATTTTCCAAATTACCTCCCCACCCTTCAATTCATTTCAAAAGAAAGAAAGAAGGTGTAGAATTTAGTCCAGGTTTGTGAACAGTTTTACTCCATCTGAAATTTAAATTCAGGAGGCCTCCTTTCAGGTTTTTGCTGTGCTTCAGCTTTTCCCTTGTGATCTTGCAAAGGCTCTTATTTGTTTAATTTTCCAAGTGAGCTTGATACTAAATATGACCTATTAAAGCCACCTGTCACAAACTAACTGCACTAAAACATAATACTTGGTATCCTTATGGGATTGAGTCCCTCATGTACAACATAGGGATTATATACCTCTTTCTGCCTTTTGTCTGCTTAGCCCAGAGAATATGTGAATTCGGTACAGTAAAACCTCTCATGTGTTTTCTATTTCTGCAATGCTTGGTGCTGTGTTACCCTAATTTTACTGAACTCCACCTCTGGAGTCCAAATTACATAGAAGAAAGCAGGTGTTATTTAAGCAGCAGCCCCAAAGGTGTTGTTTAATGTCTTCGTGAAGGAATTGGGCTCTGAAAGGCCACAGAGGAGAAGAGCAAAGCAAAGCAGAACAGGATGGGTATCAACCTATCTACCAACTTGTGTCTCTTCAGGGCTCACCTTAGCTTAGCTCGAGTGTTGATCCTGTCCTACCGGCTCCTTTGGTTTTATATTTGCTCCTTCCCGTACCTTGCAGGTCTACAGCACAGCTAAAAGATGTCCTGTGAGAAAACTCTGTGCACTGAGCCATGCTCTGTCCCGTGCGATGCGAAATGCCCAGAGCCCCGTGCCGCCGCCTGCAATGAGCCCTGCGTCATCGCCTGCCCAGACTCCCGCGTGATTATATTCCCACCTCCTGTGGTCGTGACCCTCCCAGGACCCATCCTCACCACCTATCCGCAGGAAACGATTGTGGGCTCCACGGAGTCAGCTGAACTGGCTGGCTCATTAGAGTCGGCCGTGGGGATTGCTTCGGCGCAGAAGGGTGCTGAGTGTGTGGAGCCCTGCATCGATCGGTGTGCCCCGCAGCTCGTGACGAAGTGCGAGCCCCAGTGTGTTCCTCAGTGTGTTCCCCAGTGCGCTCCCCAGTGCGCTCCCCAGTGTGCTCCCCAGTGCGCTCCCCAGTGTGTTCCCCAGTGCGCTCCCCAGTGCGCTCCCCAGTGCGCTCCCCAGCGCTCCTACACCTATTCCACCCTCTGGAAGCATCCTTGCCGGAGGAGTTTCTGTAAGAAGATCTAATCAGCTTAAAACAAAGAATAGCCACAGAAAAGAACAAGCAAAGAAATGAAGGAATATGGCATGTGATTTACAGGCATGGCTACCGGAGAGGGAAGCACGCCTGAAAACCAGGACCCTGCATTTAATTCCTATGTAGTGCTTTAGCTTAGATTAATGCTTTCTTTATTCTTGTGGCTTTGCATCTTACATCTGCACTTTTAACTTTCTTTACCCAGTTTGACATTGACCGTGGTTTTAAAACAAAGCACACACAGGGATTTGAATGTCAGACTCAGCAAGCGTGAGGAAAGTGAACATCTTGATGAAATGCGTCACACTGGAATGGGTAACTGGTTTTAGCTTTTCTTGTCTCTAGAAATATGGTCTTTCTAGTCTGCATTATTCTATCTGCAAATGTTTACTCCACTTTGCATTTACATTAAAACGCTGCTGCATCAAACCATTGGCCTTCTGAATCCCCTTTTTCCTCTGCTACTTATTTGCAATGCTCTCTTGGTGACACTCAGCCTTGTATAGAGGAATAGAAGATGGCCTCGGGACTCTTTCTAGACCACTCAAAACTTGATGCCCAGGTAAAAGTAAGGATTTAGTTCTGCTCTGCAGGCACCTGTGCAGAAATGGGATGTCAGTCATATAATCCAGGTTGCAGTCTGGGAACCAGTGAGCAGAAGTTCTATTCGTAGAGAAATGTGGTTCTACATTTTCTAGGTATGCAACTCTAGATTATAGCAAAATGTGTATTTTTAGAGTGTCCTCTTCTAACTCATAACCAGTCCAATCTGGAGGCCTTCTTTTCTATAAACAAACCGAACTGAGCCAGATTCAAGATACTCTTCATATTTCTGCATCAAAACTTTTCCAGCCTGCTTTTGCAAAGAACTCTTTTTCACAAGTGTTAACAGTCACGTGTGGACCTGGAGCATCAGTTTCTTACTTGCTCCTGGATGTCCTGGTCAAAGCCCCAGGTACCTACGTCTGCCCGGTTGATGCCAGCAGTGGGTCCCTCTAGGCAGACGTCGTTTAGGACATCATGTGTGTCCTGCTCATGCCAAGCAATTTCAGATGCTGTTTTTATACTAAAGATTATGTTAATTTAATTCTTCCATAATGGCTACGTACATGTGTTTGCTTATTTAAGTCACGATTTTTTGGTGCCTAGGAAATACCATGTCATTCTTGCAATTATACCCACCCAGAAATATCCAGACTTCCGCAGAACAAAGGGAGTCAGGGTGCTTCACAAGCACGCACTGATGTATTACACATGTAAAGTGGTATGTTAATATAATGTTAATAGTATATTACTTGGTTACATTCCCCAAGACTCTGTAATAACTGATTTGGAAAAAAAGGTCATGATTTCACACACATTTATCTCCATATTTTCTCAGGATATTTTTTCCTAGTAAACTGATGATTTTCATTATAAAGTTGCTTTTCTTTTCTTTTATGATGATACCTTTCATGTCAATGATCAAGACATTGGGCTGTTTCCAATCAGCCCGAGTTTAAGAGAGGGGCTCATGAAATACATTTGGACGCCGCAGCCCAGTAGTTCCAGAAGTACGAGTACACTGTCTAGGCAACTACATTTTAAAACAAGCTGGGTTTTTTAATACCTAAAAAAACCCCAAAGCAGTTTTTATCCCTCTGTTGAGTAGAGTTTGCTGTTTCAAAGAGCTAAAACACCAGCAGCCTAAGTGTTTTTATTAGGGAAACCACTCAGATAGCAACCCTGTCAAGCTCCAACCTATCAGGCTAGAAAAACTTAACGCTGTACATTCACAACTAGCAACATTGTCCCCTCCAGCTCCCCACCACAAACGCAACTAAACCTAAAGGTTAAACAAGTCGAATATTTGAGGAGAGAGGTAAACACAGGAAAACAGGGAAACCTGAGCAATAAACCAGCTCTAGATAAACCACCAAAGCTACCATTGCAAAGATGCCTGGCAACAGCCAGGAGCCCATCTTCCCATGGCTGGGAAGGTCTGATGGGGCAATTATTAAATGTATCCAGCAGAGGATTTGGAGGTTCCTCTTTATTCCCCTTCCCAGCCTGGGGGGGATGCGCTCTGGGACAGGCTGGTCTCTCCCATGGGGCAAGGTTGGTGGGGCTGCAGGACCCAGCTGGAATGCAGGTCTGGTTGCCCAGCTCCATGCTGGGGCTGCTGCCCTCCTGTGGAATCAGCCTGGGCTGACTCAGACCCTGATGCAAAGGCAACTCAGCAGGGACTGCAAAACCTACCTGCAAGTCGAGGTGCGTGCTCCCGGCAAGTCTAGGTACGTGCTCCCAGCCAGGGTCATCATGAACCAGCCATGAAAGTGGCCTGGGTTCGTGTCCGGAGTCCTTGCTGCCAATCGCATGGCCAGGAGAGCTGCTGGTATGCCACAGCCTCTGCAAAGTCTTCGTCAATGCCTGTTCATGAAGATCAGTTCAGTGATAAACCTGCGCCAGTCCGTTCCCTTCATCTCTTTTTCTGTTTACATCGTGAGGCAGCTCCAAGTCTGCTGCCTATCACTTTCCCAGCTGTTTTGCTTTTCATAACTTTTTGCCATTGCTAATATTTTATGAAAAGTAGGTAGTTATTATGTCGCTTTTTATAGAAAAGATAATTGCTGCCCTAAAGCTAAATGACTTGCTTCCATGGAGAAGCTTAGATTAGACTCAGCTGTTGCTATATTTTGAAACATCTAACATAAATTATAGTATTTCCTAAACACCACAGCTAAGTTTTAATGTTTGGCTGCCCTGATATAAATGAAATAACAGACAGTTTTGGCCTGGCAGCAAGAAAAAAACTAGACAAGGAAAGAAAAAAAGATCGTTGGGAGGAGAATTGATTCATATTTACAGTTGAGGCAGGGACACTCAGTAAGTGGCAAACTTTCAAAACAGCTTATTAAATATGAAAACTTTGGAAAGCCTGGGCCCTGTGGATGTCTCTGGGGCCCCACAAAAGCCCCATGGAGTGAGTGCAGAAGCCTTCACCTTCCTGTCGTTCCTCTTCAGCGTTACCTGGCCCTGAACAATGCACTCAGTTACCCGTGCCTATGGTTATTCTTTAGAACAGCTATAATAAAATGCAACACAACGGCCAATACTGTGAATGTTTTAAAAAGATTGACAAATATCAACAATTGTTCCATTCTGAGCAAGCAACATTTTCAAAGCAGTTAGGAATGTTTGGGCAAGCACAGTGCTCACAATGCTGCATCCCTCATCAAGATTTAATCTTTGCACATGAATCAGCCCTGCAAGTCTTCAAGGCAATACTCTTTAGTTTCCAAAACTTGAGTCAGTGAGACATGCTAATGAACCAAAAGATATTATTTTGCAAAGGTAATGCATAAGAGGTAGATCCTCCCACGATGCATTCCCTCCCTATAACAATTCTATGCCAGCCTACAAAAGTCAATTATCAGGCTCTAAAGTGGCATAAGCAATAGATGTATACCAAATAAGAAAGCTAGAGAGACCTAACTTGAAAATATTCTTTCGAACATGCACATCTGGAGCTGAACACAATCCAAAATCATATCTAACCACAACACGTCACGTACATGCAGAGCAAAGCCTATTTATGGATGAGGAAAAAGGCATGGTGTAATTAATGTGGAGAAGCCAGGATGGAGAAAAAGTTTGTGGTGATGGTGGCTGCACTTCACTGGAAAAGGTCAAGGTGGAGCTCTGTGCCCTGGAATTACTCATCACTGCTTGCCATGAAGAATATTTGTGTTTCTGCGCTTAATCTGCTCATGTTTTTCTCTTTGTTGACCAGTTTGCTGCCAGTGTGTCAAAATGATGTCTAGATTATGGTGAGTCACTATGGAGATCCCTAGAGCAACAAGCCCGGGAAAGTCTTAGGCTTGCTCAGAACAGGCATTTCAGGAGATGTTAACAATGATGGTTCGCTGACTGCAGTGATATGCGAGGTTATTACCATCCTGGTAATTGCTGGAGTAAGATGCCCCAGTGTTGATTCATCATTCCTCTCTAAAACATAACACTGGTGATGTTTCCCCAAGGAGGTTATGACTGAAAGCCTTAGAACTCATGGTCACGTTATTAGTTAAACCAAAAGTTTTTTACTTTGTTTTGGGGGCATTTTTTCCAACTCCATGGGGCAAGCCCTCACCTAGGCACACAGCTGAGAATGTCGCTATGGCCAGGAGCCAGCACTGTTGTGGAAGAAGCTGCATTGCCTGTAGCTGCTGCCTGGAGGATGCTCTGATGTTATACTTTGCTTTTGTCTAGCACTTGAGGAAGGCTGTGCCAAGGCGTTTGCTGCTCTGACACTGTGGTGTTCCTGAAGCTGGGCTAGGAAGCCCATTTAGCTTCCTGGGAATGGAATGAGGAATGGGAAAGAGCTGTGAGACAGTCAGAGCTGAAGGCTCCCCACAATGACACCTTGGGATCCGTCCCAGTAGTGACTCTATTCAGTTCTAATTGATGGGTGTTTGGAGGACAAAAAAAATATGTTATTATACAGTTCATAAATTCTGGCTCTTATGTTTTCTTTAGAAGCTTTTGATGTCGCACACAATTGCAGTGTCTAAACTGAGCTATGGGTGTGGGCCAGGACACTTCTGGCATCCTGAGCCAGGGGCTATGCACCAGTGTGCCCATCCTGTCCTTTCTGAGGCTTCAGGGAAGAGAAGCTGGCTTGGTCTGATCTGAAAGGACAATGTACATGTTCCCCATTATAAAACCACGTTCAGTTTCCCCTGGTGGCAGTCAGCAAA
Source organism: Pygoscelis adeliae (assembly GCF_000699105.1). Classification (NCBI taxonomy): domain Eukaryota; kingdom Metazoa; phylum Chordata; class Aves; order Sphenisciformes; family Spheniscidae; genus Pygoscelis; species Pygoscelis adeliae. Next base: position 249,821 of record NW_008824664.1, read on the forward strand.
CCATCATCAAAGCTCACCCAGAAAACTCATCCCTAAAGTTGTATTTTCATGCTATAAATTATACATTTGTTATTGCTGCTGACTCATAAGTACTAGAGACCAAACCACTGATCAGAGGAAGCAGGACTGTTGAAGGCAAACGTTAGTAAAGGCACTGCTAATGCTGTTAAAGTCAGCTGGAAAAGGATTAGCATGAGCTTTGTTTCTTAACAGCCAGTGCTGTTCTTGCACCTATTAATTGTTAAATGTAACTATCACTACTAGTTCTATAAATCTGTCTACTGCAATTTTTCATGCTATTATTTTTATGGTAAAAATAATCATTTTTATGCATATATTTATACAGTAAACCCCTCAGGAAAGGCAATGTCTCATAACCTGCCTTTGTGCAGTATCTGTCCCTTCAGGGTGTCCAGTATAACTGGAACATCTAACAGTTACTGGAATTTACAGGCTATGTAATAAGATAACAAGTCCATAAGTGCTAATCTGGAATTCTCTGCTCATTCCCCAGAAGGGTGTCAACCATGTCAAAGAGTGGTCAGGAATTCACTCACTCTTGTCCACTCTTTTTACCGATTTATCATTACAGCTCCTTGCTGCATGTTTCAGGCTTACAGAGACTCAACTCTCCCTCCCCCAAAGAAATCTTTCTGTGCAAAGTGAGATAAAATGTAGGAGGGATTTGCTTTAGGCACCTAACTTAGGGCTAAGCCAGCCACCTAGACTCCCTCTGTAGTCCACAGAAAAGGAGGTTTTGGGACCTCCAATCTCTGGCTGCTCTTCTGCGTTGTTGGAGGAATGTCCCCCTCTCTCCACTGGCTGCAATGGCCAGTTTTTAACCAGCTTAGCAGGTTTTAGGTCAACGTGTCACAGGCCCCTCAAAGCTTCTGCCCTTGCAAAGATCCCTGCCTGCTGTGGTGGATGATTTGGTTACTTCTCTTTTAATTTCTCAGGTGATCACCATAGGCATGAGCCCAGGGCAGTAGCTGGTCAACTTAAGTGCTTGTAATTGGTGATGTTAATGCACTCCCCACACAGCACATGGTACCTCACCAGCCCCATCTACTTTGGGGCTGGCTGAAGGCAGCATCCCCATGAGATAAGGATAAAGGGTAATAACAAACCCGCAGTTGTCTTGGTTTGCAAAAATGACAGACGCTCACAGAGGTTTTGGTTGTGATAACCATGGTTATGAAGGTCTTGGCAGAGACCTTCCATTCTCCAGACACAAACTCTCCTGTCTTTTTCTCCCAACCTTTGGCTAAGGTCCATTGCCATGGTGGCTGCGAGCTGCACTGCTGACCCTGACGCGTGGGATAATACGGCTTTCTGAGTTGGCATTTTGCCATGTGGTTTGACAGGATGAATCAGAGTGCCTCGTGTGTAGGCTGAGCAGCAGAAACATGCCTTGCTGCAATTCATTCCTCTCTCGTGCTTGTTTACACCCTTAACAATTTAAGCCCTGTCCTTTATGGCATAGATTATGCTTAAATTATATGGGATAGTTATGAGGAAGCTCTAGGCAACACTTATCTGGGTTGTTCTATTTTTTTTCCCACAGAATAAAGGACTTCAAAACACCTCTGTGTGATTAACAGTTGTAGATACAGAGTTCTACTATAATAAAATTAATGACATGTTGCTGCAGTTTTAGGTCTTGATAATGAGTAATAGTTTCACTTTAAAACATGATCATATCCTCCTCCTAAGCAGGAGCTCTGCAGGTCAAGGTTATTTTCTTTGCCATAGAAGACAATTTTTTCTCTGCTACACTAAAATCAAAGTCTTAAATTTATGAACCTTCTGGTCTTTATATGGTGTAAATTTGCTCTATCAATTGAAAAGATACCTAAGAGGATTACCCTACATAAAATCTGGGCTTATGTTGTTTAAAAAAAAGTTTGAAAACCAGCCTTGTAGTGTGCTAAATTAAGCTCTCCTAATTAAACATATATAGTACAAATGATATAAGTCCTCCTTCTCCAGTGCTAACTTTGCTTGTTATTTCATTGTGTAGATAAATTCTAATTCTCCATAGAAATGGAAAGTCCACAGCTTTTAGTCTCCAGCTCTGCTTCCAGCTGGAGGATTTGGATTTCTTCAACACGTTGACCGAGGAATTCAAGCCAAAGTTTTCAAAATCTAATGAGGAATTTTGCACGCTTTCTTTCAAAAGAAATGTTTTGTGTTGTCAGCTACAACCAGTGATCATGAAGAAGCCTAAGTCAGCTGTCAGATGGATATCACACCGTATGGGGCTCAGAACTAACAACTAGCCCTAAGATAATTACAGCAGTTGAAGGAATGATCCAAGCAACAACATTTGATTTGTAAGTAAATGAGATAATCACCAACAAATAGGTCCTCTAGCCTCCAGGCATTTGGAAGAATTGTATAAAAACACTTGCAGCTCAAGGCTGTTTACCTACTTCTCCTAACTTTCTCTCTTCAGTGGATCAAGTAAGTCTGATTTGCCTTATTCTTTTGACAGTTGCATTTTTAGTTTTGGTGTAAAGCTGTGGGACTTAAAGACCCATATGGGTTTTAGACACTTTCTATTGAGTACGTGGGGGTCTAAATTCTCTCCTCTGCTTTGTACAGTCTCACTATAGAAACACTTTGATACTGGAGATTATTTTTCAGGATGGCTGTTTAGCCAGATTCTCATCTAATCAAATGTTCATTCTTTCATATACAGCTATGGGAGTTTAAAATTTTAACCCTTTTTCTTCTTTCATGCATACACAAATTCATGTGTCCTGTGCGTGTTTAAGGTCTGGGCAGGTGGAAATATATACAAAGACTCAGTTTTCAGGATAGGGCACAATTTTGTCCTAGAAAAATAACTCCATAATTGAATGCACCAGCACTTAATATTTTTTACAGAAAATTAAAAGAAACTAGGATATCTGTAAGTGAGAAAGCAGTAGGCTAGGCTGAGCCCAGGTCTAATCTCAAACAGCAGCTCTCCCCTTCGTTATAGAACAATCCATTTTAGCTCCACACCCTGTCTGATGCCATTTACCATTGTATTTGTGCTAATATTTGCTGTAGTGGGCTCCTTGGCTGCAAATATTTCTGTGAAAGCAGCTTCTTATTCCGTATTTAATCTACGCCTTGAGGCAAGAGGAGGCACTGACTACAGTCAGTGCCCTGAGGGACACAGGAACTCACCTAATAAATGCAGGACGTCCTGTCAGAGAGCTCCTGAAGGCAGGCTTCTGCTTTTGCACTGGCTCCAGGCATGACCACAGAAATTTCACACAGTTGTGCTTAGTTAGTGCTTCTGCCGAGCTCTGAAGTAGCCAGAATTTCTAACAATATATTGAAACAGAACGAATCAGGTCTAGCTTGGAATTAGATGAAACCTTTTTTTTTTTTTTTTAGGCTGGCTATTTACAGAAAGCAATCTATCCACAAGGCTTAGCAGAGCACCCAGCTGCCCTCCAAGCTTCTCTGTCACTCATGCAGTATGTTCATCCCACGTGCAGGAAGGGACTGGTGGGTGACAGCCTTCACTACAAGGAGCTGTGCACCAATTGCAAGGGATCAGGTGTTATTCTGATCTCCTCCCTGTGTTTCAGCCTTACCTGCTTTCCAGAGCGATGTCTTACTGCGGAGACCTGTGCTTACCATACAGCAGCCTGTGTGAGGTCACCTGCCCTCAGCCCTTGGCCAATGCCTGCAACGAGCTATGCGTGACATCTTGCAATGACTCCAGAGCTGTGATTTACCCACCACCCGTTGTCCTGACTTTCCCGGGACCAATTCTCAGCTCTTGCCCACAGGAAAGTATCGTGGGCAGCTGTGGACCACTCGGCGTTGGCCGCCCATTTGGTTCTGGGGGCTGTCTTAGTTACAGGGGCTATGGAAATGCAGTTGGCTTAAGGGGCTCCATTCTTTTTGGAGGCTCAAATGGTTATGGGGGTGCACGCAATTACAGCAGGTCTTACAATTCTGGATACTCATCACTGGGGAGGGGAAATTGTAGCCCATTCTCTTACCGCCCGTACAGCACCTACAGCTGAGGAAGCCGTGGGCCATGCTAAATACTTCACGGGAGTTCACTGCACAGAGCAACCAGGATGTGGAAAACGCGGCAGAAAATCATGGATGGGAAACCGAGTCTGAGCCTGAGCAGAGCTGAGAGCACACTGCTCTGACTGAAGCCAGCAGCAGCTGTGAGCTCTCAGCAGTGCCCAGAAAAACAGGCATATAGGTAGAGCTGGACACACTCTATAACTACACATACACGCAGATGAAAAAAAAAAAAATTTAGTTGGGATCCAGCAAAGAAAAAGAATTTTTCAAGGAAAAATTCTGGAAAACAATTCCTTTTAAAGTAGCAACTTTTAAAGTTTAAAGCAGAGTAAAAGCAATTTTTCTTAGAGATATGTCAAAGTTAAACAGTTCAGAATGTTTTTAACCACTTTTACTTTTCAAAACTCTTCTTTTCTCCCCCTTTAGATCACCTTAGCTGAAAATTTTCAGTGCCCTAAAGCTCCACCTTGGAGCAAATTTGCTATTTATTAGAAAAATGTAACCAGCTCAACCTATAAGCATATTTTCCATTTTACACTTTAGGCTTTTGGCATCTTCTGTTTGTACTTTGCCGCCTATGCATTTATTGCACTGTTCCTGGGGATAGGCTGGATGTTCAGTTACAGAAGAAGATCTGTGCGCTGCAAGTACTGAGGTTAAACAATATTCAGTTTAATGCATCGTAGGAATTTGTAACATTGTTTTGTGGCCTTCCACAGCACTACAGTACAAGAGTAATGGAAACCTCATTTGCCTTAGTATGTCTGCTTTAAAATGAATATATTGTAAGGGGGTAAAAAGAGGACATATAACTCAAATTATACAGCTGTAATAAGGAAAGCAGTAATTTTTGTACCAAATACATGACTTAATATCACAAACTTTGCGATATAAAGGGTCCTGAAGTGTCTGTCTTCATTCCCTGTGTTATTACAACTGTTAGCTCTGCCTCTCATGCCCATTAAAAGCCATATTGCATAGCACTGACCTGGTGTTCATTCCACCTCAGTTTTCCACTTACCTCTGTTTCAATGAAAAGACTTCTCTTCCTTCTGAGCTCCCCTTATTTCTCTTCCAGATGATACAGTAAGTTTCCAGTAGTCACCAAAAGGCAGTTTCCTTCAGTCACAAGTACACAGTTACTTTGGAAATAAGAGTTTTGGCCCTGCAGTTTTAGCAAAAACAGAATGCTCTTAATAGCTAGAGAAAACCATGCTACATGCATACCCACAGCACACCACTGCTTCTGCACTGTTTGGGTCCAGCTCCATGCAGGAAGCTGAAGCCAGGGTTTTCCCAGGAAAGAAATGGAAATCTATTCCTAGTACTGGCATTTGCAACTAGCAGAAGACTTTAAGCAGCAAATATGCTTTTAAAACGTAGGGAAGATACTGAGGGCAACTCCTTTCCCTTTGTAAGCTAGTGGGAGGATGAAGATAACCTCTGATCCAACACTCTGGCACGATTATTTAATCCCACCCCTTTCACCACGAATCCTTACAAAAGATTTTAGGGATGTCCACATCTTGCGGATAAGTGGACAACACACAAACAACAACCGGGACACCTTGTCCTTTGCTGTTGATTAACACCCAGAGGAGCCTGGGTCTCAAATGAGGCATCATTTTGGCATCGTTGTCCAATAGTTTTAAGCTGAGGAGAAAAGGTAACCAGAAGGCGAATGTTGTGATGCAATATAAACTTTAATCGAAACAGGACAGGGACTTCATAGCAGCAGAACATAACAATCCAGAGAGTACAGAATACATTTGCAGGGTTTCCTGGGGATGGACGTCGTTGCCTTCTTTGGGGGCTGCAGTTTGTAAGATGATCTTCTGTCTTTGTTGCATTTGCAGCATTTGAGAGTTGAATTTGGTTTTCACCTGTTTGTTTGTTTTGTTTTTTAAATCCCAGACTATGTGAAACAGGGTGGCTCCCAGAATCAAACTGGAGCTTTGAGAAGTTTTTCCACTATTCCTCAAAAGCCATGAAACGTCAGTCCATATGCGAGGCCAGAATATACAGGATCTAATTTGCACTGATGTTTAGTCTTCTATAAACGACTTGAATTTAAACTAAGGTCTTTTCTATATTTCTCAAGTAAATGCCCCCTCAAACGCAGAGCTGGGATCTTGTTAGCAGATACCTAATCCAACAGGAAGGGAAATACAGTGTCTGGGCTTGTTTCTCAGGGTGGCTGAGTGTGCCCAGCTCCTGAGGACCCCCGTTGCAGCCTGGTAAGCTGCCCCTCTGAAAGTCATGTCCCTCTGCTCACTCATGGACTGGGACTTTGCTCTGGTCCCTGCTGGGTCCGGCCCCGCAGGGAATCCCTGCGGGGCTTAGCAGGGCCCACAGCTGCCATGACGGTAAGTCGTGTACCTGGGGGAATAGCAGGGGTAGGAGTACCTGCCACCCAGGGACGCGCTGGACCCAAAGGAGCTCTGGGCATCCAGGGAGCTCCCGTAGCCAAAGGAGCTGCATATCTCCAGTGGGGCTGAGGTGCCCACAAAGCTCTCCTGAGGGCAGGAGCTGAGGATGGGGCCCGGGAAGACGATGGCCACAGGCGGTGGGTAGACCACGGCACGGGAGTCCCCGCAGGAGGTGACGCAGGGCTGGCTCCAGGCGTTTGCATATGGCGCGGGGCAGCTCACATCGCAGGGCGAGTAGCTGCTGTAGTTGCAGGCCTGCCTGTAGGAAGACATCTTTCTGGCTGGAAGTAAGCCTGAAACACACAGGGTGGGGAGAGCATGGGTCAAGGGCGACAGTGCAGGTGCATTTGCAAAGAAGAGGAGCCCTCATTTATTCAAACCATGCAATATTCAGAAAGTTACTCTTCTATAGCTAAATATAAAGTGTGATTGCAATTCATATGCAGAAATAATGAAGAGTAGATAACCTGTTAGAAGTCAGCAAATCCTCATTAAGCACTGATGGGGATTAACCTAGCAATATTTATTTAAAACTGTTCTTAAAACTATTTCTTCATTTGCAAAGTACTCCCTGGCATAGATAAAATCATTAAGCATTCCTTCTCTGAAACATGCATGCATCTCTTGAAGCCCCTTGATCTCCATATAAATCCCATACCCTCCAAAGCCTGCCAAGCTGAAAGAAGTTACAGGATCTTTTTTTATGAAAATAACATTATTCCAATAATAGACAAAGATATATTAAGTGCTCAGACATAAGTACATTAAAAGTCGTATTAAAGTAGCTTTTAAACTCATAGAACAGATTTAACTGAAGTCAGACTTACTCAGTTCACCACCAAGGAGAAGCCAAGAAGAGTGGTTTGAAGAGGTCTGTGTTCCAAGCACTTTTATACGGTTCCTCAGAGCAGCTCCAGGGTCTGAGCCACACTTCAGGCATGTGGTCCTTCCTAGTTACAAAACAAACTTTCCTGCATTTGTCACGTCAAAGGGTGGAGGAATCTTTGCATATTGTCTGCTGTTAAGCAATTATTAGTTGAAAGGTATCACATCCATGTTGCAGCCTACAGAAATCTTTCATCTCAAAATAGGGACAGTATTCACCCTTAGTTTCTTTCTACTCATTGCAGAAACTGACTTCCTTCTTCCACTTGTCCAAGCTTCAAAGCACATAACTCAGATCAGTAGAACAGAGGATTGCTGGTTTGACAAAATAGACTTTATTGATATTGTCATGCCTGGTGTAAAGGTTTTCAAACCTTTTAATTGCAAGGGGAGATGAAACTTAGAGATCTTTATACCACCTTGGCAAGATACCTTTCTGCTCCCTTTTTATCTGCACTCTCTTTTTCCTCAATAGGTGGGAAAAAACCCAACCCCATAGACCACAGACCTCGGGTTCTTCAGTTATGGTGACCATCCTGTTCACAGCTACAGAGAAGCAGCTCTGTGACATAGGGGCCTTTCTGATTTTAACAGTGAGTTTCTACAGCCTATTTTGAAGGGGTGGTGGAGAGAGGGGAAACGGGACTTACATGCTGCAGAAGTCATCTTATCCCACTTCATTCTGGTGAATATATATTGCCCTAGTTAAAAACAATACAAAAAAGGGCAAGGAAATCCTTGCTTAGAAACACTAGGAAGGAATTAGCCTCATGCATAAGTTACTCCAAAATGTACTGCTTTTAACAACAACTTTGTTCTGAAACATCACGTTGGACCCTTTCAGGCAGTGGATTGTGGTCTAGCTATGTACAGGAGTTTGCAATAAATAAATTTACAACTGGAAAATTGTATCCAGCTCCTCACCTGATGTAACAGACCACAGATGAAAACAAGTGGTCAAATTCTGGGGTCCTCTTGCACCTACATATAAATTTGATGATCTTAAAGGATTTATTAGTAAAAAATATTGCTTACAGCATTTAGTAATTAGAGAGCTGAATTAGATTACCCATGATGATTCCCTCTTGACAGCAAAACTCATTTAAGGAACCATGTCCTTGCCCTACCGTGAGCTGTAATCTGCACTCCTGTGGCTTTATCAAGCAGGATGGAAACGCTCTGTTTTCTTTGCTATTTATTATGAACAGAGACATTACCCTGGTCTTGCTCCTGAACCTACTAGGGAAACTACAACACGGAAAACAGAAAATAACATCAAGTCTAGACCCAGGGCAAGGTGAAGATGTCGCGGTTAAGGCACAGTGGTCTGGAGCAGATTTCCAGCATAACCTTTGCCAAGAATTTGGGGAGAGGTTTTTAGACGCCCTCGTTTTCCTGCATGTGTTGCGGCAAGGACAACCCGCCCACTGCACTCGCTGCAGGAGGCTCTCCCCAGCGAGAGAGAGCTCCTTTCACCATACCTAAAACTAGTTGGTTTCGTTTATTGGTTCCTGACAGCAGTGACTGTCTGAGCTCTCTGTTTTCATGGTATCTGGGCATCAACCTCATTTACATAAGTTAAGTGATAATAGAATCAATTATAAATAATAACACTAACAAGTACAAGACATGCCCGAGATCTCCTCCCAGAGGCTCACTTAATTGCCAAGAGATGTTTGGTAAATTATTTGGCCTCTGTCTTAATCATCTCTTCTAGAAATCATCAGTAGTAATTTCCCATTTCATGTGGGTGTTACACAGGCTTGCACAGAGCAGTATTTTACCTGCTGGGAAAAATGCTTAATTTAGCACAAAACTGCAAAAGGGAAAGGTTAACTTGGAGGCAGAAGAAATCAGATGAAAATTTGGCTGTGGTGTGCACCCAAAGTATGCAGTAATCCATGAGATCAGTTTAAATGAAATGAGTTTCATGGGCAAAACCCCAAACCCCCAGGATCTGTCAGACCTGGGAGGCAGTAGCAGGGAGTCCTCGCACTGGACTCTCCAAGTCTTGCAACAATCTCCTTGGTCCTGTGAAACACCTCTGGAATTAAATCCTTGAAAAGCCAGAGGGATGATAGTCAAGGTTGCCGATGCAACACCAATGGTCATCTGAGGCAGGGCAAACTCTGAAAGGCATGGTGGAAGAATGAGGGATGGTGAAGGATGTCTATAAGCTGGACATCTACAATTTTTTTTTCTTTCTGTGTTTACAAGGCAGATACTACCCTATGGAAATGACTATGAAAAGTGACCATCTGCAAGTCTTTAAGACGCACACTGCATAATACATACCCATGCTGCCATGACACTTGAAGGTCTGAGGAGCGTGCGGGGCCAAGTTGCAGTTCCTGCTGCCAGAGTGAGCACAGTAGAGTGGCAGAGCAGTGGGGTATGGGAAATAATAAACCTGTATTTTCTGGTTTCTAGCACATGCCTCGTGGGCTCAGCATCTTTAGGAGGGCAGGTCTACACCAGGCAGAGGTCTCCTGAGCTAGGAGTCACCTGTTGCCCTTCTAAAAGGAAAACAATGACCAGATGGTGCCTGACCTGTGCTGAATCATTATCATCTTTTCTTCATCCTCACCCAATAGTCATCTTCCTCCTCAGAATCTGGAATTGTTCTCAGTCTATGAAGCCCTTTTTAACTCCTTCCCTGGAAATCACATTTGCTTTGTGATCACACCAGTTTAGTTGCTGCCCATTTTAATACTCCCATCCTTATTTCTCAATCTCAGCCTTTTCTTTTTATATCTCAAGAGAATGCAAAATCCTTGGTTTTTTACTGCTTTATACACAACCATTCATTTGTACAACACCCAAATGAATTGGGTAATTTTTACTGTTGATTTCTTGATGGAATTATTAAAAGACTGAGGCTAAATAATGCACTCGGCCACACTTGTTGATTCAGTGGGAGAGCTGGGAGGAGCAATCAGCACACCAAGTCCTCATTCTTCTCTCTCTTGCACTGTGACACTGAGTCAAGGACCATCATTTGGAGAACTGTAAGAAACAAAATAGGAGATTGTCCAGCTCCAAGGCACCGACAACCTAAATACACATCTCCAAGACATAATGGGAAGAAAAAGTCCTGTCTACACAACACAGAAGAAAAGCTCATTTACAGGAAATTAAGGCTGTGCGATCAGTACCCTTGAACATAACTGACACAGAATTTCTGGCATTTCTCAGTCCAGAAAAATAATAGGACAGGGACATGGTGGCTCACACAAGTCGCTGAGATTTAATCATATTATTTCTGCACTTCTGTTTCCGAATACGGTAAGCAATGCATGTTGATGTATGAAATCTTTAGGATTAGTAAAGAGTATTCCCTAAGTCAAGGCTGATCATCATGACAATGCTTCTGCCTTGGTTCTAAACCCAGTTACATTAGCTGAAAGCTGGATATTAATTTCTGCATTTCATATGTAAAAGTTAAGACCTGCCATTAAACAGGGCACAATCTACCACCCTATTTTGCAGTTGTAGCTAACAGTCCAATGCTGAAGATGGACTTTGAATTTAAAAAGGATTTACAATTACTGCTTCCAAAACTCAAATTTTCTTTCTCTGTAAATGAATTGCTAGAAAAAGCAAAAAAGTTAAACTGAAATAGTAATAGAAGGATCAGACTACTGTGGCTTTGGACAAAGGTCTAAGACCTCGATCTCCAGCTCTGACAGTATTTGTAACACTGTGAAAAACAAGCAAACACCAACTCATACAGAGATATTTGTTAAGTTATAAGACAGCAACAAAATTTGAAAAATTAATTTGCAGATTCATAGCAAAGTAAATCTTGATCTCCCTCTGTCCCTAATAAAGTCAGAGTTATAACAAAGATGGAAATCGCCCCCCCCTCCCCGTTTGACATGTAAGAAGTCTACAGGCTATGAAGTAGATGGAAAACCATCCGAGGTCGAGTTTCTTAGTTACCAGAAACAGTATGCGCAACAATTACCTTGATCGAGTGACATAAGCAAAAAAGTGTATTTGAGGGACAACGAGTACAAATGAGGACAAGAATGGTTCACTTCCCCCAGGGCAAACTGAGAAACTGTGTAAAAGAACCTGTAGCCCAGAGTCTTCAAACCACTTCTCTTGAGTCTCATTTCTCTTCTGCTGTTCAACCAAGTAAGTCATTGTGCTGGTTTTGGCTGGGACAGAGTTCATTTTCTTCATAGTAGCTAGTATGGGGCTGCGGTTTGGCGTTGTGCTGAAAAGAGTGTTGATAATACTGGGATGTTTTTGTTATTGCTGAGCAGTGCTTACACAGAGTCAAGGCCGTTTCTGCTTCTCACACTGCCCTGCCAACGAGTAGGCTGGGGGTGCACAAGCAGCTGGGAGGGGACACAGCTGAGCCCAGCAGACCAAGGGGGTTTTCCGTACCATATGATGTCGTGCCCGGCAATAGAAAGCTGGGGGAAGAAGAAGGAAGGGGGGGACGTTTGGAGTGATGGCGTTTGTCTTCCCAAGCAACCGTTACACGTGATGGAGCCCTGCTCTCCTGGAGATGGCTGAACAGCTGCCGCCGATGGGAAGTCGCGAATGAATTCCTTATGTTGCTTGGCTTGCGTGCGCGGCTCTTGCTTTACTTCCTAGAGTGTCTTTATCTCAACCCAGGAGTTTTCTCACTTGTACCCCTCCGACTCTCTCCCCCATCCCACCGGGGGGGAGTGCGCGAGCTGCTCTGTGGTGTTCACTCGCCAGCTGGGGTTAAACCATGACAGTCATGTTCTTTGCAGGGCAGGGGAGGGTTTGAACTAACATGTCAGTTCAATTTACATCTAAAGAAATTCAGATAAGGAGTGTTGTAAAAACCATTTCAAAATATGAAACAGTAATAGGAAACAGACAAAATGCATTTTACTCTATTTACTCTTCCTCACCTTTAATTCTGAACAGATTTACCTGTGGCACTTGCTCTCTGAATGTGCTCCTTCACTGTCACTGGTTTGAATAAATGAGGGCTCCCTTTTGCAAACGCACCTGCACTGTCGCCCTTGACCCATGCTCTCCCCACCCTGTGTGTTTCAGGCTTACTTCCAGCCAGAAAGATGTCTTCCTACAGGCAGGCCTGCAACTACAGCAGCTACTCGCCCTGCGATGTGAGCTGCCCCGCGCCATATGCAAACGCCTGGAGCCAGCCCTGCGTCACCTCCTGCGGGGACTCCCGTGCCGTGGTCTACCCACCGCCTGTGGCCATCGTCTTCCCGGGCCCCATCCTCAGCTCCTGCCCTCAGGAGAGCTTTGTGGGCACCTCAGCCCCACTGGAGATATGCAGCTCCTTTGGCTACGGGAGCTCCCTGGATGCCCAGAGCTCCTTTGGGTCCGGCGCGTCCCTGGGTGGCAGGTACTCCTACCCCTGCTATTCCCGCAGCTGTGGGATATACTGCCCTGCTAAGCCCTGCAAGGTTTCCCTGGATGGCAAGACCCAGCAGGAACAAGAGTAGTCTGCAACTTGTGAGTGAGGGGAAGGGCATGGCTTCCAGAGGGGCTCCTGCCTCAGGAGCCAGGCACGCTCATCCATCCTGAGAAACAAGCTCAGACACTATATTCCCATTTGTATTAGATTTCTGCTCACGATGTTCTGGCTCTGTGCCCAATCCCATTTTACTTTGCTTTCGTGTAAATTTAACTTAATTCCTCTGTATTGTTCCCTGCAGTATTGCTGCGTTCTCATAAATCCCATTTGTCAGTTCCAATAAAATCCTTTCTGCATGACAATATCATGTTTTCTGCTTTTATTTGTGCGGTTTCTAAATCTATAGCCCACTGATGCTAAAATAATCCTCAATCACTAGTCTCTTGCATTAATTAAGGTGTTAAAAGGAAATCCCAGACCTTGACATAGATCCTAGAAGTTTCATAGCCATGGATGTTGTACAAGTACTATGTTTTTGCTGTGTTTGATAGCCTTGGGATCCAAAGGAAAATCGGATGCAGGCACATACACGGTGAACACTACCTTGGCCCCCTATTTCCTGCATTCTCATGGAATAAATGCAACTGTCCCTGTGAGCATGGTGAGCCTCAATATCTCACAAGCAAGTGAGGCACCTGTGGAGCCCTTCCTTAGCCCTCCTGGCAACAGTTACATCCAAGCCACCATACCGTTTCTCCCAGCACATCTCAGAAGGACATGGGAAAGGAAAGGAGATGAGGGTCAGGCGCAACTACTAAAAAATCAGGGGCAAGGGGATCCTGGAAGGCATGGGCATACTTCAGGATTCAGTGTACAGCAAAAGGATCTCTATTCACTCCTTGCGACAACAAGCTCACAGAGGCGTTTTCCCCTGAACAAAGAAATAAATGCATCCTGAGACAGTAAGCCTGATGAGGATTACTGACTACTTCTTCTCCCGAAATGACAGTCAAAATCTCTGATGGTCTGACTTGTGCAGTCTTGAAAATGCTAAGTTTTCCACATGCCAAAGTGCATGAACTCCTGGCATAGCTGGGCTTAACTAACCACATTATTGCCATGCTTATCAGCCAAGACAAAATTGCAAGCTGCAGCAGGCTGCAGCCTTGTTTTAAGGGGTCAGCACACAATATGGCCTTGGAGACCCAAGACAGCAGTGCCGAGCATAGTGCTCTGCACAGATCATTGATCCAGTGGTAGAATTCCAGCATCTTCTCAAACCTCTCAAACAGAGGTTTGTCAGACTTATTGATCCCTCTACATCCTATCCCACGGGTGATGTTTGTCCACCTCATCAAAGTCCTGGAGTACACGGGTCCAAACGCACCCAGGGCGCTATCCTGGGGTATACATGCCATTGGGATGGGGAGCAAAACATAGGCAAGTGGGATGCACTTCTGTGTCTTTCGGACACCAGCCACGGAGCGAATCCCACTGGGAAGTGCTCTGAGCAGTCTCGCTGGGACCTCGCCCTGCACAAAGCCAGCTGCGGGCGGGTGCAGGTGTGGCTTCCTCCGGCCGGAGACTACGTGGTTAGGAATGCAGCTCTCACTTTAAAAGACAGCATTTTCACAACACCCCTGAGGTCTAGGTTGTTGTTACAGGAAAGACAATTGAGACATCAGGGCAAAGTGTTTGTCTTTGCATCAGTTTCTGATTCAGAGGAAGAGCTGGGAAGGAAAATACAGGTGTGCCTATTCCTGCCATTGTTACAGTTAGAATTTGAGTGGGTTTTACTTTCATGAGCAGGTCCTGCCCTCCCAGGCCAGAGGAAAGACAGAAAACCTGTCTCCATCTGGAAGAAATAAAATAAACATGGAAGGAAAAATAGTGGGTCATACAATTTACAGAAGGGTCACGAAGGGCAAGGAGAAGCTACTGATGCAGCCAAGCATTGCATGCACCAGGCCTCACTCATGGGAGATGATCTATCATGATTAGGTCCACAAAGATGACTTAAGAGAGCAAGAAATCCTTTCAGGATGAAGCCAGAAGTAAGAAAAGAGCAAAGGCGACCATTCAAAATCCCAACAGTATTGCCTTCCTGCCTTGTGCTAATTCTGTTTTTGTTTTGTTCTTCGTTGTTTATTTTTCTACCTTGCATTTCCTTCAAATATTTTGATGAAATCAGCAAGAGAGATAAACACACGGGGATAAAGAAAAATAAACAGAGAACATGGGGGTTTTGTGCAGGGATATCTGGTTTTATCCTGCCAGCCCACAACACCACAGCTCAGTAGAGGGCATGGACAGGACTGTGGCCACTGGCTCCCCGCTTAGATTTACTCAGTGCAGCTGAACCACTCTGGCACTTTGAAGATGTAAATAATATTTCCTGCTGTGTAATCCTTAACCATCTTTCCATGAAACCTCTGGAGAAATAGCACTTAGATGCACATTTTGATACAATTTTCCTTGTTCATCTCTCAGTGTCAGCTAAAGATCCGCAAGTGGAGCTGTTACAGGTCTATGGCATGGATCAGACATCTCATCTCTGATGTCTCTGACGTCTCTGACATTTTGTTTTTTCCCCAGACAGACCCTAAATGGTTACAAACCACCTACGTCCACCTAACCCCTGAATTTCCTCTGATTCTTCTGACCAGAGTATGGATTTTAAGTAAAAGGTTAAACAAAAATCTGGTGATGTTACATTTCAAAATGGCCTTACAGAAATCCTTCCTTCTCTAGACATACAGAAAATTCAGGGGTGGTGCGAGTTGTCAGTCAGCTGGTAAAGTCTGCTGAGGATACTCACAACCTTATACCAAACCTGAACGTACAAAACTAAGGTCGCCTACAGCAAAATGCTTTCAGTTTTAGGAATTATGAAACTGTTTAAGATTATGTGTAAAGATTGACCCATGTGAAAATAAGAGCAACAGGGTACCCTAAGCAATCTTCTGCTGCCATAGAAGTCCCTGCCTAATAATTTATAAACACGTTTTCACAGGCTGATTCAAGTTGAAGAGGTAGAAAAGGCTTCTCTGGAGATAGACTCATGTCAAACTCTTACAAGAATCATGGTTTTAGCAGAATATGCAGTAAACAATTAAAGCTGCTCTTCTATCTGCGTTTCAATACTGGGAAAACTATTGAGTAAATTTAATCTTAGCCAGGTTAACAGGGATCATATAACAAGAGGAGTGTCCGGAAAGAGATTTGATAATTGAGCAGTATTTTCCACTTTCTTAAACTCCTTGTGTACAGGAAGCAGCCTTGCTCATGAGGACCTACTGTTTTACCAACTGATATTTGTTGCATATTCAGCTCATGTTGATGATGCAAAACATTTTCTGACTTATCCCAATTACTGTGGTGTTCCCTGCTTCATCATGTTGTTACACATCATGTTACTACATCTCATGGTTTGTTTCCTTTCAAAACTTCAATGACCAGGTCCTTCCTGGTATCAATCCACTCCCTTTGCCGGTTTTGGGTGGGAATGAATCAAGCTCCTTTTTTGTGATTGTTTGACTTTTACATCCTTCTCCATCTTAAGTAGTATTAGGCACCTGGCTTCATGGTCCGTGATGCCACAATAATGTCCAATGTAATTTATTGCTGTAATTCATTACTTGCTGAGAGTCTGTGAGCTGAATCCTTTGCATCCCCCCAGATAACTGGCCACTGTCAATCTGACTGATTCAAGGAGTCGAGCCCTGATGGCCATCAGGTCGCTGCTACTTAAAGTCTTGCCCTGGAAAATCCTGTTAGAAGGTAGTGATAATAAACAAAAAAGAGATGGAGCTTCCCCTCTCCATGTGTGTCTCCTGTACTGTACTTGTTGCAGGGAAAGTTGAGGGCTAAAGCATTTATTGGTTTCTCAGGATCACCGAGATCTTTCTTGAAGACATCTTCTAGAATGATCATTGATTTTTCTCACTCAATTTGAGACATCTTGAACAAATTCTGATTCCCTCCTGAAAAGTGCTCTGTGCCACTGGCTTCCGAAAACAAGGCTGCCTGTGGCCAAGAATACAGCTATTGCCCAGTTCTGAAAATATTAATATTGAGTCTTGGAGTGAAGACATGCACTGGTGTCGTGGTTTAACCTCAGTCGGCAACTGAGCACCACACAGCCACTCGCTCACTCCCCCCCCGACCCCCGGTGGGATGGGGGAGAGAATTGGAAGAGTAGAAGTGAGGAAAAACTCATGGGTTGAGATAAAAAGAGTTTAGTAATTGAAATAAAATAATAACAATAATAATAACAACAACAATGTAATAATAATAATAATAGCAATATACAAAACAAGTGATGCACAGTGCAATTGCTCACCACTTGCCAACCGATGCCCAGCCAGTCCCGAGCAGCGGCCCCCCCGGCCAGCTTTCCCCAGTTTCTGTACTGAGCATGACGTCCCATGGTACAGAATGTCCCTCTGGCCAGTTGGGGTCAGCTGTCCTGGCTGTGCCCCCTCCCAGCTTCTTGTGCACCTCCAGCCTTCTCAGTCGGTAGAGCATGGGAAGCTGAAAAGCCCTTGACTAGTGTAAGCACTGCTCAGCAACAACTAAAACATCGGTGTGTTATCAACATTATTCTCATCCTAAATCCAAACCACAGCACTGTACCAGCTACCAGGAAGGAAATTAACTCTATCCCTGCCGAAACCAGGACAACTGGAGAGGCAGCTAGATGCAAAGTTACTGAGTTGGAGTGTTTTAGGAAAACGTTATTGAAATCATTACAGAGAGAATAATATAAACTGAGACCAGTTAAATTCAGTGGTGTTACATTCAATTGGAGGAGATGAGGGTCTGGCACCTAAGTCTGGAAAGAAGTTTGTCCCAGAGTACACACAGAACTAACTGTAAAGCAAAGATGAGGAAAAAAAAATGAAGAAGGTGAATAAACAGCAGCTCTTAAAGTCTGAGTGAAGTTTCTCTTCAGACCATAAATTGCCCTTTGCTTTGGCTGTTGGGGTGACAAGATCTGTACAAGAAGTGCATACAGGTCTGGAGTGTGGTTTAAAGTCAGCATCATTTCTACTACGCATTAACTAAATGCTCATTTTCTGCCTTACAGTGAATTGCACAGATTTGCTGGCTTTGTCGGTGCCAGCACATCAGACCCTGACTGAGCAGCTGAAGTGGGGACATTAAGCAGGCAAAATAAGTAGCCTCACACCCTGGAGCTTCAAGGTTAATATTTACAGTCTGTCCCCCATCTCTGAGTGGATTTTAAAATGTAAGAGATATAAAATATAATACAGTTGTCAACCCGATGGTTTTAACTTAACTGAACGACCTCTCATTACTGCAGAAGGGTGAAGCCTGGGGATTGTTTCAGAGAGCCTGAAATCTGATTAATCTGAACGTGATCAAATAGTTTAGAGAGGGATGACGTAGTAAGGTGTAAAGGAAAGCTGGGGATTGCCTAATAACTGCAAACAGTGGGCAAAATGATTATATGCTGTGAGGAGTTACGTGTAATCGCTTCTGTTCTGAATCTAATCAAACATCATGTGCAAAGGGTGTCTCAGATCCTCCAGGCTATCCGAGCAGCAGTATAAAAGCACGTGCTGCTCACATGTCTCCCAACAGCTTCTCCTGACTTCTCTTCTGGGACTTAAGTAAGTTTTTAATTCTTTGTGCCTTTGATACACTCTTTTAGTGGTAACTCTGAATCCTACATGAATGGCTGTCACGGCACTAACAGGGCCAGTCTCTCTGTAAAAGCAGCTCACTGATCCTGCAGAGAACTTGGGGCTGGCATTATCCAGCTTCTTGAGGGACTACTGCAGTCCTTGCTAAGTGCTTCAAGGATTCGCGACTTTTAGTTCCTAAAGCTAGTATAGAAATGAGCTGCAGCCTTATCTTGGCTTTAGTAGAAGGTGAAGCTCAGTTTTGAAACCTGTGTAACAGGTGGTCCTAAATTTTATTGTCGTAATGCTTATTATTTTTAATTTGGAATTACCTCACCGCCTCACTAGCTTGATAAAAGGATCCAGTTTTAATGAAACCTAGGTCGTGCCTTTAAGTATTCCTGAGTTGAACTCATATATGAACATCTACTTCCCTTGCTGTACAACCAACAATTTATCAAAGGTTTACAAGTTGGTAGTCCTAAGATACTGACTGCTGGAATTGGGTAGATATAACCAGGGGAACAACCACTTCAGGTGTGTCCATGAATCCTGTCCTACAGGTTAACTACTGAGAAAAGGGGGCTGGGCGAGATGGCCATTGGTCTCATGAAGCACAGAAATGTTTGTGCTCCTTTCCAAGAGAGCACAACTGAAGCAAGCACTGCTTACGACGGAGCCCTTCAGGATATGTTCTGGCACATTATGTAGAGACATGTCAAAAGTGTAGGTTGTTTGGTGTACACAGGAAGGTTAGGAAGAGTTGCGAGTCTGGCAAGGACAGAAGATAAATGTAACTCAAACAGTGTGACTAAAAGGTGGAAGAGAGAGCCAGGAACTGTGAAGTCACATCATCTCTGTTCAGGAAGCTACTCAAGTGGGTAGCTTCCTCATCAAACATGCCTGAGTGCCTGAACATGAATCTCTGACTACCATTTAATTGCTTTACACAGTCTCTTCTGTCTTTCTGTGTTTCAGATCCACTTCCAGTACAGAACAATGTCCTCCTACAGACAGCTGTGCAGCTACCAGTGCTCCACACCGTGCGAGGTGGCCTGCCCACAGCCCTTCGCCAATGCCTGGAATGAAGCCTGTGTCACATCATGCGGTGACTCCAGGGCAGTGATCTACCCGCCCCCCGTTGTCATCACTTTTCCTGGGCCAATTCTCAGCTCCTGCCCTCAGGAAAGCGTAGTGGGATCCTCAGCACCAGCTGCCATTGGGAGCTCACTTGGCTATGGGGGATCTTATGGCTACAGAGGCTCTTTTGCTTATGGGGGATCACAGGAAAGCAAGTTCTCATACCCTTATTGTTCTCAGAGGTTCAGTGGTTATCGCTTTAGAAGGTGTGAGCCCTGCCAAACCCAGCAGGAGTATACTTGCACCAAAAGCAGTCAGGATACTGAATGCAAGATCCAAACTCAAGAGTAAGATGGGTTTTAAGATGCTGACATAAAAAGGCTGATTCTTGCTAACACTTTACACTGTATTTGTGCTTGTATCTGCTTAAGTACTTCTTTCTTAGCTATAAATGTGTTCTGGTCCAAATTTTCAAATGCATTAATACTCCTTCTACATTCAACTTAATAACATTATACAAGAAGCATCACAGAAAAGTTTGTATACTGTGATTTCTCCCACTTGACACTGCCTGATGTCAATCAAGAGTTATGTTAATGGATGAAAACTGGACTGCATCATCAAACGTACAGCTACAGAAGAAGAAAAGAACACTGTGCTTGAAATGAAGCTCCCTGAAACAAGAAGCCTCATCTGTAAAAGCCTCCAACTCCTTATTTTCTATATGACCATGTTTCGCTTTTGTAAACTTTCCTCCTCTATCACCCATTAAAAAAATCATGCGCATCATAATTTTGGCATTCTGGTTTTGCTTTCCATCTGTTTTTATGAAATAACACAGTTGAGAGAATTTCCTGTGCAGCGCGTTGGTGCTTCCATCCTAGTTAAGACCTGTAGCGAGAGGAGAGTGAAGACCTTAACCGATCAAAACCACCCCATTACTCCTCTGCTCAGCAATGAGTTCTCCCATGTTCCATGCCTGCTTTAGACCTTGTACTGCACCAGTTTGCACAGCTAGAAAATTACTGGAGACAGAAAACAATACAGGGAATGGAAGGGAGGCTTACCATTGTTTTATGCCCAGACACTTGCATGCAGGAAGCATAACAAGAGAGTGTAGGACACTTACTGGAAAGTCGCAGCTAGCCAAGCACGCCTGCAACAGCAAACAGCACAGGTAACATCCAGCTCTCCATAGAAAGACATAGTTGGCTGTACCTTCACTGCATAGCTAATCCTCCCTATTTACTTGCACTTAAAACACGATACAATAGTCCAGACCATGAATTCCAGTGAGGTGCTGAGAAGAAAGGCTAGGTGCTATGCAGTACTCTGCTAAATAGGATTAATGTAACAGTGAGCAACAGCTGAGGGACTACTTGGCTAATTGCTCTGTTTGCCTAGAAGCAATTTTTTACAGCTTCCAGCTGGTCCCTGAGCACTGCTGGACCACTGCTCCCCTATTTACTGAGAACTCTCTGTATCTACTTTCCTTTATTGTCACCTTCTTCTGGTCATCTAAGTTGCTCTTTGAAATGTGACTCTGCTGACCTTCTTTAGGCTCCAATTTCTGCTTCCCTGTTTCTTAGAATTCTGCCAGGAGGCTCCTTTACTTTGCACAGTAAGAAGAAGTTAAGCTAGCAAAAGATACCCGCTCTTGGGCATTTATGATCCCAGCTGAGGCAGTTTTATGATCTCAGCAAGCTAGTTATGAAAGTACAGAGTAGGGAAGTGGATTCAAGTTTCCTGTATCTCAGACTGGGGTTTCATCACTAGCTAATTTTCTGTCTCTGAATGTCTCTTGGAAGTTCCCTCTGCTGCTGTGCACTGTCTAATATTCTCTTTTTACTTCTCCATGTTATATAGAATTATAGCATAATCTAGTATTCCTTTTTTATTTCTTTATGGTATATGAAATTACAATAGTTCCAGAAACAACCCATGGAAAGGCAGGGGAAGTAAGGATAAGCTATTACAATAGTTTTGGAGTGGCTATTTAGTACTTCACACTGGTCTTGAAACTTTTATCTAAGGGTTGGGCAGTTGTCTCACACCTGGTTCCTTGTGAAGATTAATTCAGGCACACAGGCAAGCTCTGCATGTTGTAAGCAGAGTTTCCTGATGAATGAATCCATAGGCATTATATAAACAGCGTCTGAAAGACCGTAACACTCATCTACAGATCCCTACGATAAAGGGATGGTTTGATTCAATTGGTTTGCAGAGGTTGCATTACCCCAAAACAGAGAAGAAAGCAAACAGTTGAATGTTATTTGGATGCAATTATAAGTGTTTATTGTGAGCAAAAAGTGTACATTTTAAGCAAAGTAAAGGAAAAATACAAGATAGACTTCAGTGTTTTAAAAAGGGCCAACTTAATAGTCTGCATCAAACTGATTTATTTTCAGCACAGTGTTCTTCTTTCTTCATTCAAGTTTCAGATGGACTGGACAAATCACAGTGCAAGGTGACATCTATGGATCTTTCCTATTAGACATATGGATATCAAAATAAAAAACTACCAAAGAAAAAAAATGCATGGCCCCAGACAAGTAAAATCATGCATGGACCAGTTTTCAGTGATATTGGAGTTTTAGTGCTCTAACAGTGAGAAACAGATTTTGCATAATCAGTAGTTTGTTTCTAAGAATGGAAAAGACACGTTTTGAGAAAACTGACATTAAAAGCAACTAGAGCATGAGAAGGACAGGCAGAAAAGCAGTTCCCATGGGTACTGAGCAGCACCCATATGTTCCCCTGCTTCAGAGAGCTGTGCTCCTCAGCTCAGCTGCATGTCCAGGTCTTGCCGTCAGTTCCTCCGCTGTTTCTCTTGCCTTCCACACCTTCTGCCACGCTTAGCATGGCCCACAGCCCCCGTAGCGCTGGCTCGAGAGCTGGCTGGAGAAGGAGGAGGGGCCGTAGCGCTGGCTCGAGAGCTGGCTGGAGGAGGAGGAGGAGGAGGACAAGGAGCCCCCATAGACAAGGGAGCCCTGCAGGCCCCTGGGGCGGCCCAGCCCCAGTGGGGCTGAGGTGCCCACAAAGCTCTCCTGGGGGCAGGAGCTGAGGATGGGGCCTGGGAAGGTGATGACCACGGGCGGTGGGTAGACCACGGCACGGGAGTCCCCGCAGGAGGTGACGCAGGGCTGGTTGCAGGCATTGGCGATGGGCTGCGGGCAGGCTATCTCGCAGGGTGGGTAGCAGCGGGAGCTGAGCTGCTGGCTGGAGAAGGACATCCTTCGGGCAGGGAGGTGAACCTGCAATACACCAGGGAGCCTGATTCAACTCACTGCTCACGAGCCACCGCGCAGACCACCCTGCTCTGCCTCGCCGGCAGCAGGGAGGGCTCAGGATGTGCCATATGGAGTTGCTCTGCTAAGGCTCGGGTGCTTTTTCTCTCTTTCTCTGCCCCCTTCCCTGCCCTCCTTCCTCCCTCCCAGGCAGCTCCTCTGCGCTCTCCCAGGCTCTCTGCACGCTGAGCGCTGCCCAAGCCAGCTGAGAAGCTGTGCCCGTGTGCACCAGTCAGTTCACCCTGAGCTCAAGACTAAAAGCACCTGGACTGAGCCCTGTCTTGGCTGAACGCCTCTGACCTGTTGTAGCAGCTGCGGTGAAGCTTGGACAGATGCACAGCTGCCCTGTTTGCCAGTGAGAATATCAAGGAAAAAGGTCTTCATGCAAAGCTAGGTACTGATACCGTTGCAGTTCAGACTGCATATGCAGGAGTTGGTTAAAAATAACACAAACCCACTGTAGCTAAAGATAAAAGAGATAATTAAGGGATCACACTTACTCAGATCAATGAAGAGGAGAAGCGAGGACCTGTGATCTGAGGACTTCTGAGCCAGAAGCCCTTATATACCATCTCCTGGGTTGCCTGAGGATGTTGAGACATCCTCTGTGTTTCAGGTTTATTTTGTTACAAAACACGACAATGCATGTCACTCCCCAGGCTTCTATGATTGTTTTATTCATCTTTGAACAATTATCAGTTTCTTCCAACACCCTCTTGTTTCTTCCTTAAACTTTTTGAAGCAGTTTCACTTCCTGCAGCATTTTGCTGACTTTACCAATGTGACAAAAATGTTGGAAAACTACCTTATTTACGCAATTGCTCCACATAGCCAGTATTTTTCAAGCACTCCTCAGTATCACAAGTAGTGCAATGCACTGTGGGCTGATTTTCTTCTCTAAATCCCTGCTGATATTGAGCTGAAGCACTGTAGCATTTATACTTGGAATAAAGATGGGAGATTTATTCCATCTGCCTTGGTCTTCATGCCAGCTACACACTGCAGGTCTGATACAGCACACTAAAGCACAGAGGTGATTTGTTTTGTGAACTCTTGCAGATCTGTATTTTCTTTTGCCTCTGAACAGAAAATCACAACTACACATTCCCTCCCGTGCCCTTCTGAAGCCTTCGCACCACGGCACAGATTTATGTAGGCTAGCACAGCCTTCTGGCTGTGGTGATATTATGACTCTGTGTCTGATGTGAGGAAAATCCTTCAATAACTACTAAAATAGTGAGGGTTTTTTTTTACTTGGATGTGAATAGAATAAGCAAGGCAATCCTTTAAAGTCACACAGGACAGTGGGATGCTTTATCATGTGTTACGGGACACCTGAGGTTGGAGTCTAGCCCCATGTGCTTCCTTTTGTCCCCAGGGAGAGACCCTACTGTAAGAGCAGACCCCAGGGGCCGTGGCTGAAAGCAGAGGGAGTTGAACACGAAACTCCTAACTCCTACGGGAGATGGTTGCAATGCTGCACCTCGCTTGGGTGTTTGCAGTGTCCTCAGTGATTCAGTGTCTCAACACTGACCTGCACCAGGACAGGAAAGGGATTAGAAGTCTTGCATATTCCTTGATGTTCCCAGAGAAAATGTAATAATGGTCCCCAAGAAGGTAACAATACATCTGGAGTTAAAACATTGTAATGAACATAGAGTATGAAAACAACTTCAGAAACAGAAGCTTCAGTATCTGTAAGAAAAAAAACAATAAATAGACATACTGCAAACCTGGGGAAGTCAGCTGAGTGACTCCTAAGAAGGAAGAACCTGGGAGACACTGAGGAAAACCTGGGCTGAGTAATACTTGCTAATAGTGAGGAAACTATTTGCATGAATGAGAAGTTGAAAAATGACGTGTAATCTGTGTGTTTGGGAGCTAATTAAGATCTTGTTCATGAGGTGTCATAGACCAGCGGGCAGCCCAAGAAACGGTATAAAAAGGGCTCACAGCAGAGATAGCCTCAGTCAGCTGCTCCTTACTTCTCCTCTTTGGTGTCTTGAGTAAGTTTGACCCCACTTAATCTTTCTGACTTAAAGCATCGTGCTTGAGCAGGTTTAACTGAATCTTTCAGAAATACTCTGCTTGTCTTGCTTATGCCTCTTTTTCCTTGAAAACACTCTCATTTCACAGGCTTCGGTAGATGTAGTGGGTTTTGCTGCAAAACCTGGTGATGGGTAATCTCCAGCTTGTTTGCCACAGGTCACTTTGGGGGTGGGCCAGCTTGGAGTCTTGCTTTATATCTCATTTAGTGTGCAGAGAGCCTGGGAGAGCGCAGAGGAGCTGCCTGGGAGGGAGGAAGGAGGGCAGGGAAGGGGGCAGAGAAAGAGAGAAAAAGCACCCGAGCCTTAGCAGAGCAACTCCATACGGCACATCCTGAGCCCTCCCTGCTGCCAGCGAGGCAGAGCAGGGTGGTCTGCGCGGTGGCTCGTGAGCAGTGAGTTGAATCAGGCTCCCTGGTGTATTGCAGGTTCACCTCCCTGCCCGAAGGATGTCCTTCTCCAGCCAGCAGCTCAGCTCCCGCTGCTACCCACCCTGCGAGATAGCCTGCCCGCAGCCCATCGCCAATGCCTGCAACCAGCCCTGCGTCACCTCCTGCGGGGACTCCCGTGCCGTGGTCTACCCACCGCCCGTGGTCATCACCTTCCCAGGCCCCATCCTCAGCTCCTGCCCCCAGGAGAGCTTTGTGGGCACCTCAGCCCCACTGGGGCTGGGCCGCCCCAGGGGCCTGCAGGGCTCCCTTGTCTATGGGGGCTCCTTGTCCTCCTCCTCCTCCTCCTCCAGCCAGCTCTGGAGCCAGCGCTACGGGGGCTGTGGGCCATGCTAAGCGTGGCAGAAGGTGTGGAAGGCAAGAGAAACAGCGGAGGAACTGACGGCAAGACCTGGACATGCAGCTGCTCTGTGGAGCTCTCCAAAGCCTTGGGCACCCACGACTCCCAGCTAATCCATTGGGACCTATGGGTGCTGCTCAGCACCCATGGGAACCACTCTTCTGCTTGTCCTTCTTATGCTCTTTTTGCTTGTGATGTTGTTGCTGTAAACCTGCAATGGTTTCTCAAAATGTGTGTTTTCCATTCTGACAGTATGGGTGGGAAATTGGGTCATTTTGTGCTTTAGCCTCTCTGTGAACACAGGTACTGCTTTTCTGGGTTTATGTTCAACCTAGAAGATGTAACAAAATCTATATCAGGGAAGTTGCTTTGCTCTCCCATGTGTTAAGCTTTTGTGCTCAACAAAGCCTTCCTGCATGCTGCAAAGCAGAACTTGGTTGGCAAAATTAGATTTGCCATAGGGAAGAAAGAACACCTTGTGAGAAACACTCATTCCTTGTTGATGAATTGCTTGTGATCAGGTCTGATAAACTGGAAACAGTCCTTCAATTTTTTTGGCTTGTTATTAGTGTAAATGCCATTTCTTGTTCCTAATAAAAATCATGCTGCATCCTAATATTAGCATTCTCTTTTTGTTTTATTCCAGCCTTTCTTCACACCTCTCTCCCTTACATCCCTTTATTAGCTGATGATTATAAATGGACCTACATGCATAGGGCCAGGATATGTCCTGTGCAATGCATAATTCCTCCTTTCCAGCAGCTGAAAAGAGAATCAACATCTTACACGGTTAATGCCATCATAAAAATGCCTTTGCACTGGGAAGTATGTGTGCATGCTGGTCAAAGAATATGTATGCAGAGTGTTGTTGTTAGGGTTAGAAT
Source organism: Pygoscelis adeliae (assembly GCF_000699105.1). Lineage (NCBI taxonomy): Eukaryota > Metazoa > Chordata > Aves > Sphenisciformes > Spheniscidae > Pygoscelis > Pygoscelis adeliae. The sequence continues at coordinate 276,283 of NW_008824664.1, forward strand.
ATGCCAATATTTAGCATAGGTATATTTTTATATTCAAATAAATATACCCACTTCACTTTTGTCCTCACTTTATATCCCTGTTGTCACTGTGCACAAGGAGCTGGCTGAACCTTGCATACTGTGTTTTGAAGAAAATACCAAAGTCACGCCTTTGGGACATATGGGAATATAGCCTAGAAATACTTTAATAGCAGACCGCATTAAGATGGCATCCTGTGCCCTATTAGGCTGTTAAGGTTGTATTCTACTTATATCAGACAAAAGAGTCTATTGTTACACAGTCACATCATCAGAATTATACAAACAGCTCTGACATTTAAGGAAGATTTTTAAAAAATCAAAGCCTCCAAGAAAGGAACTGCTGGAAACTGGAGAACCTCTCTGCTCCCAAGGAAGTTGGGGACAGTTTGGTGTCATCTCAGAAAAACACACACACACCCACACCCCCAAAAGACACTTTCATCTTGACAGCAATGCTATCTCAGGAAGTCCCAGATATGTATCAGTAATTCTGATCTGGAAATGGCACCACAAGTTTCAAGACAAGTTGAGGGTGTGCCAACACTTCAGCTCAGAGACATGAATTCACCTTGTCTAGAGGTGTCTGAGATAACTCTGATTTACTCAGCTTGAGTCACACTCTCAGCTAAGCCACAAGAGCGCAGTGGAGTCTTGCGTTTTCTCTACGAATATTTATTTTATGGTCCCAGCTAGGTTTTGTGGCCATTCCAGCAACAGGTTTAATGTGTCCACATTAACAGCAGTCATGCTTTTTGGCTTGAAGTATAGACATACCAAGGCATGAATATTATTTTTTAAGAATTTAGAAATACTGTTCCTCAAACAGAAAGCGCTACTCAACCCCTCCTTGTTGGCAGTTACTCCTTTTTCATTGCATTCTCCTTCTCTCAGATGGCTCATCCACTTGTGTGCTGTTATTTGACTCCTCCTAGGGTGTAGTAGACATGCCAGTACAACCTGGGTGTGCTATTTCACCAGATGAGACAAACTCCACCCACACTGTATGAGATGTACTCTTGGATGGATGACTTCAAAGCCGTCCACCATGGGCTTGGAAGAACTGCACAGAAACACCAGGGCATCCTGAGCAGAGTTTGGATTTCAATTACAAAGTGAAACAAAGGTTGTCCCTTTGCTATTCTTGATTGTGATGTTCACCCAAGCTAGCTAGCCTGGAAGAGTTTTTAGTCATGCTTGTAAAGAAATAATCCAAAATCAATTAATGGAAGTTTTTGCAGATACATTTGAATGTCTTTTTTGATGGTGTTATAATAAAATTTCGTGCTTGATATAGATAAAAACATTTTATGCTAATTTAGTAAATGGGTTTGATGATTGTTTGCGTACGATGGATCCACATGTGCCACAGCGGTACTGTGATTTGTCATACGAGGAATCCGTGCAAAGGTAGTCCATATGTCATGCTAACTTTGTTTTTCATAGAGCTATTTGTCTCTGAATATTTTACTATACCATATTTGCACTGGCAAAAATGTCTGTGAATGGTTTGAGTCGGTAAAGCACATGAAAATTCCATTATGTGGGAAAAAACATTAAGATGGAATCCGGATACCACTTTGTGGGTTCATGAAATTACAAAAGCAAAGCATGTGGCTGTAACCCTGAACATCATGAGTCAAAAGAAGCAGTTTGGGGTGCCAGCAGTATTGTTACTATTATGTAGCTCCCTTTACCCTATCAGGAGGGCAGGATGGTTAGAAGAGGGATGCATCTCCAAGAGTTTTGTGATTCATCTGCAGGTATCTGCAGGTATCTGTAGGTATATGTCATCACTGTTGTCACCTGCTTCCAGACAAAGTGAAACCAGGTGTGGTTCGGGCAGGAGGAGCAGACCGGGTGGGTTGTTTCTCCACAACATCTTCTTCCTTTTGTTTCTATTCCTGTTTCTCGTTTATGTGAATCCTCTACCGTAAACTATCAGTATCTTTAAAGGGTGTTTCCGCAGGCATTGCTAGGAAACAACACTGAAGGAAATTCCAAGGCAGCCCCGGAAAACAGGCTTCCTCAACCTTCTTGCATGGGTCACCTGTACAGCATTACACTGCAGTATTGGTAACAGTTACCAAGTGCCGATGGAGAAACTGGAATAAAATTAACATTTTAGAACAGAATTCTCGAGGTTACTCAAAACCAGGCATTCAACTTTAAATTCTGTAGAAGGGGCTGGATTTTAGAGGCAAAGAACTCATCTTCTTGAGGTTAAAAAAGCATTTGTAAATTATGTCAACTTGGGTACACAAAATGGATAGACACTATTGGAAATAGTTTTATCAGTAAATAACTGAAGAACTGAGGGCAGGGTACTGGATCTGAGGAAGAAATCTGCTGAAGTAAGCAGCCAATCTTCTGCATCAGCTGAAACTGTACTTTAAGATTCCAGCCCAAGGTTTTCCGAGGGTGATGCATGGCTTCACTCGCTGACCTGTTTCATCCCAAACCATGAATCGTTCATCACTCAAGCCCCCTGAGGTCTTCAGCAATGATCCCATGGAGTCCCTGACAATGAAAGCTGGACATGAATTTCTCATTGTCTGAGGCTCCTGTCCCCCATGCCAGGGCTGGATAACAGCAGCTCCCTGCTTATCGGTTACCCCACCTGTACTCTTAAAACATGAAGTGGGACATGTGCTTTGTGTTTGTTTCTTGGCCAGGAGGACAGAACAAACGCTTCCCATTTCCAAACCTACACCTCAATAGGAAGGTGTCTATGGAGTCTGATGTGCCTCATATTAGAGTCATAGAAATTAATGTGTGTGGGTATGATGGGATAAATTGCACAATGCCCCTTTACTGGAGCATGACTTCGAGAAGTGGAGTAGTATCTCAGGTATGTCAGCGTATTGTTTTTATGGATAAACTTCAGAGCAATCTTTGCTCCATGAGGCAATCAGAGAAATAGGAAAAAGCAATAAAAGAAAAAAAAAATGACTCTGCCAGAGTAATGACAAGAACACAATAGTAATCAGCATCACTGAGCAAAATAATTACATTATCTGGGGCAGTTACAGGTGGAGTAAATTTTTGTTTGATAATGCATTAGGCCATCATATATGAAGAATGAATGTTTCATATCCTCCTGATTGCCTAAGAAAAGGCATAAAAGCACTCACAGTTCTGGGCTGCTCTACCCATTTCTCCTGACTTGCTCTTTGCTGTGAGGGGGTAAGTCTGAGCCTGATGCTATTGCTATTAATATGTTGCTGTAACAATGCAGGATTTTAACTGAAACAAAACTGTGATTTTTAGAAATGTGTGAAATGTTTGAAGATTTCTTTCAGAAAGGGCTGTTTCCTACTTAGTGACAGGCTGTAAAAAGGCAGGAAAAGAGTTTTCAGAGCAGTTGAAAGTTTGGGGTATGCACTTATTTATAGTGAGATTTAGTGAATTCCTATTTCCTCCAGCTTGACCAGCCTTTATGAATCTGCCTTACTTTGTTTGCATTGAGTTGTAATGGTGACTACCAAGAAAAGTTAACTCTGAGTCTCAGACTGAACTAGGAAGCCACCATTAGCAATAATGTTTTGTCCTGTTCTTTGCAATTATTTCTGAATTAATCTGAAGCCTGTCATGTATTGCATTACGTACTTGTTATAGTCAGGACTTTATTCCTTTTCTGTATTCCCAGCCTTTCATTTTATGGGTTTTAGTAAGGAGGGAGAGACATCAAGAGGAGTTGCAAATCGATTTTATGAGTGATCAAGTGATCTTATGATTAAAGAAAAGGACTCCACAAAATTACACACAGTTCCTAGTTCTGCCAGTCATCTGTCACCTCGGTCATCTTTAGCAGGTCAGCTGGGACCATGGTCACAGGAGTCCTAGTTATACTGGAAACCTCACTGATACTGCGTTCCCACCCAAATGTGGGATATTCTGCCAAGCAAATTCTCTTTATGAACTCTTCAGGGATGTGGCTGCTGCTCATTTTGTCTTTGTACCAAACGTGCAGGGGAGCCCCGGTGCCAGCTGTAGCATCTGAAAGATTGGGGAATAACACTGTCGTTAACAACCAGGCTTGCCTGAATTTTAACTCCATCTCTGCTTTTGCCTCACCAAATGGCTCTGGGCAATGCATTCACTTCTCAGCCTCAGTTACCTCTTCCTTAAAGCTGGAATAACAATGACTTGCCTCATAGAGTTGTAGTGATTACAGGTAGTGCAGAACCAGCACAGGATGTTACTACATACCTGCTAGCCAGTGTTTCTGTTCTTTTCTGCAGTTATTTATAAAAGAAACGATCAAGTGTCAGAGTAAGATTCAAAAAGGAATGGTGGAAAGGAGAAATGGAAAAGGATAGACAGATAGCTCGAGTTCAAATACACAATTTCTGTGATTGTTAATGATGATTTTATGTATCAAATTGGCTCCATAATTAAGAGCCAAAAGAAATGGAGATTGTTCCGAGGCAGAAGAGGAGGGCATGAGAAGATGAGAAAAGGGACATGGCTGCTGAGACAAAACTGAAATCTTCACCCTCCTTCTGGTCTTCTTGCTATCTCTTATTCTTTCTCTTCCAAGCACAATCTCCATTACATTGGTGTCTGAGCTTTCAGCCTTGTGTTGCCTCGGTGTTGTGTGTTTCAGATTAATCTCCGTTCCCAGAAGATGTCTTCCTACAGACAGATGATTAGCTCCCGTTGCCTTGCGCCCTGCGAAGTGACCTGCCCGCAGCCAATTGCAAATGCCTGGAGCCAGCCCTGCGTTACATCCTGTGGTGACTCGAGAGCTGTGATCTACCCACCACCTGTGGTCATGACCTTCCCAGGACCCATTCTCAGCTCCTGCCCTCAGGACAGCATAGTGGGCAGCTCAGCACCATCCAGCATTGGGAGCTTGGTTGGATCGATGAGCTCTCTGGGTCCCAGCGGCTCCTATGGCTCTAGGAGCTTGTACAATTATGGGAGGTCATATTCTTCCTATGGATCCAGTGGTTATGGTTTTGGGAGCTGCAGACCATGTTAAATGTGCAGTGAATAAGGAGCAAGGCGCAATCACCCAGCACGGAGGAAGATGTGCCTCCACAGTCCCTGTTACTGGCATTGCTTTTCTGGAGAGTGAACTGTGCATCTCTGAAAATCACATTTACATGTAATTCTCAAGCTAACAATTTAATTTAGTTTTCTGACTATTCTTTCCAGTGGCTCCTGATAATAATGGCCTTGAATTAGTTATGTCAATGATCTTTGGCTGGTTGAAAGTGGGACGAGATTGTGTAAGTCTTCCCATGCCATGAAAAAGAAAGAGTAATGTATGTAGAGTGCATAGCCCTGGAACAATTCTTCGCTTGCAGCCTTTAATGAGACCCTGGCAATATTTTCACTGTGTTTTTCATTCTCAGTAAGATCTTTTACTTCTTACTTTCTCATTAAATTATTTTGCATCAAAATTCTGAGCTTTCTTGTCTTTTTTTTGTCCACCATTTTTTGTTTATATACCATTCTGGGTGAGCATCAATCTCTGTAGTGAAACATGACTGCTTTCTTTCAATGCCTAAAGTTGGCAGGTGGCCAGGCCCTTTAAGCAGGAGTAAGAAATGACTGCTTTCTGCAGAAAAGTAATGTCATGCTGGATAAACATGTTTTGTAACCCTTACAACTAAGTTTGAAATTTCCTCCAGGACAGGTGTGGTTACAGTGTGTATTTGCTACATGCTGGCAAAGAAAGTTAAACATATGAGTAACTTTGAAGATCTTCCCTGTGTCTCACTACTTGCCCGAAGCTCCAATTTAATTACATCCCCATACATTGGTTTTATGGCATTTTTCATTGTTTAAAAGCAGCGTGTAACCATCTGTGGATAGAACTTTCCTTTGAATAGCCAACAGGAATTTTTAACTGAATGGCAAATCTTTGCAGAAATTCTGTGAATTCTTTGAACTTTCACATTAATACCTCTAAATTCTTGGCAGCCCCTGTTAAAATAAATAGAAGAATAATCCTTAAGTCTTCCCTGCAGAGCAACACATATCATTCAGACCAAATAATATTTTTCATCTCAGAACTTTACACCTAAATTTCAGGCTACTCAGGGATGACTGTGAATGCTGGGCATGTTCAGCACTTCTCTTTGTTCAACAGCAACAGGGTTCCAGGCTGCTCAGTATGTCCTGTAGAGCTGTTTTTCTAGTGATGCAATCTGCATATGATTACAGCTATTAAGAGGCATTCACCCTGTCTTTTGTGTTTTGCAAGCAGCGATGCCAACCAGGACTGTCTGAGATATCAGACACTGCTCAGCACTTCTGCTCTTCCCTGTGTGAAGCTGCTGTTCCTAGGAATACCATCAATGCACTGACTTGAGCAGGCTAATTCCAGGCAAACTCCAGTCTCACGCTGCAGCAATTTGTTTGGACAGGATCAAGTATGTGGTAATAACTTCAAAGGGTTTGGAGGTATGACTTCACTTTTAAAACTAGCTGAAATGAGATGAGGCTACAATGAGGTAGCCAGGCAACACCTCTTTCTTGTTAGGATGTGTCTGAAGGCTTTGTCTTGTTTTCATCCTTCCTCTGTCTCCAATGCACTGCATGATTATTCTTGGAGTCGCTAGGATGCTGTCGAAAAACCAGTACTTATTTGTGCAGGTATGCAGAGCACCAAAGCAATCAGATCAGGTATTTTCAAGACACATCACTATGGTGTTGATCACTAGAGAAGTCCTCTTTTCAAGATCTTTGTTTTCATTCCACACAGAACGGTAGAATTACGTTGATCCTCTTCTCAGCCCATCTTGCTGCACCTCTGCACTGGACTTGCAATAACAGCCAGTTTCTCATGCTGCGGTGAAAGGGTGCAGTCAGACGTCCTTCAATGTGGATGCTGTCAGCATACCTGGATGAAGCTGCTCTGCCTACGTACTTGTTACACTACAGAAAAGGCACACGTGGGAGCCAGAAGTTAGAGCCCAGACTATAAATAGATCACTGTAGTATGTCTTAATTGATCAACGGACTCTACTGGCTTTGAATGGTGCTTGAAGACACAGAACTCCACAACACCAGTATTTGGTAAAGTGACCTGCAGAGACTGTCCCTTGGAGAGCAAGGAACTGCAAAATTTCTGTTGCTGATTCTCATCTGCCAGCCTGAGTTTGCATGTTATGAACATAGACCTGAGCGAACACCAAAGGACAGTTCTTTAACTGCCTTCCATTGTTCTGTACTGCTCCTGACCATCAGCAATCTGCCTCTTCCCAAATGTACAGCAGGCTGAACTTGGATTACACTTTCATGTAAGTGTAATCACAGACGGACACAGTAGAAGGCAAGAGAACTAATTTCACTGGCAGACCCAACGCATCTCAGGTCACACCACATGCAGATACAAGATGGGAGGAACACCAGCTGCTGTTTATGATGATAATCTGGATGCAGTGCTGAGATCTTGACAATTTGCTGGCCACTGCAACATCTGACTGCAAGGTCTCCTGCAGTTCTTGGTCAGCCATGGGAAGGCCAGGCTGTTGACAGCACCAGCAACTCAGACTCCTGTTCCTCCTGTCAGTGAAATAAGTAATTACCAAGGACAGGAAGCAACAATAAATGAAATCACACTGTCTCATCTTGAACTATAGAGGTCACTACACTCTCCTCTCTCTTGTCTAAATGTGCTCTGAGCATGTGTTTATAACCTAGTATAAGGTAACACTATTGGTACATGAGATGCAATCAGAAGTTGATTCATAAAGATGTTGCAAACACAGCCTGAAGTATATGTCCTCCCCACACACTAAATTACAGTTCAGGACAGATATCTGTGGGAGTTAAGCCTTTCATGTTCAATTTAAATAGGTGGATTCACTAAATATTTAGTCACTACTAGAGCCTAATGATTTTTTACATGGTTCAGACTCACACCACTGGTAAATAGCCTGCAGGCACAATGGCTCAACATAAC
>NW_008824664.1:284346-299247 GCF_000699105.1 Pygoscelis adeliae
AGGAATTAGCAAAGCCATTACTTGCAGTCTACCTTTTATCAGTTTTGCAATTGGAGGATCTGAACTTGAATGTTTCAGATGTTTTAAATAAAATGCTCTATCAGAGAAACCTGAAGAAAGGAATTTTTTTTAGCTCATTCTCCCCTTTTACTTAGAAAACAAATTATAATAAGCCATGTCTTGAATCCTTAGGTCACTGTTTTTTGGAAGTGTTCAAGGTCAGGTTGAACAGGTCTTTGAGCAACCTGATCTAGTGAAAGATGTCCCTGCCTGTGGCAGGGGGGTTGGGCTAGATGATGTTTAAAAGTTCTTTCCAACCCAAACCATTCCATGATTCCATGATTCTATGATCTGTTAAATTTCCTATGTCCTGTATACCACTGGCCATGCCATGTACAGTCTTTCAGATAAAACAAGCAGAAGTCCATGAAAACATGTCGGTTTGACTGATTATCTCATTTTCAGAGTTCTGTCTGGAAAAAAAAAAGGATATTTTTTGATTTTAAACACCATCATTATTAACTCACACATAGCAGTCAGAGTACTGACCCAGATTACAGGCAAATTTGAATATTAACATGGAAGTTAACATTACTGAAATTCTCCCTGTCCCAATATATGCCAGTGTTCCTGACACCAGAGCAGAGACAGACAGGAGTATTCCACAGTGTGCTCCTTATCTGCTGCTGTTTTCTTCTTTTCCTAAAGGAGATGAGAGTAACGGTGAAAAGAAAACCTGAAGCTAGTCAGTGGAATAGAAAACTGGAAACAGAGACTGCATGTCAGTTGTTAGATGTGGATACTGGAGAGAGGAATTCAGTTCTAGGCTCTGCCAAGCGATTCCTTTGTCATCTGGGGAAAATATTTACTAATGTTTTTATCAGTATGGAAAACATGGCCTTTAATCTCTGTATAAAAGATGCCTATCTGAAAAAAAGGGAAAAAACCAATGATGCTCATGCTTTGCTTGTCTCATCTATTTACTCTGAAAGCACTTGAGAGCAGGGATTGGCTTTATTCTTTGTTTGCACAGCACCGAACATGCCTCATTTGCAGCTTCGTTACAATTCGAATCAGCTATATCATCCGAAGTTTAGAAGCACTGAGTCTCTGCTGCTCCTGATATTTACTGTACTACAGTTATTTCTTAGAGGGAACAGGGATTATTCCTCTTTCTTACTGGGGTGGAAAGGCCGATGACTGCAAGGAGGAATAAGAGCAATGTATTAGCTGCTTGGGATGTCTGGAGTTAAGTACTGCTGAACAATGTCAATGCTGTAGATTGAGCATTGTATCTGTGAATTTATAGGTGCAAATTTACATTTGGAAAGTACTCTGCTGGGCACCACCTTGGTGGCATTTGTGGTCATCCTGAGCTGAACACAGAAATCCACAATTCTCTCTTTGGATGCTCATGGAAAGGTCCCACTGAAATAATGTTTAAATAACAGGAGTTAAGATACTATTTTAAACTTTTCATATCTCCAAAGGATGGAAAGCTGCTACTCAGGAGTATCATTACGGGAACATTTGTGACACTGTGTAGATTCAGTCTGTGCTAAAATGTTCTGCACTACTACTGCTTAGTTAGCAGCTTGGTCCTGCCCATGGGAAGATGTCATCCAGGGCAGGCTGTAGATGAAGGGAGGAAGGGAAACCAGAAGGTTGCTGTGTGATGCAACAAAATTTTAATGAGCAAGAAATGCCTATGTTTGCAAAGCGAGATATCACAGAATATGAAAAATCTGTTTCCAGACAATTTCAGAGAATGTTCAACAAATGTCCTGCTCAGAGATATTGCTGTCCTCAGCTGGCTTTCTTCTGTCTGTTGTGCAACTATTGATGAAGATACTTGTCATTATGAGTGATGTCCATACGGAATAGGCTGCCCTACGATGGTTAAAAAAAAAGGGAAAGCTGGAACAGGCAACAATAACAAACAACGAACTAGAAACTTAAGGGTAAACAAAAAGTAGAAGAAAGATCAGAAATGCTAAGTGGCAGTAGCTCCATTGCAGGGCTGCAGGAACGCTGAACGCCCATCCTCATTGCTCTGCGTTTGGGCCTTCATGCGTGGCTCTCCTGAGACCTCTCTGCTGCCTTTAGCAGGGCCCACAGCTGTCGCGGAGGAACCGGCTGTACCGGCGGGAGGAGTATGGGCTGCAGTAGCCACCACCGAGCGTGGAGAGGGCTGAACTTCCATATCCATACTGGGCCCCATATCCCAGAGAGCCCCCATAACCGTAGAGGCTCCCAGAGCTGTAAAGGCCCCCCAGCCCCAGGGAGCCCCCAAAGGTGGGTGCTCCAGAGGAGCCCACCACGGCTTGCTGGGGGAAGGAGCTGAGGATGGGGCCGGGGAAGGTGACGACGACGGGGGGTGGCTGGATCAGGGTTGTCGAATCGGGGCACTGCCGGACACACGGCTCATTACAGCTGTTAGCGATGGGCTGGGGGCAGGCGATGCTGCTGGTGGTGGGGCACAGGTCGTAGCAAGACATTTCTTTGCAGGGGTGAAGGTGATCCTGAAACACAGAGCACAGAGCTGCGTAAAAACAAAGCACAGGATCTACTGGAACAACAGGTGAAGGTTTGGTGTTGTGTTGTTGGGGAACAGGCAAAATGATCACCAGATGTATAAGCAAAATTGATGACGCTGTTCACTAACTTTCCTGTCAATCAGCATTGATCTGATCTTCCCCATCCAGTAATCCCTGCACTTGTCACATCTGCCAAGCCTTCTGAAATTGCTGTTTCTTTTTCTTTTTTTTTTTTTTTAATTCCTGTTCCTTCCCAGAGGAACAGAGTGTCGGCAGTACATTTTTTACTAAAATGCCAGCGCTCCTCCCTGGTGGATGTGGGTTGAAAGCCAGGAACTGCAGGAGCTACACCAGAGCTGACCTCCGCACTACACCAAATGGGACAGAAGTAGGTTTTGTCTTGGGAGAGATGGGATGGAGTCAAGAACCCAGCACGGCTTTAACCACACATTTCCTCCTCCTTTCCTGGTCCCTGTTTCTTTTCAAGCTCTTTGGGGTAATATACTTTCTGTTGTTCCCTTTTAGTTCTACATTCCCTTAATCTCTGTAATCCCTCTGGTAAAACCCCCAAAGCATTTGAGCCTGAGGATAGATTCATATACTTGATGTAATAAGTAAATACACCCTAGAAAATATTTCTATCCAAATATTTCTTGGCATAGCAGTGTAATTTCATATAGAGTGTGGATCAGGTTGGTAAAATGTAAGGAGCCGATTTCCTTCATCAGATAAAAATACAGTTTGCAAACTACCATTTCAGCTAGATGTCTGGTCACAAAAGCTTGTGACTTAGCACTTTTTCCAGTAAAAAAGAGGAAATATTATGTTGTTCATAAAGTAGCCCTGAAATGCAGAGAATCAAATAATTGAACTCAGTGTATCTGAGCAGCTAATCTGGATCTGGATTTACAAATGGACATATGACAAACACACTGGACCAGACCACCAGTTTACTTCCCTTATTATTGTCTCTGGTGAAAATAACTAGGGTTTAAACTAAGCAGGATTTAGTTTTTACCTATCCATAAAAACTATATACAAGCTAGGATTATTCTGCAATAAAATTCCCATGTAGGTAATGCTCTTTCTTCAGCTGAGTCATTACACAGCTTAGGATATGGCCATGTCTCTCTGGTTCAGTCATTAAATGAAATGGTACAGGAGAATTCTGCATTTCAAAGCTTATGCCATCCTACATTTTCAATCCACTAACAGCGCAAGAATGCCCAAATATGAATTACAGTGAAATAAATGCCTCAAACCCTGGTCTTGACTCCTAAAGCCTACCAGTAACACAACTGGCCAACATACTAAAAAAATAAAATAATGGAGAGAAAAAGAAAGAGATTCAAAAAATAGTCCTAAAATCTCTAATGTAATAGTAATGAACAGTTTAAGCTCCAGTGCAAAGACATTCTGGCATTTAGAAAGAAATGAAATGGCATCAGACTTACCTGATGTAGAGGAGAGTACGCAGGAGAGGGAGATGGAATAGGTCTGCGTACCTGCTCCTTTTATACAGTGCTTCAGATTGCCTGGGGGGTCTGAGGCACACATGAAATAATAATCCCCAACCAGCCCAAATTTGAAGCACATATAACTTCCCAAAGTGATGAAACTGTTTTCGCTTGCTGTTTGCAAAATCACCCTAAATCCCTGAATAGCATGATATGCACATTCCAGCTCCCAGTCCTCTTTCATCTTGAAGCCTAATTGACCAGCTTCTGTGCTGGTATCATTCCACCCTGCTCACTGGCATTGCAGGAGGAATTAAACTGGTTCTATTTAGCACTTCCTTCATTATCTTCCCATAATGATTTTAATCAGAGCTATAACCTGCTGTCATATACATGTTTGTATTTAAGTGCTTCAGACCTAGGCTGTAATCTAATCTACTCACACATTTTGCAATGAAACGTTCAGTGAGGTGGAAGACACCTTCTGATCCTTTTCCCACCCACAGCCACAAAACATGAGAGGGGTCCTGTACCTATGGTAATAATGGACATTGTCTAATGGTCTTTGATTTAGAAATTCTGAATTTTCCTTGCTGCTTGGCAAGACCAGCAGAAAATATAATATTTTCATACCTGAAACAGTGTTTAAACCAAAGGCTAAAGTTTTCTCTGAAGGGATATCAGTATTTTTTTGCTTATTTTTCACCTGGAATCTGCAAAGGCACACAGAGATTATCTCACAGGTTCAGCAATGTAGAATGGCTGCAATTGCAAACAGATTAATAGTTACTAGCTACTCTGTATTGACATTGCACAGCTCCGAAGGAGGACATAACACAAGACAGTGGTGAAGCAGATGCAAATTTATCAGTTTCTTTGTGAAATTATATGTTTCTGTCCACCACTGCATTCATTCAATCTATATCTTCTCTTTCTTTTTGTTCATATGATGGAGTGTAGTTTGCCCTTAGATCTACTCCTTCACCTTACAAAGGAATTGAACCAAAGTTTCGCTGGAGGATGTCACAGAAACAATTTTTGAGTGCTTCCTTCCTAGACTTACTGGGTAAGTGGCAGGAGAAGCAATGGAATTATACGAGGAATAGTTATTGCAACAATGGATTTTTTTTCTTCTCATTTCCTGACTAGCAGGACATCACCTGCAGAGTGCATATTGTTGCAGAGCCCAATTTTGACTGCCAAGATTTCAAGTGACTTGTCATTTGAAATTATTCAGGCTTCCCCAATACTTAGTGGGGAGGGACAAGAATTTCCGCAAGACAATTCATCCCGTCCCAGATGCTTACCTTGCCAGAATTGGTATCACCCTCAAAACATAACAATTTTACTTTCATTGACTATGGAGACAGACAACAAGCTCAACTGAAACCCTCAGCTTTTGAGCAGGGAAGGTTTGATGAGATGTGTCCCACCCATATTCCCATATTCTGAAATTCTGTGTAATAAACAGTGCCTGGTCCAGCCTCAGAAATCCTCATTTGCCTATGGATCTGTTGTTTGTCAAATAAAAAACACTGCAACATTTCTACCAGAAGTTATACTTAAATTATGAGATTCTTTTTTCCAGACTTTGAGATGGCCCTAGGGGATCACAAGAGCAATAACACTAACACAGGTTCTTCAAATATTTTTTGTGTGTGTTTTTAAGCACTTCCCAAACCCTCCTTAATAGTTTACGCATGAAGTGGTGCGTCATTATTGTAATATAAGTATGTGGTTGGATTCAAGCAGCCCAGCATTTTGAAATACATTTATTAAATTGTACTGGTCAAGAGCACTCTTCCTGTTGCCTTTACCAGCTCATGATTTCTAACCTTAGGATTTCAGTTGCTTTTCTTTTATAATTTATGTCTTATTTTATTTGTTTAAGTTTGTGTATAAGCTCCTTCGGCGTTGATGTATTAATTCACATCCCCTTCAGTGTCTGTAGCACCAAGATCTGCAACATCTGCCTCTGTCCTCATGTTTTGAAAGCTTTTCCTAGGACTTTCCTAGTCTAACTGTGAGCGGTCTACCTTCCTTCTGTGTTTTAAACAAATGCTCAGCTTCCTAAAAAAAATGTATTTAACAAGTTGCCTGTAATCTGGCTAAGAAACTGTTTGCCTTTGTTGTGACCAATGAATTTACCTCTAAAATGTGAAGAAACCATACAACTGGGTAGTCTGGGAGACAAGGCATGGGTCTGGATGATTTTAAAAAGTACCTTGCAAAGTATCTTTTGATTTTTCCCCTGAAAAGTGCAGGATGGTCCTGTCCAAATCTTAATTCCAACTTCATATAAGGGTTGCTGATTTCACAAGAAAGACACCATGTTTTGTATCAATTATACTTTTTCTAGCATGGGTAAGGAAGGATGGAAAGAAAACCTGCGTATGAAAGCAGATGGCAATTATAATTAACATTTGAGCCACCATCATTATGTCAACCAATAAAAGAAGAGGTAAATAAATGAAGCCAGCATAATTCCTCCTGTCATTCTAATGTATTTAATGGAACGTTACCAGGAATGAATCTTGCCAATTAAGTGCTAAGATGAAAGAAATATTTGTTTTGTAATTTGCATTTCATGCAGCGTGAGAATTTGAATCAACTAATAAACATAAATATTGAGCAAAACTGTTTCATCATTTTGAGGTAAACCATATGTGATGAATGTGGGCTGGTGTTAATGGGAGTCTCAGGTTCTTCAGGTAGTTTGAGGAAATGTATAAAAAGTGCCTCCTAAAAACTGCCTTGTATTTACTTCTCTCGACTCCTTCTTCCCAGACCCAGCTATTTTCTAGATGTCAAACTGTTCTTTTTCTGTAAATTTAAATTAGTCCTCTTTTGTCATTTATGAGGAGGCAATGTTACATGCAGGTTTTAAGGGCTAAACTGGTATTTTCCACAATGGATTGTATAGGAGCTGTCAGCTCTCTACTAGTTCAAATCTCAGGGTTATAATCTGCTAAACAGATACCAAAACCCCAGACTGTAATCCTACAAACTGCTCTGTACTCCTGCACCACAAAGGCCTCAGTCGCAGCCATGTTTAACAGAGGATATGTCCTCTTCATAGTTAATTACTTGGTCTTCCAGTTGCTGTTTCAAATTAGTTTGTATGGAAGAAAGCCAAAGCTTGAAAGAGATGTAAGCAAAGCTTCCTTACTCACAGCAAAAAGAGCCTCCAGGGTGTTAGGAATCAGGTGACCCTTTGGACAGTTCATTCAATAATGCATAACATGAGGATTTTTACACTAAACTTTAGATGACGTGGAACTGACTTTTATCAGAGACAAGGTATAGGATAAGAGCAATCATTTGTCTGAGGAAGCATGTGACCTTCTGTATTCCCGTGTTTTCACAAACCAATGATTAACCATCACTTAAAAACCATTTTTCCTACAGGGCTTGTACAAATTTGAGGAATTACATCCACAGCAATGAGTAGATCTTGGTGGGGTAGCTACAATTAGGTGGGATGGATCTGGAACTAAATTTCTGTTGCAGAGGACCCAGACTGCTGTGCCTTTCCCATTTCCATGAGATCTAAGCTTTTCTTCCCGTTCCAGGGGAATTTGTGCTGTGTTAGGCTTACACAGTCATGTTTCCAGTTGGCCAATTCATGTCTAGCACCAGCACCGATAGCTGCAAGGAGCTGACTGCCCTGACCTGAGGGCAGTGGCTCAGCCACCATCCATTGTCATCACCTTGCCAGCCCAGTTGCTTAGTTCCTTCCTTCAGGACAGCATAGCGGGATCTCTGTTAGCACCCATACTTAAGGGCTTCTTTTGTTACAGGAGATTTTGTTGTGGTAGTCTTTACCACAACAGATTTTCTTACAGATTTTCAGGTCCTGGCAGCAAGTAGAACATCCCTTCTGGCTGTTGTTTTGATACTGGATACCACTGTGGAAGCTGTGGGTCTTACTGGAGAGCTATTCAATTTACCAGAGACAACTAAATAAAAACAAATAAAAGCAGATTTATAGCTGAATTTTCAGGTAGTGAGTGCTGAGAAGTGTGCTGTATGCACTGTCCAGTTACAGAGAGTGGAGCTGGGCATGCGCAGCAGCTCTTGCCTTTCTTTCTTCATATTCTGCCTTCAGTTTCTGGTCGGATGTTCTCTGAACAGTGTTGCATTATGCTTAGCCATACTTCTTACTGTAGTAAAATATGTAGCCTAAGATCTCTTGGCAGCTGAACCACATAAAGAAAACTATCTTGCAAGATAAGTATCTGCTTGAATCAGGAGATGGTTACATGCTTTACTGATAACCTAAAAAGATATGCCACGTATGGTGCAGTATTTTTGTTCAGGTTTAGGCTACCTATACAATATTTACACACATTCTGTTTCTATTTAATATATACATAACTTAAACAGAACCAAAGAAGTCCCAAACCCAGGAACTCAATCAGATATACTGTGAAATTACGCATATGGTCCTTATTGTGGTTTTGAAGAAGTGTCATCTGCACGCAGCCAGAATTTTGGAGAGTGAGACAATTTAATAAGCATGGATCTGAGCTCGTCTGTGCTAGAGAAACACAGAATCTGGAATTCATTTAGTATCAGTCACCAATCTTCCATTAAGAGCTGTGGTGGTGAAATTATTTGTACGACATTGGATTAGAAGTCTGTAGTGGAATAAGCAAGATCTTAATTTTCAGAGTGTGGAGAGTCACTTGTAGTTCAAGGAATTATCTCACAAACTCATGAGTGGGAAGTCTAATAAAGCAGAAGGCTGCTGTTCATCTATGGCCAGCATGTTGTGACCATGTTGTTGTAATTCAGTGGTAAAACAGGCCTAGCAAGGGCTCCTCATGGAAACTTTCGCTATGTCGGCAGGGTTTGCACAATATTATTGCAGCCATATGTACAACAGGCAGCTTTATCCAGAAAAGTTGGCAAAATCAGAATGGATGAGAACACAAAACCACAACACACTTATTTTAAATGATGCAAGAGATTTTTAATGAGACTGAAAAGAACAAAAATATATTGCAGTATCAAGAATGTATATGCAAGATGTCAGAGTCAAATGCATTTTGAAAGACACTGTTAAATGTCTCACTGCATTCATTCACAAGTATGATAAAGTAGAAGGTAACAAGGTATTGAACCCATGAAGATATCAGGAAAGAATTGAAGGGAAAAAAAGGAGAGGTGCGGAGCATGCAGAAGGCACTGCTCTGAAGAGGACCTGTGAGTGCTTTCACAAAGCTGTCACTCATCTGCTCATTGGTCGATCTGCATTTTGTTTTTCACTTGTACATTATTCAGTGGATTTTCCTGTTGTGTTTAGCAGGGCCCGCAGCTGCCACGGCTGTACCTGTTGTACCAGTAGGAATAAGGGCTGCAATAGCCAGAACCGTAGGGTCTACCATAACCATACAGACCCCTGTAACCCAGGGAGCCCCCATAGCCGTACAGACCCCCATAGCCCAGGGAGGAGCCATAGCCCCCATAGCCATACAGACCCCCATAGCCCAGGGAGCCATAGCCCCCATAGCCATACAGACCCCCATAGCCCAGGGAGCCATAACCCCCATAGCCCCCGAGGACGGGTGCTCCAGAGGATCCCACAACCGAGTCCTGGGGGAAAGAGCTGAGGATGGGGCCGGGGAAGGTGACGACGACTGGGGGTGGCTGGATCACAGTCGTGGTGTCAGGGCACTGACGGACACACGGCTCATTCCCACTGTCAGCGATGGGCTGGGGGCGGTTGATGCCACCAATGGCAGTGGAGCACAGGTCGTAGCAAGACATCTCGCAGGGATGGAGTTAAGCTGCAACACACACTGATGAGTAAACGAAAGACACAAATTCATTGGGAAGAAGAGTTTGAGAGTTGGACTCATGGACTAGAATAATGGCTTTATCTTTCAGGTCTTGGTTGTCCTTCCTTCTCTTCAGTATTTTTCATGAGACATCTCTCCCTCTTGTAAATCAACATTGCCCAGATTGCACACTGAGCAGTCATCTCTTCTATGGTCTCATTCCTAATTTCTCATACTTGGTTCCCTTTAAGAAGTAGTTCTTTGTTCTACCCCACTGGCAAACAGTGCAAAAATACTATCCAGCACTTTACTTTGCAAATTACTTCCACTATACTTTGCAGCCACTCTTACAATATCTGTGTCTAAAAGGTCATTTTATGTTTGTTTTATACTAGCAAAACCAAAGCATTGTAACCTGACAACCAGGAAAGCTCACGTGGTAAATTAATGGGTAGCTGGAAGAACAACTCTGGCATATTGACATGTAACTTGATTCCAGAAGCAATAGCTAAAATCATGCTGCCAGTATGCTGAACCTGCTATAAACATGGATTAAATAAGGCATTCCCTGCCCTGAAGTGCTTGCAAAGTAGCTTGAGAGTCACAGGGTGGGTGAAAAGATTACTTGTCTGATTTCCCGGACGGGAAACCGGTACACTCAGATAACTAGGGCTAGGTTTCTACTGCAGATAGGTATGCTGGGATCTGAGCTCTTCAGAAAGGTTGTCACCATAGGATGTGATCCAATCTAAAAGAAAATCCGTGGAAGGACTAGGAATCAATACCGCCTGTGAACAATTTTTTTTCCCCACTAGAACCAATAAAATATTAGATTAGAAGAGACTTCTGGAGGTCATCTAGTCCAACTCCCTGCTCAAAGCAAGGACAATGTAAAGGGTAGGTTAGGATTTCCTAGTTTCATCTCTGTTTTCCAATACTTCTTTAGACAATACTTCCATATTCTTTCTGGTTAAGCTTGTCCCCTCAACAAATACATACATATACATAGACACATATCAAAAACTTTCATGCAAAATCCTTAAAAAATTCCTAGTGATTGAACAAATCTTCTGCTGATGTTTTGGAAGCTGCTTTGATAGCTCAAATTTGTATTAATGGGAAACAATAATTTTTGAACAAACTAGGTTTACAATTTTAAACCCGAATACATGGATATCCAACACCAAATAAGAAAAATAAATTCATGGTGAAATATTCCAATGTTATTAAGAATCTTAGGATACTTATGGATGATTCCGACCTTAATTAAAACTGGCAGAAAAGAGATACTCAAATTTTAGGAAAGAGATCAAATAGAATGATACTTACCCTTTTCACAGAGGCGAATAAAGCAAGCAAGGTGGAATGAAGAGCCCTGAGTTGGGAGAGCTTTTATACAGTTCCCTAGATCATGGGGATCACTTAAGGTGCAATTTGTGCATGTGCATAATTGGGGCAAACCCAAAACTAATATGACACGTAGGTCCTCAAAGTTTTGCTGACTATTTGCTTATTTGTTGGTCCGAAGTCTCGTGAAATAAGATAGGTGCATTTCATCACAGAAGCCTCTTTCATCTCAAATAGTTACATGTCATATTCATTCCTGTTATGATTTCATTCACATCCTTGGTGTTAAAAGAATTATACTAATGCTCTTCTTTAGCTTCTCCATTATTAATGGCAAAACTAGGCTGCTCACTACATGGTGGCGGTCACCTGATGTGCATAGATTTTTCCATTAAATCCAGGCTGTAAGATAACTGGAGATAAAATGGAGTTCATTAGAGCAACTTCGGGGTTGTCATTTTTATCTTTATCATTTGCACTCTCAGCTACTTAACGTGAGACCAATACTGCACTCAAAGGAAGCCATAGAAAACATCCTGTGGTCCCTAAATGGTTTTCTGTTATTTGGCTTTTGCTCCTGAACACAATGCTGGCCTCATCTAATGAACGAGGGACTTGGGAAAATACCTCTTGCTTTCTTTGTTGTGCATTCAGCCATGGATTACTCTCCCTGTCCTTTTCTCAAACACTGGCAAGTCGTTTGGACCATCATTCTACAACCATGGAAGAAGACCAATGAGATTTTAAGCAGAAGACAGAGATAGAACATCCTTTTAAACTGCTCAAATTTTTCTAGCAGGTATCCCTCACTGTATTTCAACCCAGGTCGGAGTCTAGAGGCAAACTAATACTTACCCTTTCTGTTCTCAAGATTGCAAGGCGCTTTCTTTGCAAAGCATTTGTCACCCACATTTTCCAGTTTTCTGTCTCCTGATACAAAGCCTTCAGGGATCCATTTTTAGGTCCATCTTCGGATCAGGCAATATTGAAGACTACTGAGAAACAAAATTAAATGAAACATGACTGGTGGCAACTTGCTAAAGCTATCTGGAGATACGTCATGATAGAGACAGAGAAACCATTTACATGGATAAAGGCTGATCATTGATAGAATTGTAACATCTCAAGAAAATAATTAAATCCTCTGTTTCTGTGGTCTGATGTGCAACTGAAAATGATAAAGATACACTGATTATACAGCTTATGAAATGCTGTATTTTATTTAAATGTTTCATTCTATACTTCTACATTGAAAAAAACTGAAGATGCACAAATTCCCAGAATTCAGCCATGGACTGATTATACCAAGGATACAAATACCTTGACTTACATATTTTAGCGTGATGTCATTCCATAATTGCTAGACACCTCAATCCAGGTACATGCCTTTAATCTAATTGTAAGAATGCATTCTCAAAACATTAGTGGATAGTTTGCAGCATTTGAAAAGACTTGCTCCCTGGGAGCTTGAAAATATTATTGTCCCAAAAAAATTCTAACCACCTCAAAGGCTGAGAAACCCACCTCATAATGTAGAGATAATTTATGGCATAGAGTCTGCAGTATTAAAATAACACATCAGTAAACAAGGGAAGAACCAGTCTTTGTTTTGCGTCGTGCATTCCAAGTTCATAATTGTTCCCTGTTCGCAGCAACTGCCAGCTCAGCCCTGTTCTGGACTTAGGTTTGCAGCAACGATAGTGTATTACAGGAGGTAATGAATTCCTGAGAATCAAAGTCAATAATTCAAAGCATTTCTGTCACATTTCAATTTTTGCACCAGAGGATCCATTTGTACTGAAAAAGCTTAGGTTACCTCAGGCCTTTTGATTACTTTCAAGTACCATCTTTGCACCGACAACATCAACCCAACAATACCTGGGAAAATTCTCTTTGGGATCTCCAATCCCTTTGTAGCTTTAGTTAACTTCAGAAACGCATTCCATGTTTATCTCTTAAAAAACAAAAACAAGCCCCAGGAGGATAAAGGCTTCCTCTCCACCTTCTATGTGAAATTGTGCGGACTTATCCCCACACATTTTTGTAAGAGAATATAACTGTTTGAGTGACTGACAGATGGGAGAAACCGATTCAGCTCATATCTGCATGAAGAGAGTTCCCAGCACTCCAAAACTAAGGATTTCACTGTTTTTCTGCTCAAAGCTAAACTTCAATTTCCACATAAGCCTTATTTAGAGACTGAAGCACACGTTGCAGGTCCCTGGAATTGCTGCTGCTCTTCAGAGCTGAATTGTCCCTCTTACAGCCAGTGTCAAATACTACTGAAAAACATCATCGACTCCCAAGGGTGTTGTGTCCTCCACCTGTGGGTGGGGAAGCCAAACATGCAGAAACCACCCCCAATCTTCCTGCATATCACATTGACAGTCTTTAACTTCTGTCCTGGCACATTGTAATGTGAATTATATGTACTTAAACAAAAATCCTGTCCATGACAGCAGTTTGTAATTCTGATAAACCCATGAGACACTCTCCAGGTGTTAAGTGAATACAAGAGAAGCTGGCTTAATAATTTCTGTTGTAATTTCAAGGAAGTGACTGGAATAATGCCAGGTATTAATTTTCCCCAACAAGTCACAAAATGAAAGAATTCTCTATAATGTAAAGTAATGTTTAGGTCCTATTACAAACAAATTTGAAAGGACTCATAAATTCCAACAATGACCACAGCAATTTCATCATCTCGACAGGTTACACGTGTTTGAAATTGGGGTGGGCAACCAATGTTGATCTTGTACCTCCAGCTGCTCCAATATAAAAGCTCTTCTCTCTCATAGCTCTTCCAAACGCTTCCCTTGACTTCTTGGTGACTTGGGTAAGTCTGATTCTTCTCTATTTCTATCAATGTATCTGTATTTATTTATTATAATGTATTTATTCAAGGTCAGGTTGGACGGGGCTCTGAGCAACCTGATCTAGTTGAAGATGTCTCTGCCTACAGCAGGGGGGTTGGACTAGATGACTTTTAAAGGTCCCTTCCAACCCAAACTATTCTATGATTCTATAATTCTATATTTTATTGCTGGTTTCAAATTCAGTTGATGTCCACCATCCATACTGTTGAGTGTATCTGCACTGCCTTGGGACAGAGACTCTAATGCTGGCTCTGGGGCATGGTGGAGTTCTCAGTGTCAGGAACACTGGGACATGCATAACACTACCCTTACTTCAATGCATTTAACTTATTCCAAAGTTCGCATGTTATGAGGTTCAACAATAAGAGCATCACTACTGCAGCCATTCATGCAACCTGAGACGAATAAGCAATGCATCTGAGAAAGTTGTGTGTGTTGTCCTCGTACAGCAAATCTTCTGTCTGTCCTTTACTTTCTTGCTTTCATGTTCTTCCTCAGAACCCTGTTAAGGACTTGCAGGACATAGTGAGTGGAGAAGAATAAAATCACCCTTGGAGAATATAACTAAGTTTAGAGGGGAGAATATAGGCTGAATTCTTGAGTTTACCAAGGAGCCCTGGTTTGTCCTGGGAATAATAATTTGAAATGAGATTTTTGGAAGACATTAGGGACTAAAATGGTGATTTATATTGAAAATGTCCAGGCTGTATCCATACAGTGGCTGTGTAGGTGGGAATTGGGATAACAACACTACCATCTGTCCTTTATTGTCTTGTCAGATGGCTTTCTGAGCAATCTGGGCAGTGACAATCCCATAATCTGTTGTTCCTACAACTCTCAGCAAAATTGGGATGAGTGGGAAGAAGAAGCTACTGTAATTAAGTTATACATAAACTACATC
>NW_008824664.1:299279-311271 GCF_000699105.1 Pygoscelis adeliae
CTGACTCATCAAATGACCTTGGACAAAGTCACTTTGTTTTCTCTGCTTTTGCTTCTCAGTTTTCAGTTTAATGTGTAGAAATATATCTAAGTTCTTCGCAGGATATTTGTGAGGGACAACACTTTCAGAGCTAGGCATAAAGTTTCCCATATGCCTTTGTATGTGTAGATATTTTTTAGAGAATTTTCGAAAATCTGCTTTTGGAAAAAAAAAGGATTATGATTGCAAAGTGGGAAATCAATTTATTTACTCAAAATCCTGTACTTGACTCATTATTTTAATGTAAACTGTTGAATTTTGAAGTCTTTGTCTTCTACTTAGTCTAATCATCAGTGTGTGTTGCAGTTTACCTCCATCCCTGCGAGATGTCTTGCTACGACCTGTGCTCCACTGCCATTGGTGGCATCAACCGCCCCCAGCCCATCGCTGACAGTGGGAATGAGCCGTGTGTCCGTCAGTGCCCTGACACCACGACTGTGATCCAGCCACCCCCAGTCGTCGTCACCTTCCCCGGCCCCTTCCTCAGCTCCTTCCCCCAGGACTCGGTTGTGGGATCCTCTGGAGCACCCGTCCTCGGGGGCTATGGGGGTTATGGCTCCCTGGGCTATGGGGGTCTGTACGGCTATGGGGGCTCCCTGGGTTACAGGGGTCTGTATGGTTATGGTAGACCCTACGGTTCTGGCTATTGCAGCCCTTATTCCTACTGGTACAACAGGTACAGCCGTGGCAGCTGCGGGCCCTGCTAAATCCTACCGAAATATCCCCTGAGTAAGGAATAACCGGCAACTGAGAGATACAATCTTGATCCACAGCTGTGATCCCAAAGGAGACGTTGTGAAGTCCTGATCACTGCCACCCCACTGCAGTGGAGCCGGGAGCACACAGCACATCCTTAACTTCTTCACCCTCTACTCATGGTCTTTTGGGCTTTTTTCCATCTTTGTGTATAACGGGTGGGATAAAACAAGTAATTTATATTCTTATAAAATGGCACTTCATTGTCCAACCGAAGAAGAACAATTATGGAAGGAATTGCCTGCACTCTGATGCATATTCTTGATATTCTACAATGCTTTTCTGTGAATGTTTATTTCTCATTAAATGATTCTACTCTGCATCAAACAAATCAACTTTTAGTTTTAATTTCTTCTGCTGTGGATATACAGCTCTCCTCTCTGTAAATGGGAAAACTCACATCCTTACATAGAATGAGGCTCAGACTTCAAGAACACAGCTGAAATGGCCCAGCTATCAGTGAAGTCAGTCACCCTTTGGTGCATTCAGTTCATACATTTGGGAGCAGAATTCCTCCCTCCCCAGCTGGCCTGGGTTACAATAATAACATGTTTAGAAAGAAACCACACTAAACCTCCATTCCCTAAATAGCCACTTGAATGTCTTTGCTGATCGTAGCAGGAGCAGAGCTGGTGGCTCAGCTGAGGCTGGATTCAGAGCAGATTATGGGGAAAAGCGTAGCAGATGAGGCCCTCAGGTGGGAGGGATGCTCCTGAGTCAGAAGGGATTTAGGGAGGTGGGGAGAGAGCAGCGAAGGGTATTGGCACGGAGCTGCTGAGAGGAAGAGGATTGGAGAAGCTGCAAAAAGGAAAAGAGCTCTTCAGAGGTGGGTAGGATGTCTAATGGACCTTTTAGATGAGGAATATCGTGGGAGAGGCTGAAAGGTAGAGCTGCTGAAAGCGGGGGTTTCTGTTGTGAGGACTTCCCATGCAGGAGGAATTGGGAAAGACAACAACAGTGTTGAGGATATGTATACAGGGTTATGACTTTTTCTACCTTTTAAGCTTTCCAGGCACCATAACTCTGTTCTATCTGTTCCAGCTGTTCTTGCTGGCATAGATGAATTAGCCCTTGGGGTAGCTGTATGGAGTAGCTGTTTTTCTGTCAAAAAACATCCAACACCTCAGATTTCATGATTATACAGAAAGATCACTACCCAAACTTCAGATCTAAAAGTTCCATTGGATGGCCCAGAAAACTTTCTTTCTTTAAGGATTTGACAGAAAATTAATTCAACTTCCTGCAGAGACTAATTCTGAGGACAGAGTTCAAGTACTTGAGTGAGAACCTGAAGTTCAAAGAGATGAATCAAAGACTTACGTGGAAGAAATTCTTACTGAAGTCTAATGTTTTTAGGAAAGAGTTTAAAATTAGTAATCTACTGTTTCATTTCTTTACTGCTACTAATCTGTAACCAGTGGAGGTACAACCAAGAAACCAAATTCTTCAAAAATGTCAAGAATCTTTATCTGAAGTATGGGGAGGGCAGGACAGTAGTTCCTTCTGTGCTGAGGGCTTCATGCTTCCTTTGTACATTTGAAATCCCTGATTTTTTGGGGCAGGACATTAATCTACATGGTTTAGACTGTTACTGATAGCTGCACAGGTTAGACTTCTCCTAAGACAAATAACAAGGATAAAAACATGAGAAAAGAACACCAGAACATGGCAACTTTGATGCAATAAACTTTTAATGATAGTGAGAAAAGGAATACATTTTCAGAGTCTCCAAGAAGTACGAAACTCTTCTCCAGTCAGGGGTATGTTCAGTATGATTGATTTTTTTTTTTTTTTTTTCTTCCTGAGTCTTAGCTGTTGATTTGAACAAACAGGAATCATGTTGGGCAACTTTGTTACCTGTTTACCCCAGGTAATACGGAAATGTGACAGGAGAAGCATTAGGGCAGAAACTGAAAGTAGAAGTTAAGAGGAGAAATTCAAAAGGGGCTGGAGGGCTACAGCTCTGGGGTCTTGGAACAGAGCAGTGGAGGTTCAGACCTCTTCAGCTGTGAAACCATCGCATCTCACTTGTTGGTTATACCTCACTTAGGATATTTCTGTAGGATTTAGCAGGGCCCGCAGCTGCCACGGCTGTACCTGTTGTACCGGTAGGAGTAAGGGCTGCAATAGCCAGAACCATAGGATCTACCATAGCCATACAGACCCCTGTAACCCAGGGAGCCCCCATAGCCGTACAGACCCCCATAGCCCAGGGAGGAGCCATAGCCCCCATAGCCATACAGACCCCCATAGCCCAGGGAGCCATAGCCCCCATAGCCATACAGACCCCCATAGCCCAGGGAGCCATAACCCCCATAGCCAAGGGAGCCCCCATAGCCCCCGAGGACGGGTGCTCCAGAGGATCCCACAACTGAATCCTGGGGGAAGGAGCTGAGGATGGGACCGGGGAAGGTAACAACGACTGGGGGTGGCTGGATCACAGTTGTGGTGTCAGGGCACTGACGGACACACGGCTCATTCCCACTGTCAGCGATGGGCTGGGGGCGGTTGATGCCACCAATGGCAGTGGAGCACAGGTTGTAGCAAGACATCTCGCAGGGATGGAGGTCAGTCTGTAAAACATAGTCGTTTATCTTAACATTAAAGAAATATCAAATATTAGGTTATGATGAAGCAGTCCAACAGGGTATCAGTAATAAATCTGGGAAGTCAACATATTTTCTACCACTATTCTTCCTAGCACTGTAATCTGGAGGCTAGTTTTGACTTTAGTATGACAAAGTCATGTACTTTTCAATTGTATCTTTGGTATCTCCAGAGTTAATTTTGATAGTACTATGTTACTATTAGTTGATGGTTGCTATTTAATAAGTTTGATCTTTCCTGTTAAAAACTCAGCAGAACTCTGCTAAATGCAGCCATATACAACCATGTATATGAACTATTCTTTATCTCCTAAAATAGTCAAAGAAGTCTTTGAAGTGCTGAAATGTTACAAGTTTGGCATTCCAAACTGCTTGATATACCCCTCTTCTGGAGCCTGTCTTTATAGTGCCTGGTAACGAATAAGGAACCAAACATTATTTTCAGCGGCAAATAATCTACAGATCGCTGGCAGTAACTGAAGAGGATTTGGTCCTAAGTTAAAATCAAGAGTTCTCGACAGCAAGTTAAGTTTAGCAAAGTTTGAGAGAAGTCTGACTTACCTAATTCACGAAGGCAAGTAAGGTGAGAGAAATGGATAGAAAGACTTAAGGCAGAGAGCTTTTATACAGCTCTGTCAGTTGCCTGGAGGACATTAGGCATCCTATGCATGAGTTCATAATTAGGTACAAACCCCAAATTGTAGGACACGTAGTTCCTCAATGTGCTGAAATTGTTTTTGCTTATTGCTTGTGCATGGCAGGCACTTCAAACCCACACATAGCGTGACATGCAAGCTCCACCGCAGACCTCTCTATTATCTCCAGGCTTTATGTGTGGAATTATTTTTTTTATTATTCCATTGCTGTCTTTAGCATTAGGGGAGGAAGTAAGCTGACTTGATTTATTTAAGAGTCCTGCATAATTAGGATGACAGGAGGACAGTCATTTCTTTTGTCTGGTTACAGGTCTTTTAGTGTAATCAACAGTATACCTGGAGACAAAATGGAATTTCTTTTAGGATCTCAGATGAAGGCTGGAGACAAATAACAAGGGTAAAAACATTTTTTTCTGCAGGCTTAGCACTTCTACGTCCAGCTACTTAATACAAGGCAAACACAATAATCAGGAACATCTTTTAATGGCTTTTGGACAGTTCTCTACTAGTTGTCTTTCAGTCCCAGGAACAGAGAAATATTTCAGCTGGCAGTCACAAGTCTATGGAAACTGATTTTTCTGAGTTATTTCGTCGAGCTTTGCTTTCCTTTATATTTTATCATGTTTTCTCCTCCTATTTGTTACGTGTTAGAGACGTACCTAGGAATATAGGACTAAGAGAAGCAAGTAAATCAGGTGATAAGACATGACTACTGAAAGGGATTCTAGCCCTGACACAAAGGAGACAGACCCCATTGTACCCTGTTGGGTTGTTGTTGTTGGCTAACAGTTCAGTTAACATAAGCAGATTTCTGTTTCTGGACCAATGTGCACTTTAATAAAAAAGAAGATTTTATTTTTAAAGTCGAAGAAAAGAAGGTCCAAAAACTGTTATAAATCATGAACTGATTACGGGAAAGACCCAAATGATCTTAAATTACCCATTTTAATGTGATAATCTCTCATAATAGTGGGGTGTATGCATCCAGGCATACTTTTTATATAATTATGACACAATATGTATAAACCAGTAATGGGTGTTCATGAGGTATTTGAAAATCCCTTGGAATGTTCTCGTAAAACTTTGAGATGGCTTTTTTCAGTATTATAAATTAGGAAGTCTCCATATGTATCTCCAGATTTGGAAAAGCTTGTAATTTAGAAATGATATGTGGTCTGAAGATAACCACGTTGATGATTATGATAACCATGATAATAATATAGTATTACAATAATGGCATAAACAAAGAAAGAAACCTCAGCAAAAGCCGGCATTTGACCTTCCCAGTGGATTCCCACCTCATAATTGCTCTCTACTGAACGATGCCATCAATGATGGGGTTAGCTGCAAGATCAGTTGTAGACCAGGACCAAGGACTCCTGAGGAGCAAGCTAGAAATTAAAGGAAACTTCAGGAAAACGTATCCTCTCAAACTTGTGGATCAAACTGGGCTGAAAGTTTTGACTATCCCTGACTGCTTATGATTTCGGATATGCACTGGGAATCTGTCCACTTTTTGATATCACTTTGATGACACTTTAGACACTTTGATGTCTAAAAAGTTGCTTTTATCTATTGGATATGCAAGTGGAATAAGAGCTGCAGAAATCCTTTAACACCTGTGAATGGTCTTTGATTTAGGCAGGAGTTCTCAGCAGTTTTGAACAGCCAAAAGGAGCCTGTTGAATGTACCTGCAGACATGCTAGAAGAGCAGAGATAAAACACAGAAGATGAGCAAAGGGGACACCAGTAAGAATTGCATATTCTGGGATGAAGCCATTGAGTTGTTAATGCTATTAGACCGTGGCTTAGTCTGTTACTCTGAAATCTTACTTCACGGCTCTCTTCTTCCTTTCAAAAAAGAAAGGCTTTTTTTCTAATACAATTAAATTTGGGGTTTCTCCTATATACCTTCCATAGAAACAGCTATCTCAGTAAACCACAAATTTTTGTATTAATTCAACGTACACTTTGATTATTTTGAGCTTTCCATCCTAAGCATTAAAAATATAAATATCTCCTTTCAGAACTAAATTCAGCTTTAAGCTGTAGTTTGAGGGTCAGATAAAACCTAAGGCTGTTTTGGACATCTGCCACTGTGTGTTTGGGAACGCTCACAATATAATTTGATTCAGAGAATATTGAGAATAGTCCATGGTTTCCAATACGAATTGTATCACATGTCAGAAATAAACCTAAGCACACAAAAAATATTGCCTGCCTTCCTGAGGATTTAAGGATAGACTATATTTTATCTTTAAGAAGAGAGAAAACTTATGTGAGGGACTTTGAAAGAAACACCTCACAGCAGGTTATTTCTGATAAATGACTGAGCATAAATGTCTGAGCATCATTGTCATGTAAGACAACAGAAGAAGGTTACCTGTGTATAAGCAGTTTACTACATGGTGCAACTCCAAAGAGAATAGAAAACTGATATTAATTTCATGAATCATGTTTTAGGATGTAAGATGCATTAATTTCACCCATTACTCTTTTAGATGAAAGAACCTTGTGTGATGTAATGTGTGTGTTATGTTACATGATAATTGAAATCAAGTAACAAACAAAAAAACAGAAAGCGAAACAATGTCATCACTTTGCGGAACTATCAATGCAAAAAATGTGCTGTGTCAACTAATTAGATCCACATTCACGAAACCAGCTTCTCATCCCTCAGGCAGTCTCAACTGTATAAAAGCTCACTCCACTCAGGGTTCTTCCAATCTCTTTTCTTCACTTGTTCTTCTCAGTGAATTGGGTAAGTCTGAATCTGCTCTTTACAACTATTGGAATAGCTCTTTGCTATACCATTTAATCTAGGATGGTCTTTTCCGTTAAGAACTAGTGGGTAAAATTTTAGGTGAAATGATAAAGCTTACAAAAATGATTATATGTGTTATGCACAGGTGTTCGCTGCATTCAGGGTTAGCATTTAATTTCAAAGCAAACTGAAAGTTTCTTGATATGGCAGAAAATTAAGTTTGTTATTAATTCACTTGGAACAACTGAAGAAATGATATGACTAGTTCATTATGCATTCCTCTTCTCTGTTTATATGGGTAACTGGAAATTATTTGAAAAAGTTTAAATCTTCATGGTTCACAGGGGAACGCTGAGCTTAGAAGCAGACCTTCCATTATCTCCAGTTTATTCTATTACAGATCACTCAACGTGCTTTTACATTAAGATAAACGGGCGTGAATACTACCAGAGATCAGGCACTAGCTTAGATAGAGCAGGACAGAGAGAGGAATTAAGAGCTGTCAAATGTTCTGTAAGAAATTTATTTAATTAAGAGAAAGAGGGGTCATGGAGGGAATTTAAGGAGCTGACAGGTGAAGCACTGGGTTTTTCATGTTAATGGGGACAAGTTGTTTGGGGTGAGATTTTTTTCAAGAGAGTTTGGAGACCAGAATCAAAACACTGTTATTAAGCTAGTTGTAAATATCTCAGTGCCTTGATTCAGTGTTTGGAAACTGGGGACAATAATCTTTGCAATTCCCTTGTAATGGTCTCATCAAACAAGTTGCTGAGCAAATTTGAATAGACAATGACTTATAATCCCCGTTCTCACAAGGCTCAGCACAAAGGAGATGAGTGGGAATGAAGAGTTAGTCATGAAATCATGCATAACAACATACTCCATTCTTGGACTCCCAGTCCTTGCTGATCCACTGACTCACCGAAGCATCTGAGCAAATAATTTTGCTGTTCTGCTTCAATTTTAATTTCTAATAGACATGGGTAAATCGGTGTACTTCAAAACACTCTTGTCTGAGGAAAAGCAATGAACTCTATAGCACATTTATGTATGTAAATAATTTCTTATACTTGGTAAAATCAACTCTTGTAGACTGACCTCCATCCCTGCGAGATGTCTTGCTACGACCTGTGCTCCACTGCCATTGGTGGCATCAACCGCCCCCAGCCCATTGCTGACAGTGGGAATGAGCCGTGTGTCCGTCAGTGCCCTGACTCCACAACTGTGATCCAGCCACCCCCAGTCGTTGTTACCTTCCCTGGCCCCATCCTCAGCTCTTTCCCCCAGGATTCAGTTGTGGGATCCTCTGGAGCACCCGTCCTCGGGGGCTATGGGGGCTCCCTTGGCTATGGAGGCTATGGCAGCTATGGCTCCCTGGGCTATGGGGGTCTGTATGGATATGGGGGCTCTTCCCTGGGCTATGGGGGTCTGCATGGATATGGGGGCTCCCTGGGTTACAGGGGCCTCTATGGCTACGGTAGATCCTATGGTTCTGGCTATTGCAGCCCTTACTCCTACCGGTACAACAGGTACAGCCGTGGCAGCTGCAGGCCCTGCTAAATCCTACCGAAATACCCCTTGACTAAGAATGACTGGCAAATGCATAATACAATCTTGATCCTCAGCTGAGCTCCTGAGTAAGGGGCAGAGCATCAAAGACTTCCACTTAATACAGTGGAGTCAGAATAGCTCCATAAATTACACTTGTCATTTCTTTCTTCATTTGTTTCATCTCTTCCCTGCCCCTGCCAGTGGCCAAATGTCTAACTCCACCATCGTTCCAGAGGACACTTGCTTCTCCCTGCAATTGCCACCTCCTGGGAGAAGCCTGAAGGAACACCACTCTTGAAGCCTGGGGTGACAGCCTGCCTGCCTCTGCTTTGTGTGTCTTTCTCCAGTGGGTGTTTTCCTGTACTTACAATAAAACAAGCCTGCATCCAACGCCTGCCTCTCCACCTTGTCTTTCAAAGCCCAGCCTGGGCTGCAGGGTTCCCTTGCCCTGCACGTGTCCCCTGCCAGCCGGGCCAGGGCAGTCTCTTAGCCCCTGCAGAGCCAGGCTGAGCTGCCTTTGGGGAGACCCCACAGCCTTGGCCACACAGAGTCCTGCTGCTAAGAAACCTATCTGCCCAGTTTTCCATTGTTACTGAGCTGAAATTATAATTTTCCCTATGCTAATTATTCTAGTTTTCAGACTTCCAGTAGTTAGTTCAATTTTTTTTTCACTAGTTAATTTAGTGCTGGAATTCCTTTTAATTTTACATCTTCCCAGATGATGTACTAGATATCATCAGACTGTGTTCAAAGACAAAGTAAAAAAACGTGGCCTGAAGTTCTGTCAAAGCATATTCTGAAAAGAAACAATAGGAGGAAGGTAAACAATGGGAGACAATTTTTAAGATAGGTATCTGATGAGCAAAGACCAAGCACTACCTCTTTTTTTTGTTAATAATTGCTGTGATAACAGTTGCCTCAGGGAAGTTTTGTCTGAGTCTGTAAGTCATCTGGGTGAAGTAAAAAGAATATGAACTAGTGCATTACAGAGGATTTACCTATTACTTCACTGAGACTCTTTCAAAGAAAAGCTCCATGCATGAATGTACAATTTCTTGATCTCAACCCTCTGTCAGTGTCATGGAACAGCAAGTCTGATTTTAACAGGTAATTTCAATGTTGACGTCCCCCACTGTAACTGGATGTGTCAGATGGCTGTGTGATATAAGTAGTCACAAGCTGAAAAGAAAATTAGTCTATGGTACTCACAAATCTTGCTTTTGTTTTAAGAAAATACTATTTTATTTTTACTGATTAACAAATACTTATTGAGAATGCTTTGACCAAAAAAAAGCCCTTCACTGAAAGGTTCTCCTCTCTGCCTGCTTCATCCTCCCTGTCCCAACACTGCCTGCCCTCGTGGCCCTGAGCTTTTTGGGAAAGGTCTGGGAAGGGACTGGTGCTTGAAAGGCTCAGCTGAGAGCCCAGCCCCTGTCCCATGGGTGCCTGGGATGTGTGAAGAGCCCAGGCAGCTGAGATGGAGAAGAAAGGCTCCTGCCTTCTGGGTGCAAGGAAACAGCGCCCTGTCCCTGCTGCTGCTCTCCATCCTCACGTGGCTTGAGGCAAGGACACTGTTGCCACAAATTCCCAGGAGCTTGTGCCGCACCAGCCCTGCATCTCCTTGGCTCAAGTACCTCTCTTGTGCTGAGCAAAGCCCTAGTTCCTCCCAGCTAGTTCAGCCCAGGGCAGTTCCTGGGACAGCTTTACAAAACATGGATGCCTGGCGTCCTCTCTGTTTCTATTCTGCTCAGCACCAGGATCCTTGCTCTCACTCACAGCCTCTGAGAGGTACTTCAGTGTAAATCATACATGATCACAGCTGAACACCTGAGCTCTGACTGCCAACTTTTCCACTGATTCTCTCAATGAGACAGTGTCAGGCAGGTACCAGCCGGCACCCAGTTAGATGTGTATTGTGTCAGACAGCAAGTGCCCAGCCCAAGATAACAAAATTGGTGAGAGCTATTAGTACCCAGCTAACATGATTACGTAGCTTCTATTTGGGCTGGATGCCTGTTCTGGGTGAGCTCATGTCTGATTACAAAATAGTACATAGAGATACCCTTTCTGTCAGTGTCTAATGTTATATGAGAGTTATAGGGATGGAGGGAGTTTACTACATTTGTTACTCAAGGATCAGTCTCAGAAAACCTCTAATTATTTCTTTGCATTAATGGCATTGGCACATAATTTGGGAGCACTCTGTTTTATGTGCTGATAACATAAAGCTGAGTGGCGTTAAACAGGAGGGAATCAGACTTTAAGACTGGAAAAACTAGATGGTTTAACTGATGGGAGTAACACTAACGGTATGATCTTCAGTAATATAGTGCAAAGCCATGCATCTGCTGACTACGGAGAAAACATCTGGTATAACACAGGCTATAATCAGAAAGAAGTGACAGAAGAGGAAAAATTCTCTGAGTAGCCCGAAATAGGTGATGGTAAGGCATAGGGAGATTGCATGCTCTTGAGTGAATCCATTGTAAATACAGAAAACCAGAGAGTCCTGGTAATATAAGCAGAACCTGTAAAAACAAGGGGAAGAGCACACCCAATTTCCCTTTTACTGCCAACGTGTCACCACTACTCCAAAAGACAGGGTGAATCCAGGAAATTTGAAAGGTGCTAATCTTAAGTTAATTAATTGCACGCATACCACACTAAGGGGTAAAATAATGTTGTGGGATGGGTCATCTTGAGTAAAACTGAGAAAAAGATGATCTGTGTTTCATTTTGATCCCAGGGGAGTTACAAATTCCTTGAATGTGATACAGTAGCAGTTTTGTAGAAGTACAAAGTTTTGGAGAGTGAGAGGGCAGCATCATGCCTTCCTCTGGAAGACCATGAACAGAAGCGAAGACACCACCCTCTAATATATGTATGTTATGGCCCAAATATATATCTGTATGCATAGTTATATATAAGTATGCACACATTTCTTGAAGAGGCACCTCTAGTCCAACCACCAGCTCCCAAGTCATCACTACAATTCTGAAATTGAATCATTCCTCTCCCTAAAAAGGGAAAAGAACATTTTCCCTGAGCTGAGCACCACTGATCTGGAGCCGGAGAATGAGAAACCATGAATCGCCTCTTCTCTCCTAGGTATGACAAGAGGTATGATATAGACTGGTGACATATGGAGAGACCAACATTTGCCCTGCCACAGATGCCAGGCACCAAACATCGGACAAGGAGAGAGGGAGACAGGCATTGCATGCAGGTAATCTTTATTGTGCCCCGAGGGGCAGGAGAGGCTGTCAGAGAAACAGTGGGAAAGACCAGACAGGCTGGTCACCCCGTGTTGGGGAAGGCAGAGGGATCTTCTCCAGAGCATTACACTCGCTCTGGATGCCCCTTTGGTGCAGCATTCCAGATCCCAAGGACCTGGGCCATCAGCCCCGCAGGGCCTTTCGGGTGTACCTCCTGCCCCGTGCAAGAGCAGGGAAGGGAGGGGAGGGGAGGAGAGAAGAAGGCAGGGAAGGGCTGAGAGTAAGTGGAACTGCCAGTTGCACAGCTGTTGGCTGGGGATGGGAATGCTCATCACTCCTCAGTACCCCGACAGCTCAGCCTTGTATGGGTGGTGGTGGCATTTGGGCTGGGGGCAGTGCGTGGG
>NW_008824665.1:0-7462 GCF_000699105.1 Pygoscelis adeliae
ACACACACAGATCTTTTCTCCACTGTGTCTGGGTTTAACCTACTTCTCATTCTTCTCTCTGAAAGGACACACAAATAAACTTGTTTTCTTTTTTCCCCCAAGATAAACTACCTATTGCTTTGGCCACCTGAAGAGTGCTGCTCTGCATCTGTTTAAATCTCAACTCAAATTCTTGAATATTGATGACCAGAATTTCACCCAGTTCTCCAGTCTTTTGTACAATACTCCTAGCATCTTTTTATGTCCTTCTCCATTAAGAAGTAGTTAGCTCCAAGCGAACAGCAGAAATATTTGCAGTTAGTCACTATATAGATCTTTTCAGCATCAGGTGATTTAATCAGTTTCCTTAATTTCTAATAATGCTCTGTCTTCAGCGAAGAACTTGCAGACCTACTTTCACATGCTCTTCAATTTAATATAAATTCAGCTTCTTAGTCTTTGGGATTTTATTTTTAATGACCAAATCTTCTAAAATGGTTTCAGCAATTACAAGACCAATAAAAATAACATACAGTCTGTTGGGTTTTTTTGGTGGAGAAATCTGCCACCCATCCCATCTAGAAGTAACTTACCCTGCTATTACTCATCACACTTATTCTACATTCTTTATCTAGGACATTGGAGTGTCCCTTAACTATGTGATTATTAATAAAACTTTCTTTCTAATAATGTTACCTAAATATCTATAACAGCCAGACCTCATAATGAAATTATATAGTGGTTTCTCAGCCCAGTAAAACCTCTTTTTCCTTTTTATTTTCCAGTGAGATTGAGACAGATATTGTTTTGCCCATGCCATTGTTTCTACCTTTACACTTTCATGCTCAGTTCCTTTGTCGATGCACCCCACTGCCTTTATCTTCATCTCTGTCTTTCTGCAGACTGCTTTTCCTTGATACATCTGCTCTAAATGTGGCTGCTATTTTACCACATGCTGTTATCCCTTATAGTGTCTGATTTCATATCCTGTTCCAATAGTTTGACCTTGCCCGGTCTGTTTGCCAGGCCTCCTGCATTAGTGCGTGATGGGGAAGCAGTTTCTTACCAGCCACGCTCAGTAACCCAGATGGGAGAGAAACAGTCCCTTAGAAGCGCTATCAGCTACTTGACTTTGGTTCCTATCCGTATGAGCTTCCTTCCTCATGCTCCATCAGCTGTTGCCCTATTTTGGTTACCTCGTTTATTATTCCTGAGAACTAAAACCATGCCCAGTTTCCCCCTTTGCTTTTTCTAGTCTAAAGTCCTTTCTATGAGCCATGCCAACCCTGTTTTGTAGGAATTCAGGATTTCATTCAGCAAGCTGCATCCTCTTTCCATGACTGCCTCCCTGCAGCTAGTTTCTCCCAAACATTCTCAGATCTACTTTTCTCAGTCTTTGCTTTGCAAAAAAAGCATGAAACCTGGTAGACTGAACCTAAAGGTGTCCCACTTTGCAGGTAACGCAACAACAGTTTGGAGTTCAGTATGGAAGTATTAACAAAAAATTATATGATTGTCTTAAACGCCATGTGATAAACTATAGCAAAATCCCTTTTGTGTAACAGCCACATCAGTGGAAGTTAATTTTTCCAGAAATGTCTTTTATCCAGGTTATTTTAGCCCCCAACCTACCAACATTCAACACAAATTTAGCTTCTCTTTGTACTGTTGAAAATTGTTGCTTATAAAATGACAGTCATTTATATTAAGGACATGTCTTCACTGAAGAGCGAGCACACAGGAAATTCTAGTTGTGCTGCTTTGTTCACTTCAGTGGTGCATAAACCTGTGTCTTAGGCTGAACTCTTGGCTCTGCTCACAAGATGTGCCAATCCAAGATTATACTGGTATTGTGGGAAAACCTGTTTGGAAGTGCCGTTACTCTTCCCGTTTAATAAACTAAGCCAACAACTGGAAGGAATATGCTATTGTGACAGTGAATGAAAGCCATGTTCCAGAGAAAAAAGATGCTGATGGCATTTTGCATTGATGCAGAAGCATGACATGCTGTGGAAATGCAGGCAGTGAAGACAATCAACGAAATCCCCCTGAGCGGGTCAGTTTGTTATTTTGCAAGGCAGCCTTGAGCCCAGACTGGCAGTACCACACTGTAAGTTGAGAATAATAATCAGTAATTCAACAGAAGCAGTATAAAACAGACACTAGTGATCTGTCAAGTGCCGAGCTGCTTTCTTTGGTCATCCTGAACACAGTCTTCAGTATTTTATTTATTTCCCATGCTGAGGCTTCTCTTTTGGGGGTCGTTTTGTTGTTGTCTGCTTAGAAATTTCAGAGTTTCTGATTTCTGGGGTCTTCTCAAACGATGAGTCTTACTGAACTCTTACCAAAAGCTTAGTGCAGGCAAGGTCAGGTCCAGGCATGCAGTTCCAGTTCAAATGTGGCATGAGGATGGCAGAAACACAACGCAGCAATGGGAAGGAATTGGTCTTTAAATGCTACAACAATTTAGGCAACTTCCAGTGCCGAAAGGAGGAGTTAAGGGGGCAAGAAAACAAGGCCCTTCTATGAATCTGCAGGACAGGGTGGCAGAAGTAACAGGTTTTGAGTTCATTTGCAAGGCAGACCTCTGCCAGTCCAGGCCAAATCCAAAGAAAATCTTGAGTCCTCAGTTGTTTTTGCTGCAGCCACCCAATATGGGATTTCTTGCCTATGTGCATGGCAGAGGAAACCAGTCTTTGAGCAAGAACCCAGACCAACTGTGCAGCAAAGACCCACCCTAAAGAAACAGTTACCAGAGCGGGGATGGGGAGAGGTCATGAGCAGAAGACATGAAGGTGAGTTTGCAGACCTGGAGCTGGAGTCATGAACAAAAAGCTCTGAAGTAATTCCCTTAAGATAGCACTCCCACAGAATATTAAAGTGATGTATTGACATTTTGTTCCCCATTTTAGACATTATTACCCACTGTAGCTGGGTGAGAGGTGTTATTTAGGTGCACCAGTAACAATTTTTGTTTGGGAAGCCAGTGGAGGTGCGCTGGACTGATGCCAGAACAGGAGAGGGATATGCGAGTTGTTTGCGCTTCTCTCATTTGCTCAGCTCACCAAACATGGCTGAACTTTAAGGAGCAGGTAACAACAGTAGAGGCAATGGAACAGGGTCCATGTAGACTCTTAAAGCTGTTTTGTTCTACAAGTCCTCTGTAGAAGAATGTAAGTCAACCAGCCCTGAGATTCAGGCCAGTGTCCCTGTGGAGGACTTGCACTCAACTTTTTGGAAGAATAAGTGCCTTAAATGCTGCTCAGGGTACAGTGAACAAATCATCAAAGTTGCTGACATTGATGCAAGGCAGTATTGCAGGTGGTTGGAAATTAAAAAGCTTCAGACAAGCTACTTCTGTTTCCAGTGCACTGTACTGGGCCAGGAGGATGTAGTCAGGCCATCTTGAACCACCCATGTCAGGTATGGGAAGAGCAATGGATTATTCTCTGCTGGTAATATAAACTCAGGGTACCATGGTGCTACCTTGTTCCCCATACTTACCAGATTGCACTATACTTTTCTGCCATCACAAAGATCTATCTTTCTTTAGCTAAACAGGAAATAAAGTAGTTTATGCTTGATATAAAAATATCTATTATTCAGGTCTTTCTTCATGAGTGGAAATACTCTTAGTGTCATTCACCTACACTAACTTCAGATGTCTAAACTTTAGATATCAGAGTTTGAACTAGTCCTGTATACATCCTTTATCTCTGATGCAGAGAGAGGACATAGCTGGATGTGGTTTGTCTTACTGCTGGAGATGCTGGTCTTCTGATGAGACGGAGACAGACAGCTCTTTTCTGGGGAATGGTGGGATCCATACCCAGTAGAAACTTACTAGCCTCCTTAAAATCTTTGTCATTCTTTCTTAATAACAGCATTTAGTGGTGGCAAAATGCAAGGGGAGTAACTACCAACCCTGCACAAGCTTGCTACCACACATACAAACCTGTTACAGCAACATGTAACAATAGGTAACAAGTTTCCATAGTTTTTTTTTTCTAAGTATATATACTAATGTTTAAATCTATTACAGAGTACTTGTGAATTTGTGCCTCTCTAGGGTAGCCTTTGGCGGGGGTTTCAGTGTTTACTCCCCAAGCTTGCAGAGACGGGCATGTGGCAACTCAGGCCAAACATGAAAATGGGAGTCTAGGAGCACATTACAAGGTGAAGGTGATTTTTTTTTTGTGTTCCAACATCTAACTGTTCTTATCTTCTTAATTACCTTGATAATTAATAAAGCATACTATTTTTGTTTTGTACAATATTATTCTCTTGAAACTCCATGTGTTATATGTGTGTGTGTACATGTACACACATGTATACACAGAACTATTAAAAAAACTTTTGTAGAGACAGCCACCAGCTAAAAGGTGTTAGAGCCACCAGCATGGTGACTCTTCACCAGCTGTGAGGGGAGCCAAGGGCAATCAGCTTATAATTAAATATAACTTTTAAGTGACCAAGATGCAGCAAAAGAATTACACCTTAAATTTCCCTGATTTACAAACAAGCAGTTTAACTTTATTGATTTTGAATTAGTACAGTACCTTTTCTACACTGATTCCTATATTGGAGTGTGTGGTGGTGGTGGAGTCTTTTACCCGTCCACCTCTACTCTCATGTCTCCTTGATCATGAGAGTTTCTGCAGTTAAACCTCATGCATGTCTGTGTAAGATGGCTATCCTTTCCTTGCCATGTGACGAGTGCACTGAATTCCTCCTTTGTTTTTTTTAGTTCAATCTTTTGGCCATTTAAGGTTAAATCCTGATTCCCTTTACTTATGTCAGCCTGTCATTAAGTTTCTTTTCCAACTGGTTTAAGGAGTGAAGAAAGCTTTATTTATAACTCTTGCTTCACTGTTAAGTGGGGAGATTTCCAAGCATCTTAGAGTCTATCACTCTATATTTCAACAATAACAGTATGTTGGATGGTAACAAGGTGTTACCTGGAGCTGTGAAAGGGAAAAACCTAACACAGACACATGACTAAACTATGTGACAGTACATAAACTGCATCCTAAATTCATTGTTATGTGCACCTCTAAAATGTTATGATACATATAAGTATCTTAAGTTTTCCTAAGCACTTAGACTTGAATCTCAGTTTATAGCAGGTATTAGTTGATGAGACCCAAGCTTTTCCCAGCAGGCCAGGTGCAGCCCGGTGCCCTGCTGCAAAGCAGTCCC
Source organism: Pygoscelis adeliae (assembly GCF_000699105.1). Classification (NCBI taxonomy): domain Eukaryota; kingdom Metazoa; phylum Chordata; class Aves; order Sphenisciformes; family Spheniscidae; genus Pygoscelis; species Pygoscelis adeliae. Next base: position 5,179 of record NW_008824665.1, read on the forward strand.
ATGGGTCCCTTCCCCAGTCTTTGCACTGGCAGCATAGTTTCATCATTTTATGCTCTTTCAGTGGCTCAGATAGATACACTCACCGGGTTTGACGATCGCTACAGAGATTTCCTGTTGTCACCGTGGTCCCTGCAAAGAGAGGGAGAACATAACAGATTTCAGTGTAGCAAGCCCTGGTTTCAGAGCAAGGAACTCCTGATTACTGCCTTGGGTATATCCTGTGGCTGGTGTGTTGGATTATTTTCATGGACCTGGTGCTCAGAAATGCAACAGAACAAATACATGCATAACTAGTGCATGAAATTACCTGGAATTCATTCACAGTTACTTGTGAGTACTAATATCTAATCAGACATTGCTCTGGGGACATGTGTGCACTGGTACTTCCAATTAGGAAGTCATCACAAAACATGCACGCACATTTCTGAAAAACTCAGTTCTGTGGTAAGAGGAGTTGGCGTTGCTTGCTGGCATTGCACACAAAGCTGTTCTGAAAAAAGCTAATTGCATTGTGCTTTGAATATGTGAACTGATGAGGTTCATTAATGAAAGTGCCTAAGCTTATTGCTTTACTAATATTAGTATTTTCTATTAATGACACTGTTTACAGATGTTTGTGCAATACAGCTCTGTTTTTCACAATATGTACTTAACTGCAATTTGGTTTCAGTGAGGCTTAGGCAGATATTTAGATGTAAACTGTTCCAAAAGTGTGGGCCCTCACTGTGAACAAAATGAATATGCAAGGACATTTCAGGGCATTCAAACCATTCTGAAGCAAAGCACTGGGAAGGTGACTCTTTGCTGGAACAATACAAGACTTTTGTAAGGAAGGTTTTTAATTATAATCCCACGCTCAGTGTTTTGAGAGTTTGCAGGCACCAATTTTGCGTGTGTTTATTTTCTGTGGAGTTCAGCGGTTCTTCTCTACATTCACACTCCTGGAAACCACTGTGACCCTAATTTTCTGCAGGCTGAGCCGGACAGGCAGACCTCAAAGTGAGGAAAGCAGAACCCTTATGAGTCAAAGCTCTGTAGGAAAAAATGTTTTGACAATTTTCGCCTCCACAAAAGGAGTTAGCATAACTAACCAAGAAACCAGTCTAGAGAGCTGAGGGATTAATGTTAGACTCCCTTGAAGTTTGCAGAATAAATTGATGAGCAGGCAGATGAGGAAGATGAACTGCAGTGTTCAAGTCTAGTACTCTGTGAAAGCCCTGGGTTGTTTCCAATACAGTTTTCAAACCATCCCAGATAAAGAGACAGTTGATGCTATCATTTTGTCCTCATAGCTTCAGCCTGAAGCTCAGACATTTATGTGATATTATCTTTGTCTCTTTTTCTGTAGCCTGCAGATTTTGAACTCTTATTGCAAGTTCTCTGTTTGGGATTGACCTCTACTAGCATTTGCCTTCCTGAATATTTGATTTTGTTACTAGATTAAAAAAATCCTAGTTGATGCTTGCCTGTACCTGGAATGCTGTTAGCTCAGTGCAGCGTGCAGGGGTTCATATGCCAGTAGATTTGATATATAAGAAGCATTTGACCATTTAGCTTTCTGCATTTCATAAGGCTATGGATTTCTTTGTTACGCATAGGAGCTGTCACACTGGATGAGAGCTGGGGTGATTCATTGGCTTAATGCTACCGGAACTAGAAGCAACATTCACATGTGAATTTAAATTAAAAATAAGAAGAGATGTAAGATATACGCTTTTAACAGGGAGGGTGATTCATCATTGGGAAAGAACTAGCCTTGGAAGCAGCGAATTTTTCATTTGTGTTTGTTAATTAGCACTGGAGGTCTTTCTGGAAGATATGCTGTAGCCAAAACCAAGTTATTTGGTTCAGTACAAGGAAAACTGAGTGAAATTAGATGGCATATGATAGAAGAATGGGCTACATGAATAGACAGCCTTTTTAGTTCATTTGTCCTACATGCAGAAGAATAAAGTCCCTAGGAACAGAAAAGTCTAGCTTTCTCAGGAGGACAAGGGCTACCTCTGACTTCTCCTCCTGCAGTCGTCTGAAGCTGAGAAGGTTTCATGCTGCTGGCTTGGTGCTTGCCTTTGACAGAGACCATTGGCACAGCACTGATTCAGTGCTGAAGCTGTGTGTTTTTACTGCGGGGCTGGCTTTAGAAAATAGGAGACATTCTACAAAATCAGCATGTTTTGCATGGGAGAAAAACGATGTGGTAAAGTATGTGTGTGAGGAGGAAGGCAGTTAGGAAGATCAAATTGATCATTTTCTGTTCCTAGCAACTGAGAAATGTAATCTCCGG
>NW_008824665.1:7485-21854 GCF_000699105.1 Pygoscelis adeliae
GGGGGGGGGGGCGTGTTTCTGTGACTTTGAAATGTTCAGTAAATTTGAAATAAATTGTGTCATACCCTGAATATACCGTAGAACATGATTGTGTAGGGGGGCTACAAGTAGCACATGTTTGGTTTCATTGGCGTGGATTGTTTATGTCTCTGAATTAGTTATTCATGCAGGCCAGATCCCAGTAGGTGTTTTTGTTTACAATCTCCTTTTTAAGACCATTGTGATGTCCTGTTTTTTTCTACCCTGGAAAGGGTCATATTTCGTCTGTGGCCGTAAAATAAATTCATATGTTAATCAGGGCCTGGATCAGGCTTCACTGAACTGCACAGACACAACATCTATAAGGTGATGTTCCTTCATGTCCTTATTTTTTTGCTGGGATGGTATAGACACTTTCATTTTGGTATCATTTTTCTTTCACATTTCCTGGTCTTGCCTCTAATTTATCTTTCAAGATTTACACTCCTGGATGGCCACCAGTAGGCATCAAACTGAAAAGAGAAATCCCACAGTCCTCCATGCACTCTAGAGTTCACATCTCTTATAATTAGAAGGTTTATGGGAACTGAAGAAAAGTTCAGATGTTTGCAGCAGCTTGAAGCGCATACAGTTGCAAAAGTAGTAGCTCTTGTCTCAATTATTTACACACTTGGGCCAAAGTGGTAAAAGCTAGCTGCCAAAACTTCAGCTGCAAAATCAGTCTATAAAAGTACACTACAGAAAGTGTCATGTTTCTCAAAGTTACTGAGTATTCTCCCACCAGGATTCAGAGTGGCTGTAGGGCTGTAAAGAATGTGAACGATTGCTTTGGCTGAAAGCAGGGTGCTGTATCATCTAACTTTACCATGCCAGATCCTAGGAGTGAAATCCAACAATGTGTGTTCACTGGTTATGTGCTGCGCATGAGGAGGCTGAGGGCACGTTGATATTACATTACTTCATGTCTCTGTTTTGGACAATGCCAGTGAGTCCTCTTCAAGACAATGGTGGGACGTTGCTGCTGGGGATGATTCACTCCAAGCATCCCTTTCCGCATGCAGTGGGTATGGGATATAGACCTTCCAAGTATCTCCAACAGCTGTACCCCCCCAGCACCAGCAGCTACCTTTGTGCCACACTCCATGACCTGCTACACACACTTATAGCTTCACACTATAGCAACACCACTCAGCTGGGCTGCATTTTCAACATTTCAGACACTTTGCACTGCCAAAACACACACAAAGAAGAATTATTTTGTCTGAGTGCCACTGTGGTGGGACATGAAGACCAGCTGAATGCTGTGTTGGGTGGTTGTCATCATTCTGCTCTATAGAGGGCTACATGGAGCAAGGATCCTTCTCTGGTCCTTCTTAATGAGTTTTATAGACATAGACTAAGATGTGTCAGGAGAAGAGACAAAATAGCAGCATGTTCAGCAGAAGCTCCCTCATTGCAGAATGTGTGGGATGGAATTAGAGGAAATCTCAGGAAATGCTCAGAGGGGACCTGGCCTGAAATTGTACCCCTGTCTGGAGCTTGGACATCTGACCTAAAGCTTCAGAGGAAGCACTTCTGGCAAACTGGTGGCCACAGGTCTGATAATAGGTGACAGTATCGTTCTTTTTAAGATAACGTGATGCTCATGCTCTTCCCTCAAGATGATGAGACAAGCTGGTGCTACTTCTTTTGACTAACATGGTGAGATATCAAGCTACTAGGCTACAGCTAAAATCCCAGGTTCAGTTCCTGTCTTGGCCTTGCAGGGTTCAAAGAGAGCCCTGGGAAGGGAAGGAGTGTCTTTTACCTCTCCTCCTGAAGCTATGCCACTGTGCAGCAAAGACATGCTTGAGGCTTAGAACTTTTCCTCAGACCAATCCTAAGCTGAGGTGGTCACTAACAGGGCAGGGGGAAGTCCTGTGTTGTATGTCAAACAAAGTCTCATAGACTGGAAAGCTGGGACCATGAACGTCAATCTGCAGGTGAGCCACCCCTGCACTGCACACGCATGGGCGCTTTCGGCCTTTAGCTTCATGGAGGGAGGATGTGAGAGTGCACACTGTCCCTACCCCATTAGCCTATAATCTTGTATTCAAGTGATAACCTTCTACAGATATGGCTTCGAACCACCTCAGGTTTTCAAGGCTGGCCTGGTGATCTAATGCTAAATGGTGGGTAGTTAATAAGTAGAAATTGCCCAGACCACTTCCACTACCTTTTGGCTTTTGATAGGGGGAAAGCAGCACCTAATTCATTTCATAAGAAACCTGATGCTGGCTGTCCAGCAGGTTTTGAGAGTGGTGGCCTTGTGGGACACATGCCACGTGAGATGGTCTTGATCTGGCTCAGTTCCTGGGCTGTGTAGGCCTGGGTTAACTCCAAACATGAATTAAAGCTGTGGCTGCTATGAACTTCATTAAAAATAAGACACAGTTGGAAGTTAGGTGGCAGATGACCTTCGACCTGGCAGTGGGATACTCCATCTCCATGTAAGTACTTTAAGCACAGAAGTCCTCTTGGGTCCTGGCCCTAAGTAGCCACTTGTCTGTACTGATTTTCTGTAGAGAGAAAAGTGTTTGACCTATGGGCTTACCTTTCATTGGGTTGTTGTCCTGAGCACATCTCAGACTACTTGCCTGCACTGAAAAATTGGTGCTTAATCACTGGTCATTTTGAGTGAGGGTAAAGTCTGTTCAGCACTAAGGGTGTTAAAACATGAGAGATCAGACCGAAATCTAGCTAGGGTGACAGAATGACACATTCAGGAAGAACTCTGAATATTTCTGTGATCATGAAAAGGAAGACTACATCAAAAAGCCTTGCTGATAATCCCTCTGTCCCACTGTTTTCCAGGAGGACTGAACAGGAGCATGCGGCAGTTCTCTCCACTGCATTTCCTTCACACCAGCATTGGTCTATGTATGTATGATTTTTGAAGACAGTGGCTCCTATTGAATTACCAAGCTAGTCGATCAGACAATATCCTGACTTCATTGGAATTTCACATCCTGAGTTTGATGGTTGTGTTATCTTCTGTTATATTTTTCATAAGGCTGTCATGGCAACAAAGGGACAGTGAGATTTTCTTTCAAGTCCTGCCTGTTTGTTATCCAGGTGAAGTGATGGTGTGCCTCTGGTTATTAGATGTAACTGCCCTTATTAAACACCTTCCACATGGGCATGTCTAACCAGGAATTTGCTCAGCTTCACCATCTCCTCCTTTTTCCCCTTTGTGGACAAGCGTGAATAATTAAATAATATTAAATAATATTAAATAATCACAACTCTATAATAATAGCTGACTCCACTACCTGTTTTATCACAGGCTATTTCTACCCTCTTGGTGGATGTTACCTCTGCCAAATTGTCCTTCTTCTATCCCACCTAAGACAGGGTCAGCCAGGGGCTCCAGCATCCCCAGCATGGTGAAACCCCAAAATAGCAGCCCTTCCTCCATGTGCTCTGCAGCATGGACATTGACACCTCACCTCCTGCGTGAAACTCCTCTTTGTTCCACTTGCTGCCATTGCTGTCCCAAGCTACAGGAACTGCAAGCAGTAAAGGCAACATGGTTTAAGTATGAATTGATAAACTGCTGCAGACTCAGGTTTGGAATATGCCAAATTAAAAAAGAGAGATAAACCACCCTTGCTTCCAAGCAGTGCAGTATAGTTGCCTGTGAGATTTTGTCTTTGCTCGTATTTTGTTTGTGGCAATTTTGGCAGCTTATTCTTAGAGACTTCACAGTCAGCTGCTTTATCCCCAACGTTTATATTTTATTTTCCATTGCTAAATTTCTTCTCCTAACTTCTAACTTTTACCTCCTGCGTAACAGAAGTTATGCCTTTCCCTCTTTGATAGCTAAACCCAAGGTATTTGGGTTGACATTAGCTATGCAAAACTACCGAGCTTCAAAAGTTGTTCATTGTACTAGTAAAGTCCATCAGAAGTTTCTCTGTGAGTTATTTAAAACTGACCACAACCTTCATTTCCTCTCTCAGACAGCCTTTTCCTAGGATATGAACTTTAAAACCTAATTCTTTATGATTTGCTGTAACCATGAGACAAGGATCTGGCTATTGTGGCATTTGATTTATTTTAAGATTTCACATTTCTAGTCAGGAAACATAGGTGCAGATCACGAACTAGAAATTCCATCTTGCATGCTGATGCTCCCAAGAGATGGCTTTTCTTTGTTGTATGCTTTGTTATATTTGAAAGGCATTTTGAAAATTCATGCATAGAAAAATTTTCCATTATCTTGGGGTAATTCATATCCAGCAGAGGATGTAAAATATGTCAATAACACATGAAAATTGCACTGAATTAATTAATGCTAAAACTAACTGTAATTCCCAAATTATTGCTAGACAAACATCATTACAGTAATGTGAACTGAATTTATTAAGAATGTCATCACCATGGATTTCTTTGTTAAGAAAGGATGCTCTTGCAAAGACTGTGTTTCTTGTTGTTACTTCTGCACATGCAAAAGAAAATATGCAATGCTTGAAAAGTCACATTGCCCTTTTAAATAAACTTCAGAAGTTTGTCTATAAGTAGTCATTTTTTATTTTGTGATAAATTGGTAATGCCCTAGGGCCCTTTCAGAGTATTTATGCAAAAGAGATAATCAGCCTAACAGGAATTTTATTCTCTTGAACAATTACTTGCAGTCATTTCAAGAACAAATCTGCATCCTTTGCCTACAGATGCTGTTTTTCAGTAACTTCCATTTTCCTTTGTTTTCTTGAGCTTCTGGTATTCGGGACTAAAACTCACTTCGTATTTGGAATTCTCTTTTACCTTAATTCCCTTAAACAAATACTCAGCAGTGATGGTCCCTCACTGGTTTGGATTTCCTTTCACTAGTCATTTAATTTATATTGGCTCTTCAACAACTGACAACTGCTTTCTATGAAAATACCATGGAATAATGTCTAGTATCAGCTCAATCTAGTATCGGGTTGTAATATTCCTGTTACCACCTTCCTCTGCCACTGTCTTGCAGAGTTTCTGTGCTGCCTCTGTCTCAGTGCCATGACTCATCTCTCACTCCATGTCCCTAAGTACCAAACGTAGCAGAGTGGAGAAAAGGTGTGACTCAGAGAGCTGGGAATATGAATGCTGTACGGGACGACGGCTGTAATGTGTTTCAGCCTGTCTCCTACTCTCACCATGTCTTAGGGCCACAGGGGAACTCAATCTGCTCCTGTTGTTCACATCATGGCATCCACTCATGCATGTGTCCGCTGGGGTGAAATTCAGAAATCCATGTCCTGCAGAGCAGGGGAACAAGAATAGCAGTCCACTTACACCACTTAAATTTGGGGGTTCTCATGCTCTGGGCCATGAATTGACACCGTGAATTGATGCAAATTTGTCCACAAATCCCAAATTAAATGAAAGTTACCCAGCCACCTTGGAGTGTGCAAATTACAAGTTTGTTCACACTGACACCACTCCACGATACAACTTCACTTTGCAGTAAGTGATGTCCCTTGCTATGTCATAAAGAATAATCAAGGCTTTAAAACAATAGTAGGGGGGTTGTGCTGTTGACCCATGATCAGCTCAGGCTGGGAACTCCAAAGTGGAAATGCTGAAAGTCCTTGAGCACTTCTGAACTTTTTGTCCCACGTGACTCTGGACTTATGCTCTGCCTTCCCCGCTTCCACCATAATCCAATGTAGCCAATAGTACTTGGTGCTTCATGTGCCCTGCTTGCCAGGATCATGTCCAAGCGGAAGAGGGAGAGATGGAAATGACATACAGCTAAAAGGGAGAGGAAGGGTAAATTACGGCACAGTCAGGAAAGTCAAGGCACAATATTGATTTAAGGCATGGGACTTAAGTGCTGATGAAGAAGAAACAGAGGAAAGAAACACCTACCTCTGAAAACAACAGAGAGAAAATAATCCCTTGGGATTTTGTCTTTTTGGACAATAAGGTCAGCAGCAGCCCAGTTTGCTGTCTGCAGAGAATACATGTTGGCAGAGGGAAAGTATGACAACTGTGTTGTCATATCCCCCTCTGAGCAGAGCCACAAATGTGCTTCTGAAATTTTATCGATGCAAAGCAGTGTGAGAGTATGAAAAGGTGAGAGAGTGGCATTCCCGATCTCCTGACAATATGTGCTGTGAACGAGCAACATATGGAGCCTCCAGCATCACCAGCCTTTTCAGGCAGACTTGCTCACATTGCAGGCTTGTTAGGTATTTGAAACTGTGGGAAAGGCTCTGATGATGAGGTTCCTAGTAGCCGTATGTAGCCTAAATCCTCTTAAATTGAAAACGATGCTTAAGTACCACTAACCATTTCCCCAGAGCATTGAATGTTTGTCCTTTCATGGCCTCTCCTAACACTGCATACATCTCTCATCTTGCTACATACAAGGGATTTTTGGGGGCAAGGATGGGTGAAACACCTGAATACATGGTGCTACTCGCTAAATTTTGATATGCCACATACACCAGGTTTCAACTGGAGCAGCGTGTCTGACGGTGACTGGAATCTGCACCCTGGTGCCAAATGGGAGCTGTGAGTTGATTGTCCAGCTAATGTTTAAAATCCAGTAGCTAGTACCCATCATCCTAGCTGCAATTGTTTCTGTGATGTAACAGATAGTAACCAGGTGAGAGTACGGAAGCTGAATCTGTGCAGAAAATTCCACGTGTTCCCAAATTACAGATGACAGGTAGGTGGAAGGCAGAGGCACTAAGCTCCTCCGGGATCTCCGGCAGAGCTGTTCCCCCTACACATGATTATTTGTCCCCTTTCCCAATAAAAATGAGTTGTAGAGCCTACGGTTTGCACTGCCTCATTTTGAGTGTGAAGAAGGGATAATTTTGGCTAACGTGTCACTCATTTTTTTTTCTTTTTTGTTTGTTTTACAGGTTTAAAGATTTAGAACTTTGTTTGATTTATTGGCTGACAAAATTTATACTTCCTTTATTTCCCAGATGGAATGTCATGGCTGATGGCTAGGATGTTATTTTAATGAGCTATCAGTTCTGAAATACCCCAAATATATGCTGTAATTAAATGTAAACATGATGCAGGGTGGGGAAATTATTCTGTGAAGGAAGAGGACTGCCTCTGATGAAATTATCTTTTCCCCTGATACAGTATAGCAGAAAGCTGTTCCACGGGAATATTAAGGAGACAGCTACTGCCCACAAGATATCTGCTGAAGTCAAAAGTAATAATAAAAATGAAGCACATTTGTGCTTTTGCAGTTTAAATGAATTGTGAGACAAATAACCAGAATACCCTCTGACTTGCGGCACGCTACTCAGTGGCTGCTGAATGGGGCTTGTGGGACTTGGCTGTGCTGCTGCCAGCGGGACCTGCTCACCCAAATGCTCTGGCGCTCACGGTCAGCATATTGCTGTCCCATGGCTGTCACCAGGCAGTGTGTTTCTACAGCTACTCTCTTGCCTTTTTTCTCTCTGAAAATGAGCACTGCTGTGCCAAACAAAACAGAAGGAACAATGACTTTGAAGTGTATGCTGAAACCCAAATATTCTTGCGGGGATCGAAGTGGCAGGAGTGGGACAGGCAGCAGCAGGTTGTCATTCAGAGTAGTGATTTTCATCACATTCTTGTGATTGCCCTGGAGACTCGTGCTAGCCTGTAGGAATTCACAGTCTTCAAAAATGTTTTGTAGATCAGTTCTGGTTCAGAGACGTTCTTCATGTGCTGTGTTAGTCTTTACAGAGTGTGGAAGTTATTTGAGAAGAGCCCAGAGCCCTTCTTAGGGAGTAGAAAAAGAGATTGCCTTGGGAGAGGAAGAAGCAGGATATAAGGATTGAAGGCTTCATCTCTTGTGTGCTGAAATCAAATGGCAATTGGAAGGAAGGGGATTTGCGCATGGGGTGCAGCTGCCTTGTCCACTCTGGAAGCCCATCCTATCCCTGGGGCAACTCTCCCCCATTGCAGCTCTGCTATTCTCCAGGAGATCAGATCGTGGAGAAGGGAAGGGTGAGAGTGTGAAGGTGGAAGCATGAAAGTAACATCTCCTGAAGTCTCCTTTTGGTCAATATGAATATGATCATTCTTTGATAACAAAATTCCTGTCCCCTTGCACCATCCTGTATGTGTACATGCTCTGTGTGTGTCAGCTCTTGCTCTGATACATCTATATCTGAACCAGTCATCCTGGCATCCCTCTATGGTCAGTAGAAAGGAGAAGATACCTCCAGAAGAATATTCTTCTTGTCCGAGGACAGATGCTGAAGACATGTCACAGGTGTAGCGTTCACTGAAAGTTAAACTGCAGGAATTGCATTCTTCATTCCTCAGTGATACAAAACCTGGGAACTTTTATTCCTCTTTTCTACACCATGTGGTCAAAGAGCTGGGAGGTTCCCCATCAAATACCCTAGCTGTTTGGAACATGTCTTTGAGTTCAGTCGATGGACATTATTTTCAGGCTGTGTCTCCCTGGGCCTTTTGGAGTGACAAAGTGTACCAGAGGAGAAGCTCACCCTTGTCACACTTGCAGCCTTTCCAGGTGAGGTTCTGTGTTGCCCAAGCTGCACCCATGGGGACTGTAGTTATTGCAACAGCTTTAGTTCAGCTTGTTTAACCTGTAGACTCATTGCTTCTGGCAGTTCTGGGCTTGAATGGATTGGAAAAGAAGTAATGATTTCAGATGAATTTAATTTAAGTAAGAAAAAAAGTGAGGAAAACCCATTTTTTCATTGTCTATAGTTCTGTACTGGCAAAACTAAATTCTGGAATGGGGACAATAAGTGTCTTGAAAGAAAGAAAAGGAAGGAAGGAAGGAAGGAAGGAAGGAAGGAAGGAAGGAAGGAAGGAAGGAAGGAAGGAAGGAAGGACGGACGGACGGACGGACAAAAAGGAGATTCCTCATACCTTCACAGAGGATTGTATTTTTATCATTTCTCTACAACAAAGGTCTTCAAAGGCAGTGTGAATATCTGTGCAGAACAGTTTCAGTTCTGAACAGAACTGAAAAGTCAGTGCAAAAAAAAAAAGACGACACAGCCTCTCCCATTTCTGAACATGCTGCCATCTCTGTCATGGTGCGGTGTGCTGGGCACCGCAGTGGCAGGACTCCAGCTCCCACCAGCTTTTGCTTTGCATCCCTGGAGCAACTTGAACATACCCATGTACCTCCCTTGGATGGTCCAGGCTCTCTGATCCCAGTTTGTAAGGCCACATGCAAAGTGGTTCAGCTCATAGTAATCAGGACAAAAAGCTGGCAGCCTGGAGGCTTGCCCAGGCCATCTTTCTGATATTCTGCATGTAATACCATCATTCTTCAAATGGCATCTTGACTATGTGACCTGTGGCTCTGAGTCCAATAAAACAGTAGATGTGTTTAGGTGTGCTTCCCCACTCTAAAGACGGTGTCCTTCCATAGACTAAAGACTACATGTAAACTACCATATACTGTTCATATTAATATCCAGGACCTCTCTGTTATATAGTTTTTTTTCTTGATGGTCCTCAGCAGTGAGCAGTGCTGGGCACCACACTCCCTTTGCTCTCTGTTCTGATTATGGGGACTGCACGATGGAGTTGCCTGGGGAAAAGGCACAAAGGGAGACCTGTCTTCATCTCCTGGTTGACATTGCCTGCTACAGTGTGTCCCACCTAGCATGTCACTTTAACGCAGCCCCATCCAGCTGTGTGTGATACCAGTTTCTGCACTGTTATGCCAGAACTGCCTCAACTATTTCCTGGTCTCACACAAAAGAAAAACGGGGTCCTTATGCCTAGATCCTGCCTTTTGCAGGCAGAGGCACGAAAATGAAGGGAGGAGGAAGCATTCTCTGCAGCCTGCCAGCTGCCTCCTGTGCAATATCTCTTTACTGAATAGGAATAAATAGAACAGGGCCCAGATGGGCTACTTATGATTGACAGGTGTCAGGATGTGTACGCAGCTTTGTCAGTCAAGTTACTCCATGTCAATTGAACAACTAAGTGGTTCGGGGTTCCACTTGTTTTCCCAATCTGAAATGCTTACAAAAATCAAGCTAGAAGATATAAACTTCAGTATTTAGTGTTTTTAACAAGAGCTATTTTCTGTGTCATAGAAATTCAGCCTGATTCTCAGTAAATGCTCTGGTGTACAGTCTGGGTTCATCTGTGTGAACAAGGATATCAGAGCGAAGCGTATTCGCTAATTGAATGGGTATCATTCAGCATTTTTATTGCTGCTGCAGGTGATTCAGGAAAAAGAAAAGCATGTTCAGATTGCATACGTCTTTCCAAAATCTGCATAAACAAATATACCAACACAGCTCCAACTGCAGATTTGTTATGATTGCCACTTCGAAAGTAACAACCACCGTAACTTTTCACTTAGACAAAGATGTGAATTTTGGAAGTGCTACCCAAACCGTATTTGAAACTCTGTTTATCTCTAGCTGTACCAACAAAAATGTTTGGTTAGCTATGTGGTTTTTAGGGATTTTTTTAAAATTATGATTCATTATTTCTTTCTTTTAGAAAATGTATTTTTTCATGTGGGTAACAGAAACAATGTTGTTATATGTATGTGATAAAACACATTAGAAAGAGTGATCCATGAATTCAGGTAAATATTTGTAAAGTCTACGTAGAGTCTATCTAACTTCAATAAACTCATCAGGAGATACTCAGAATTAATTGCCCACAAATAGCCAGTGACTCTTCCTGTGTACCGCATTCTCAAGGACCAGTTTTTTTCCACCCTAGATGTCTGTGTTGTATTTTTGCACATTGCTTTTTTGTTAATTCCTTCCATGAAGCGAAGGAAACACTGTAGTTGCAAACTTGAGTCAAAGCTGTTTTCTAGAAAGGAAGCATGGGGATTATCTCTACAGTCTTGGAAGGTCTCTTGCTGTCCATATTCTCTGGTTTTGTGAGGCTATGTGTGTTTTTGGTAGATTTTGCTTGTGCTCAGCCAGGTAAACAAAATGCTGGCAAAGCATCACATCTGTTGTATTAAGAACTTGTTTTTTCATTCAAGTCTCAAGGCAAAACAACAAGCAAACATTATTTTCCTTGTATGCAGCCAGTGCACAGGAACTCCCCTGTGAAAACATGCACGTATATTTAAGGCTAAATGTTCTGACTCAGAATCTTAAGAAATAAGTCATTGTTCCCACAGCAGGCAGCTGCTGCCTTACAGCCGAGACAGGCATGTTGCCTCCATCAGTTCCCTGCCAGAAACATGTACAAACCATCTTCTGTCTCATGTTCTAGGTTTTGTTTTTCTCTAATGATTTGTTTTCACTAGTTATGTGTTTCTTCTATGACTAGGAGAAAGCCATGTTCCTTCACCAGAGTGACACAGCTTGCACAATTACTGGCATATCTCAGTGTCTTCTCCTTTCAATTCTGTGCAGAAAATTAGCAGTTAATACACATGCTATTTTTTTTGCAAAGAGAGAGAAGGACTCGGTGAACATGAGTGTGACTGAATTCTTTCACTTGATAGTACAAATCAGGCTTTATAATGTCTTCAGCTAAATTTGGGTGGCATTTTCCGCTGGTATTTCTTGATAATTTCTTCTGGCTCTGGTGTTTCTCAGCATACCGTCATTCTCCAAAGCATTTTAGTTTGACAGAGACAAGCACAATAGCCATAAATCTCATATGCAAAACTGAGTCAGTTATTGAAAAGACATGTATAAAGCTTAAAAGCTGTTCCTAATTACAGTGCAGTTCAAGAAAAGCATCATCCAAAAGCCTTCCTCCTCAAGAAAACCCAACCATAAAGTAACAACCAGCAGAGAGTTCTTTGTTCCTCATAACTACCACTGTACTCAGCTCCAAGTTGACAGGGTCTAATAATAAAGACAGGTTAATGTAATCTTGCAGTTGGGAAGCCCTTTTGCTATAATAAAAGAGTAATTAGGTCAGGTCATCCTCAATATTAAATTTCAGCAACCTTACAAGTTTTCAGAAAGATCTGTTTGAACTATAAGAAAAATAATTTTAAACCAAGTTTTACCTCTCTTTTGGTGAGATAAGTGGTATGCTTCCAGAAACCCACTTGTCTATGCAGCATTTGCCTCCGGCTGTTCTTTGAGTTATTTCCATGAGCACATGTAATTTCACCTTTTTTCTTACATAAAAGAATAGTGATATTCAGGAGTTTCCCAACTATTTTATTTCATGGAAAGTGATTTTTTTCAACATAGACATTTTTATACCAAAATTTAACTGTTGTTGATTAGGTTTACATTTTCTGTGGGAATTGAAAAAACAAAACAAATCCCAGGATTTTTTTTTTGAAAGATCAACCCAAATCCACGCATTTCAGCTTTCTGAGTCGATCATCTTGTTCCATTTTTCGTCAATCGAGTGTTTATGTGTATTTGCATGATATCCTGCAGTGCCTCACAAAACTAATAGACCAGATTCTTCCATGTTCTCTGAGTCCCTTAGTGATTTTTCTTCTTAGCTGGGCTATTCCTCCAGGACAAAGCATTTTGTACACATTATTTGACCATCCATAGTGCAACCTCATTGGTTATCTAGTTTAAAGATGACTTGAAACCTTTAGGAAGAATAGGAGACTAAGATGTCTGAATTACAGTCTGCATGGAGTCTGCTGTAGCTTAAAATGGACATATAGCTGATACTGACTTGAAACAGGCTGTTTTCACACAGAAAACTACATGGAAATAGTGCACTCTGAGAAAAACAAATGCTGTAGAATTCAGTGTAATGCTTCAATATTAAAAGCGACTGCCTAAATATCTGAATTTCCCACAGGATGAAAATTTTGATGTTTCTATTGAGCCTACAAAAACCCAGGAGTTTGAAGCTCACTTGGGAGAAAAAATTCCAGGAAAACTATATTAAAAATACAAGCTATCTTTTCTGAAACTATATAACTTTCATCAGCCCCACAGGGTTTTATGCACATTTGAAAGTGAAACCACTTTTATAGGCACCAAATCTATGCTCAGAGGCCTAGGAGGAAATATCCAGTTTTGAAAGTCGTGCTTATTACACTTTATAATGTTCCAATCTCATGCAAAGCCATGAAGCCTTTTGTAATAAAGAACCACTTTGTTACTCTTAAGATGGTTGCCCAGAGAGGTGGTGGATGCCTCATCCCTGGAAACCTTCAAGGTCAGGTTGGACGGGGCTCTGAGCAACCTGATCTAGTTGAAGATGTCCCTGCCCATGGCAGGGGGGTTGGACTAGATGACCTTTAGAGGTCCCTTCCAAGCCAAACTGTTCTATGATTCTATGATTCTATGGTGAAGTTTGTTTCTAAGTTATGCGCTACATGGAACTACTCTAAGCTACCATAGATCAGCCAGCTGGGATAATTTGGCCGTGTGAGTCCTGCCCTAGGACATCCCAAAAATCTTCAGCTCCATCGTTATTGCTAAATGCATTTTAGGATGGACTAGAGATCTCATATCTGAAATGAGGATGGCAGCAGCATAGCCTGATAAGTCTTATCTGTGTGTCCAGTAGTATCACAAAAGACTTGTCAATAGATACTGTATAATGCTAAGTTTCGATTTTGCTCTAGTTCAGCAAAATATAGGGAAAATGTACAGACCGAAGAGCATGAATCATAGAATCATTAAGGTTGGAAAAGACCTTTAATATCATCAAGTCCAACCGTCAACCCAACACCACCATGCCCACTAAACACTGTCCCTAAGTGCCGCATCCACATGTCTTTTAAATACTTCCAGGGATGGTGACTCAACCACTTCCCTGGGCAGCCTGTTCCAATGTTTAACCACTCTTTCAGTAAAGACATTTTTCCTCATGTCCAATCTAAATCTCCCCTGGCGCAACTTGAGGCTCATTCACATACATCTGACTGGCAAAGTTGCTGTAGGTGCATGCAACAACTGTGGTGTATTTTTAGCATCAAATTCATTGCAGAACGTCATTAGCAGAGAAAGAAAACGAAAAGAAAAAGAAGTCTCCATTATTAAATTATTCTGCTATTGTCAGAATGGCCACTTCCTAGTGGTACTTAAAAAAGAAATCTTGTTATCCATACATTAATCAGCTGCATCTTTATAATGAGCCATGGAGGCTTTATAGTGGAAAAGCAAAAGTGACTAGCATTAGAGTGAAAATTTTAGTCTTTGGTCCTGCTAAATTAATTTGTAAATATTTATGGGATTTCTGAAATGGTTACTTGACAAAATGATGTTTTGCAGAAGGGGTTTTTAAAATGTGAATGAATAAATTCCTATGGTTTATTTTGTTGTACCTGTTACGGTTATTACAACTGGGTTGTTTGCAGAAAATAGATTAATAAATTCCATGTAAACAAACAGAAAAAAATTTCCAGGTTTCGATTACTAACATCTGACAAGCTTCGAGTAAAGATCTCTTAATATAATTTAAAGAAGGGAAAAAAAAAACCTTCGGGGGGGGGGGGGGGG
>NW_008824665.1:22792-31443 GCF_000699105.1 Pygoscelis adeliae
TTTGTAAAAACATTTTTTGTTGTCTTTAACGACAGCGGCCAGGTTGCGTTCTAGCTGGGCTTTTGCCTTTCTCATTTTCTCTCTGCATGACCTAACGAGATCCCTGTACTCTTCTTGAGTTGCCTGCCCCTTCTTCCACAAGTGGTAAACTCTCCTTTTTTTCCTGAGTCCCAGCAAGAGCTCCCCGTTCAGCCAGGCCGGTCGTCTTCCCCGCCTGTTCTTCTTGCGGTGTATGGGGACAGGCTGCTCCTGCGCCTTTAAGATGCATGCTGAAGACCAGGCAAGTATTTGAAAAGTTTTGCAGAAATGGGGCTTCCAATGTTGTCTCCAGTCACAGTGATGTCTAACAGTGAGCAGAGCTTTGCAGTAAACAAGTGAGAGTAGTTGTCATAGTGTATTTAAAACGTAAGTTTTCCCATTAAGCTGGCAGTGATGATTAACAAACCAAAATATTTTATGGCTCATTAATCGCAGGTAGACAAGTTTCTTACGCAAATAACAACCCTTTAATCCTTTGCTCAAAACAAACCTCCTCTGAGTTGATAAAATACTTTAAATAACTGAGTTGTTACTTTTCATCTCTGTGCGCTAGTGGGAGTCTAGAGCAAACTTAGCAAGCGTACAGTGTTTTCCAGAAGACCAACAGTCAATTTTATGTGCAAGTTCACTTTCCTGAGGTTTCCAACCAGTTCTGCAGGCTTGGGGTGTGAGTATATGCTGCAGAACTTCTGGCTATGCAGCTCCATGAAAGCTGAATGCCACAGCTATGTTGTTCTCTCTAATACTGATGATACTTGGGAAAATGTAGTCCAGGCAGGTGAATCATAAATTTCCAAAGTGAGCTATAACATAGTAAAAACATTAGCCTTTTCTCTCAGATTCTTAAAAAAATAATCAGGTTTTACTTTCTAATATTTTATTCACAAAGTGTTAACATTTATCTGGTGCTGGTATGTCACTAATTAAATTCAGGAGAGAAAGATTAATAATCTTTCTCCCCTGTAGTCAGGAACTTTCTACAGGCAGTTTGATACAGTTTTTGGACAGGCATGTGAAATCTGTTCACTTGCCAAAACATACAAAAAGACTCACCTTCCTGTAACGTGGAGGTTTGTTTTCCTCTCTTGTGAGGTGACTGTGAAATAGTTTCTGTGCCTTGTTCAAGAAGTCTCTTTGGACAATACAGTTGAATTGTTCTTTAAAGATGTCATCCCTCAGCAGGATATGAGACTGCCTAGCATGTAGCAGGGCAGGCAATAATTCCTCCCGTGTCAGCCACAGGGGTAAACTGGAACAGGATCCTGAAGGGAAAAAAAGACCCGACCAGACTTTGTAACTTAACACTGACCTTTGAAACAGACCTTTCTTCCACTTCTGATGGCAGGCAAGAGTGGGATATCAGTCCCTGGTTAGCCTCAGTTTAACCAGCACATTAAAATAGAGTATGTTTCCATCCCTGTCCCATTCATAGTTGCAAAGGAAATCAGTATCTTGTAGTTTTCTTCAACCGAGAGCCTCTTTGCCCACCTTTGGAGTTATTTTGTGCCATCCTAAAAGTCCTAAATTAATGTGATGAGCTGGAAAGATGTAGCACTAACTGTGATTCACCTCACACTAGCAGCAGACTTCCATCTAGCACAGCAAAAAAAAGACTTTCAGTGACTAGAAGAGCAAGTGCTCATTAGATTTGAACTAGAAATCTATTTAAGGAAAACATGCCATTAGGAGACAATGGCAATACATCACGGAGATCATTCCAAACCAGGAGCAGATATGCAGACTGCACTGGATACTGCTAGGCAGTTGCTTTCCTCAGGCAGCCCTTGCTCACCGCTAGCTTGAACTAGAACCACAGGACTGCAGTGGGATGGGCATCAGTACTGCAGCATGTTGCCCTGACTCTTGCCTCCTAGCCCGTTCCTGGCAGGGTGATGGAAAGCCCAAAGAGGCAGTTGAACGGCATGAGTGGGGTGTAAATGGAACCTTTATGAAGAGATATGTTAGACCAGTACTGGGTGTAGCACAGAAACAAGGCCCGTGCTACACTTTAAAGACACATATGCACCAGTTGAAGTTTAGGATTTCTGTCTTTGCAGCAAAAGTCATCAACCAGAAGTCAGAAACCAGAGGTATACAAGGGAGCTAAATACCTCAGACTCATTGAAATTGGAATTTGGACTACATGGAAATTCCAGAGCCATTATTGTCCAGAACTCCAAATGCCTTACTGAGAGCCTACAAATATAGCCAAGGATAAAACACACCTAAACAGCAAATGTGCAGAGGAGTCAAGGGTTGGTTTTTATTTGTTTGCAGCCAAGTGTTTTTGCAGAGGCAATGCAAGGGACATGCAGGATTGCTGCAGGACCTATGTCATGTGAAGCTGGGCAAATGTGCACCTGGCACACGTTTACGTGTCGCCAAGGCAAGCGCTGAACTGATGCCTTGAGCTGTACAGGGGCAGCACAGCCGTGCAGTCATGAAGCAGCTCATGCTTCTCGTGTACCCTAACAGCAAACCAGCACTCTGGAAGCGGGAGAAGGTGCCTTGTCACTACATGATCCATGGCAGATGTGTTTCAGCCCATGTGGAGACAAAAATGTTGTTTGAGAAGAAAGCTACATCTTTCAACACAGCAGGAGATAAAATAAGATGTTAACAGGCTCCTTACCTCAGCTACCCAGCAACTATGAAGGATTTAGATCTTTTCTGAAAATCTTCCTGATAACAGCACCTTCTGAGATTTGGAAATTCCTGGCTTTTAACTCATTCAAATGCAGACACAGCCTGTTTCTGCGTCCTAATTTACAGTTGCAGTACAAAGGGGCCAAACTCACAGCCTTTAATCATGCACGTAATCCTTTTGCTGAAACTGAGTTTGAATAACAACTTCATAACCAACGCACAGGGGCTAAAATTTAACCTCAAATGATTGCTTGGGACAGAGAGCCCTTAAAGCTTCTTTGCCTGCTAGACAGAAATGAAGGAATCTCTGCAAATGAGTAGAAGATTGTGCAAGTGGAGCATAGTTGCAGGATTTCACCTAAACCTGTCCTTTGTGATTGACAATATAAAGCTTGCTTCCACAAGTGATCTCAGAGTCCCACAGCAGTGAGCTGTTAGTTATATGGGTGCCTGAACACTACTTTCCTGCCTGTCTGAAGACAACTTTCCACCTTATGTTACTCAGGAGTTTGGACTACATGATCACAGCTGTCCCTCTGGTCTTAAAAATCTAGGAAAACTGCTTCAACTAGGAAGTTAATATCCTTCTGACTGTTTCTTTGATTGTAAATGTGACTGTATGGTTTGTATCACATGAAGTGAGAATTGTTTCTATTGTAAGTATCACTGCATATTAACAATCTGATATAGGAGCCACATGAATGGTATTATAGCATCTCCATCCTTGGGGATACTTAAAAATTGACAGTAGGTTCTGAGCAACTTGCTATGACCAATGACCTCCAGAGCTCCCTCCCAAACTAAGTTATTTAGGATTTTATGATTCTCTGGTCTAGACTACTAGGACTTTTGGTCTTGGATTATTTTGGAGGATATATAGTCTGCTAAAAACAAAAATAATTATTTCCTGGAACCAGGTTGCCTAGTGTATGCCTCGTGTACCTACATCACTGGACTTGCCCCACATTCTGGAAGGAGAGCACATCTGAAATAACAGCTGAACTGTTGCAGAATGAGAAAGGAAAAACTGAAACCACAGCATTCAAGAATTTGCCTAGTAATTCTTCTGTACACAGAAAAGCTAGACTTTCTACTCATTATTCTGATACAAGGGGTTTCAGTTTTGTTTGTATAAACTTCTGTGCCTGAATTAAGCTGTTTTTATTAAGCAGGTTGAACTCTTCCTCATCCCTTCCCCCAAAGGACCAACGTGCCTGAGCTTTATTTTGTGGACTGAAAATTTTAAGATCTTAACTCTTAGAGTCTTCAGTCCTCTCTCGTGGGGTTAGGACTCACTGCCATGAGTAGACCCATTGAACCAGTTGAACTATCACTGCTTGCTTTCAGCTGTGTGTGAGCTCCATGTCTACCCAGGGGATCAGCACAAATTCCATGTTTTCCAAATGACTACCTGTTCTTCCAATGTGCACTGCAGAAATACTAAAACAAGCCTGCAAATGTCTAAGGCAGACATTCTTACAGGGATGCTGAATGAGAGCTGAAAGATCTGGTTAGGGGAGATAGATGTGTGTGGTAAAACTCACATAGTTATCCAAGAATCACTACAAAGTAGTCACATTAGCAAACTTTATCTTACTATTCAGGGAAACTAAGATATTTCTGGACATGAATTTTGGTAGTGATCCTGTTAAAGTCAATTAAACCTGTGTCCATTTTTTTTAATGATTATGTCTGCCAGTTACCAAAATGTGCTCTAAAGCTAGACTAGCTAATCATTTCAACAGTTGCTTTGCAATTTAAATGTCAATTCAAAACAAATCACTGTCACGTTTTACTACCTACATACACTGATTTAGGCTGGATGCATTCCAGAGCCTAAACATGTACTCTGAATGTATTTAATCTGCTTTGTAATTTCACCTGGTATTTTACCAGTCATGGAAAGCTGCTAGCAAATTACGAGTCAGCATTCTGTATTATACTACAAAAAATTTAACCCATCAGATATTAACACTCGTGCTTTAGGATCTGCATTGCTATGGGCTACATATCACTCACACATAAAATGAGCAGCCTGATGGCTGAATGGAGCAGCAGTGTGCTCCAGTAAACACATTAGAAACAAATTTTCTCTGGGATTTTGAGGGGATTATAGCACGCTCAAATAGCTTGCCTCTCTGTAAGGGACGATGTATTCCCTCTAACAGTAGTTCCTCCTGGTTGGTTTGGGCACTGCAGGGGACAGAGTGAAAATCTTACCCAGCCTTTCCCAACTTTTTGATGCTAGAGAAAGAAAATGCTTTTTGGGCAAATTCTTAGACAGTGTGGCTCAAATTCACAAGGATTTTCATGCCCAATCCCCCATATTTCAGTGTACCTGTTTTCCCATTGCATTCTCTCTCTGCACACCTGCAGAAGTGACCAAAAACTAGCAGCAAATGGGCCAGGGATATTATTGCTTTGTTTTTGCTTAGTTTCTAATAGCATCGCCTGGTACCAGATCATTGTCCAACCTCATTACATCTCTGAGCTGCCTGTAACCTGCTTTCTTACCTTACCCTCCCAGGGAGGCTGCCACCTTCCCGTCTGAGCAGCCCTAAACTATGCTCATCCATACACCAAGCTGTGATTGTTTAATGTTATTTTGTACTGTTAGGAAAACATAAGGTGAACTCTGACAATGTAGCCTCTGAATTTCAGCTTGATCCCTCTTTTAAAAGGAATCCAAAATCTCGGGGGAAAATCACAGTCTGATCCCATACCCAAGTCCATCAGGCTTTTGTGTCAATCAGAAACTGCTTCCAGTCTACCTCTAAGTTGCCCATGAATTGCTCTCAATGCTTTGTGAATGTACTGTGAGCTTGTTGGGACTGTGAGGCATGCCAGGTCTCAAGCGTGGTCTGAAAGAAAGAAATGGGCATTATTGCTCCTCACTAAGCTAAGCAGTGTCATGTGTTACACTCCAGTTTCCAGACTCGCATTTTCCTGGGGTGCAACCCATAAATGCTGGTTTCCCTCCTTTGCTGCAGATCCTGGGTGTGGTGGGTTGGAAAAGCTGAGCCTAGAGGGCCAGAAGATTCTCTTTTTCTATAGAAATTTCAGACAGGGTTAAGGCAGGAACCAAGTGTAGGAGATAGGAAGGACACAAATCTACCTTTTTTTTTTCAGTGAGAACAAAGAGGAAATTCATAAAGGCGGAAGGAACAACCTATGGAAATCTAGTCTTGGTTTAGAAGGGCTTAGTATTGTCTTTTTCTTTCTGTAGGTATTTCTTAGGGGAAACTAAATTACCTACATTACTACAGTTACTGAACAACAGTCCTGGACAGGTTAACTACTTTAAGTAGGTTGTTTCAGGAGACACAGTGCAGGTGTGAGGGACTGTCAACGCAGGGATATGTGAGTGCACGCACGCATATATACATACATGCATACATGTATAGTGTGGTTGCGATAATCTCCCTTCATGAGGTGATCACACTCTGGCTTTCACGGTGTTGTAATTCACTTTTTGTTCAGGTCTTTATCCATTGTGCCCATTTCTAGAATTGAATGAGTAATACCACATTGAAGAAGGACTGTTAAAGAGCCTGCACCTCACATCAGGTGGGACTGGCTGAGCTCAAAAAATCTTGTGAATGGCAAGGATTTTACCATTATCACTTTGCATTTCTCCATCACAACATGTGCCAGATGTTTCTTTTTTCAGAAGCAGCCATTAGAACCATTTAATAAAGGGGAAGAAGGAAGCTGAGGCCACTCAAAGTGCACAGCTAAAAAACTTCACCATAATCATTACTTATTCCCTATAGGGGAAGGATGGGAGAAGCATGCTTCAGGGAAAGTAACTGATATAGTTGGAAAGACAATTCATTCCAAGTTAATCCAGGCATACCACAGAAATATCTCTGCATATTGCAAGATGCCGTTCTTGATTTGTGAATACCCAGCACCAGGGACTGGGAAAGTGTCTCATATTGACTCATGCAGTCCTTCATGGGTTATTCATAAATAAGTGGTGCTATCTAATTCTGGCTAACAAAAACACCTTATGTAAAATTAACAGAAGCAAAACCCAGAAGGATCTTTCTGCATTAGGAATCTGTCCCTCAAAAGCAGTCGTCTGATAAAGCTTAAAAAGGCATGTTCCTGACTACTCAGGGCGCCTGCTAAGGGAACGTGCTGGGCACCCACAAGTATGAACTACTAACCTTTCATTCTTTATTATTGAGGATGGCAGAAACAATACTCCAAGCAGTGAGATTCAGAACATTTTTTTCCACTGTCTGTATACAATATATCAGCTACTGAGACATTACAATGTGTGAATTCCCTGTGAAAGGCCATTACATCCTGGTGTCCATGCATGCAAATAAGGTAAATGAAGGTCAGAGCAACTCATCTTTCCCAGCAGCACAGTTGCACAACAATACATCTTAGAGGTCAAGAACAAGAAAACTACCTACCATTTGATGCTGTCGGCATGAAGAGCACTAGAGGTAACTATACTTAAGAGTGCCAGACAAAAAGTCCTAGGGAAGCCCAAGCCATATTCATTACTGCTTCAGAAACTGCTTTTAGGCCCATTTCAAAACACAGGTCTAATGGCATCTTCCAAAATGATCTAAACCTCAGTCTGTTCTGACTTAAACTTCCATGATGGTGTTCTGCACCATAACTCCCATAATTGCTGTCTCTAGAGGGTAATTTTCCAAGGCTCCAGGACAGGAGCTGTGCAAACAATTGATTTTTTTCAGCTCTTCAGCTAACCTGAAAAAATGAGATTGAAATGAGTTGCAGTCTCTGTCAAATGGCAACTTTTCTTTTTTTTGGTCATTTAAATGATAGACAAAATAATTGCAGAGTAAAATCTGTTTCAGGATTCAAATCTTTGTCCAATCCAAAATGCAATGTTTTCCTTTGATTTTGGGTTTTAATTTGTTGAAAAAGCTTTAAGATTAAATTTTTCATGTTTTCATCTGTCCCCTCCTGAGAATGAAACTGCTTGCTGAATTTTACTCCTATGTGCAAGTAGCTATGTCCCTCCTTATCCCTTTGCCCTAGTTGCATTTTCAGGGTAGAGAAATACTTCTCTCCCCCTGCCAAGTTGCCTGTCCTCTTCAGGGTGGCCAGAAGCCCATCACACAAGGCTGTGGTTCTCTGAATAGTATGAATCTAATCCAAATCTCCTTGTTTTGTCCTCTATGCATGTCCCTCCTAACCCCTGTTTTTTGGGAGAGAGAGGATGCCTTCCAGCCATAGCTGCCGAGAGCACATGGCTAGCACAGTTAGCAACACGTTATCTTCATAGCAGCCTTCCCCTAAGGAAGGGACAGTCTTGGGTATAGCCAGCTGAGGAAAATATTTCCTGGTTAGCTAGGTCTGATGGACCTTGTCTCTGAGTTAGTTTAGCAAACAGGCTGAAGCAGTGCCTGAATGAGTCCATTGTCAGTGACAGCTCCTGGAGAGTGGGTGAGGGACCAGAAGACTGGAAAAGGACATATGTAGGGCCTATCTTGAAGAAGAAGGGCAAAGGAACTGAAGAATTAAAAAACCCCCACATGGTTAGCTTAATTCAATTATTGGAAAAACTCTGCTACAAAACAAGCAAAAATGAAACTGGTTGTAAACCTCTAAGGAGACACTGAGTAACTATGAATGTAGATTAATCAGAAACAAACTATTTGAAACCAGTGGATTTAATGAACTAAGGAAACACTGGTATAAAAATGGGTGGACAACCTTTCTAAAAAATGGAACTGTTGATGTGTCCTGGTTTCGGCTAGGATAGAGTTAATTTTCTTCCTAGCAGCTGGTACAGTGCTGTGGTTTGGATTTAGGATGAGAATAATGTTGATAACACACCGATGTTTTAGTTGTTGCTAAGTAGTGCTCACACTAGTCAAGGACTTTTTCAGCTTCCCATGCTCTACCGACTGAGAAGGCTGGAGGTGCACAGGGAGCTGGGAGGGGGCACAGCCAGGACAGCTGACCCAAACTGGCCA
>NW_008824665.1:31572-52135 GCF_000699105.1 Pygoscelis adeliae
ATTTTATTTTATTTCAATTATTAAACTGTCTTTATCTCAACCCACGAGTTTTCTCACTTTTACTCTTCCAATTCTCTCCCCGTCCCCCCGGGGGGGGGCACTGAGTGAGCAGCTGTGCGGTGCTCAGTTGCCGGCTGAGCTTAAACCACGACATGATGGTTCATTGTGAAAAAGGAAGAGGTTTCTTGAAGACTTTCATGAAGTCTGAGATAAACCTCAGTGGTGTTCTGTTACATGTTTTTGCCTGTTACTTGAATGGTAGAGGAGAGGATACAGCTATTAAGCTGGCTATAAAACAAGTTGTGAGAGACTGTGAGACAGGCTCAGACTCCAAAATAAACTTGACGAATTGGAATACTGGTCTGTGGAAAAAAAAAGGTACCATACAGGCAGAAATGCTTAAGTAAATACAGAATGGGGGAAAACTGGGTGGGTCAATGGAGCTATGGTGTTTTACGTCATCTCAGGATGTGACCTTTTAATGACCTGAACCCATGGAAAAACCACATACACAGATGTGAGTATGCAAGGGGTGAGCAGGAGGAGTTGATCTTAGTCATTATGTTTCTATTGGATTCAAAGCCTATAATTCCAACAACAGTAAGATGCTGACACTTCAGCTGGATTGCAGACAGACCCACTTTCAGCACTGATACCACAGTATAGCAGCAAATGCTGCACCTATCGGACTGACAGAGGCAGTGGTTATTTTGATGCCTGCAGATTTCCACTGGGAACGAAATGCCACCACATTAAATTTGTGGATTTTTGCTTTCCACCCTATTCAAGCCAAGTGAAAAGGAAGCTTGCCCATTGCCAGCATGCAGGTGAGCTTGCAGTCTGGACTGCTGCAAAGTTTATTCCCCTGCCCCACGACTGTGAAAGAGAGCAGCCCATGCAGCAGCGACTCCGTCCTCACCGGCAGCTGCGGGAGCGTGGAGGATCAGACGTGCACCAGTCCCTCTGCCCCTGCAGCTGGCAGGAAATGCCTGCCAGTGGAGGAGGGGAGCGGACAACTGTATTTGTAACATCTTGAAGCAGGTGAGTTTAATTACAGCTGCCATAATATACTATTACACAGCCTCCATGAGAGGGAGACCCCTTCGCTGTGGCAGTAGACAGCACTACACCTTCTAAAATACGGCTCCACGTACTGGCTTTTCTCCCTACTTCACCCAGCAGTAACCTTCACCTTGCAAAGCCCAGCTGCCTACTTTGTGGATGCAAGTGGCAGAATGGATGCCACCCTTTGTCACCAGATGTTTGCTACCCTGAGCAACTGACTTCATCACTTAGACATGAAGCTACTCTTGGCTGCTCTGAGTTGCTCTCTGAATTTCTTGGTGTACAGTGCTAGAACAGGTTGTCCCTATGCAGAAATGCTGCCTGAATACTTTACTGAGAGATATATACCCAATACGGGGAATACTGCAATCAAAACTAATAACATGAAACAAGTAGAAACTCCTGAGAGTAATAGACTTCATTTACTGACAATAGACTAGATGATAAAATACAACAGCAGTAATGAAAAGTAAGGAATGCAAAGAAGGAGATAATAGTTAGTTAAAGGTACCGGTGAGAAAATGGCAACAGGGGTTGTGCTGCATAGTATCTGTGGCAAGAGATTCCAGTGGTATCTAGAGGTTTTAGGAAGAGGCGGCACATGTTAAATAATACGCAATAGGTCAATAGCAAGTAGTGCTTGGAGAGGGACGGGTGTGTAGAAGCAAAATTTTTGGACAAATACCTTCCAGATGCTTCAGCTTTTGCATTTCTGTCACATGAAAGAGCACCAATCTACGTTGGTGTTTGGTCTCATCCAGCAAAGGCTGGGTGCTGTGCTGCCTAAAACGGGGTGAAGCAGAAGGAGCCATTGCTAGAAGTGTCTTCAGCTGTTGCATTCAGAGTATTGATAAAATCGGTGCAAGCCTGGCAGTTGGGAGCCTTGCAGAGGCTGTCAGGTGAAAGCCTGGCAGTGCTTCCACTAATTAAAACAGTCAGTCATTTTCAGCAGAACTCACTGCCATTAACATTTTGCACGCAACCTCCCTCTTCCCCTCGCTGCAGTATGGCACGGAGACAGAGACTGCCTTCGGTGAGGCACTGCTCTTCCTCTTCGTGTTCATTTTGCTTGGGAGAGCTGTTTGCAGAAGATGAGGACTTTTTCAGCCTGCCACTCCTTTCTACGTTTTCAGAGGAAGGAGCAAGTTGTTTGGTGGTGCTGCCTGACAGCTGCTTCCCTTCAGGGGAAAGCACCCAGAGCACCTCTTGGAAAGGCAGCTCACACTGGAGGTAGCGTTTTAATGCAAATGCAAAATGTTAAACTCATGTCGTTACTCTTCTGAACCTGAAACTTGAGTGTTTGGGAGACTGATGGGATCCACGCACTAAGAGAGGCAAGTCAGCATTTTGCAACTCAGACCCATGCCATTCTCGGCTGGTAAGTGATTTTGTAACGTCACTTGCAGCAATGAAAACCAGAGTGAAGTTCAGGCTTTACCCCACAGCAAGGCTCTCGCTGACTTCACCAGAGACAGGCTTATGTCCTCAGGGGAACATGATAAAGGGAATAAACACAGACGTGTAAGTTGATGCATGGTCTTATTTGTAGGACAGTTTTTCTACTTTTTTTTTTTTTTTTAAGTGGATATTTAAAAGAAATTGGCAATTACCCAGCATGACAGTAAATGAGGTTGCATGCCCACTGACTGCAGACATATGTTACTAGTCCAGTAACAAAAGGCAGCCAAGCCATGAAATAATGGAGCACACAATGAGCTAAGCGAAAGGGACAAAATGGTAGTTGCAGAGATATTAGCTGCACTATGACAGGGTGAAGTATGTGAATTGGAGCAAATATAGCTGGAGGATATGTTTGTGGGACTATTATTTTAATGCAATACAAAATATCCAATGACAAGGAAGGAAGTTACACTTCAATGCAATAGAAGATGATTCAGACAGTAGCAAAGGTCAGATGAGGAGAATCTGGGAAAAGCTATTAAGACAGATGCCTATGTGATGTTTTTTATCAAGTTCTTGGTTGGCTCTGAACAAAAAAATGAAGAAAAAGGAGCACCTCCTTTTGGAGTATGTCGTTTGAAAGGTTGCCTGGACTAGTCTAAATCTGGAGCTGATGGTTAGGAGGAAAAAAAAAGATACTTGCTGTGACATTTAAGCTTTTAATGATTATAGGGCAAGTTCAGCTTAATGACTATATCTAATCAAGGTAGCAAGTCTAAATCTAGAGTTCATCCCAGCCAACTACAGTGTCTAAACCACAATTTGTCCAGACAACATTAGGATTTTAAGATTGTTTAATAGTAGTCAGACTTGAATGAGTGTCCACATGCACTGATGGGTTAGACCTCCAAAGACTGGGGAAGTCAGACATAGTGTCCAAAAATGAGCATGTGGAGCTTTAACAAGTGTTTCTTGTCAGCATTGAGAGTGATGTTCCTGCATCTGCCACATAAGCATAAGAAAAATAGTCTATAGAAGCATGAAGTATAAAGATAAAATGAAAGGAAGGAAATGCAGTGTACATTTAGACTCTACTGTAACTCTGCTCCAAGGCCTGATGTCAGTTAATTTCATATAAATCTTTCACCAGACAGTACCATCAAAACATATGGGGAAAAATACATGCCACTTCTAAAATTTTTTTTTTCTGCTGCTGGCTTCCTTATCTTTTCAAGTCTGAGCTTTTGTATTTTATCTACTGCCTGATTTAGGAGTCAGGATCAAGCACTTCAAGATTCCTTTGTCCTTCCTCTTCAATTTTTTGTATACAACAGGAAATTTGGCTCCTTTGTCAAACTATGTCTACTTCATTTTATTCTAGCTGTCAGGTGAAGGTTGTCCAGCTCTATCAAGAGTTGCAGAAAATGGACAGCCCTGGCTCCTGGAAGGCATGAGGGGCATCCATAATATTAGAATTTGTGCTTGAATGACAATGCCAGAATTTGATGTTCATCTATTGCATGGACATGCCTATAGAAAAATGGAGCAATTTTTCTCTAGAGAGGGAAATTGGAGACACAGGAATTGTCAAGGAGTAAATGTTTTAGAGGGCCCAAGATCTTAGGGCCCACTTTTTACAATAGTAAATGACACCCACAGTTTTGCATCTACTGATTGACATATTAGTTGTAAATCCAAATGTTTTCTCTCATTGCTTGAATCATATTGTAATGATGTTACATCTCTGTAGCTGGGGTGTATGGGCAAATTTGGGGTGCAAAGGAAAAGAAAATGGGGCCATCCTCTTTGTGATCTCCCTGTAGGTACTGCTATTTAAAGGAATAGGTAACAGATGCCGGGTCAGGATGCTTTGGTTCCAGCTCTCCCAGTCTGAATATCAGTGACTACCACTATAGTAATTCAGTGCTGAATAAAGGCTGCTTGGCAAACTTCAGGAAGTCACTCCACCTTTCTGAGCTCCAGCTTTGCTATCTCTGAAGGAATCATGTTTTTACAGAATGTTTTTACATATCATAAATTAGGCAGGAGATGGAAAATCCACATTAAAATAGATGAGATCTTTGATGTGAGGACCTGCTGGTACCATACTAAACTTGCCCAACATTTCTGTTTCTAAGGGTAGGATCCACATGGAGTAGCCACTCTAAAGTTCCATTGTAATTAGTGGGAAAGAAGTAGATTAATTTAGGCTGTCAATCACATCATCCTATTAAAGACATCTACAATGGATCAGAGAAATCCCACCTGTAAAATGCTGATGATGGCTGTGAAGGCAATTTAGCTGGGCCTGCTCAGACACAGACATCACAGGTTGTGAGAGTAGAGTTACCCTCAAACTGACACTCACAGAAAAAGACTCAACAGCTTTGCGGACTTCACACCGAAGAATCCTTCCAGTTTTTCCCAGCTTTCAAGACCAGAGGTATCTGACAAGCTGGAAATTAACCATCAAAAATAAAATAAGGTTTAGGCTCAGGATTAGAACAGTGTATAGATTCAGTGCCAGAGAATAAAAGAAGCACCTGGAGAGAGACAACTTTTGAGTCATAAACAGAGTGAGGAGAAAATGGTGGATGAGGATGGCAATGAGAGAGAAATGGGTTGAATGAAGAAGTTAAATGTGTTCTTGACCACCTCCTTAGTGTGAAAGTCAGCAGTGGGACTTCAAATTTAGTAATCAAGTGACCTTGAGAGACTGTTGGAATGGGATCCAGTGAAACACCAAGGAACAGACTCACAGGTTGAAATATGTGAAAGTAAATGGTGCCTAGTGTATAAAAAGGGGCCCCAGTTTGAAAGGGGATTGATGCCATGTTGGAGGCTGTGGAGCCTCAGCACTGGAGCAAGCTGTGGGCAGGAAGATGGAACAGGAGAGATCAGCAAACTCAGTGAACAGGCAAACTGCAAATGTTTGGCAGTAAGGGCAGAATTGATGAGGATCAAAAAAGGGTCTATGTTTTGGACTTTGCAAAGTCAGCTGCATGGCTCAGTGAGTTCAACAGGCAAGAGGAACAGGATTATTCCCAGATCTGAAGTTGAATCTCCAAACTCTCTTTAAAGCTCAGGACATAAAGCTGCACTTTTTCAAACTTCAGGGAGATCACCCTGAGTGAAGACTGAACATGATAAGTAATTCTCAGCTCCTCCAGCAGCACCCAATCTCCCGACCCAGGGCTAAACAGAATAAATAAATAAGCCTTTGCAATAACCACATCATATACAACTTGAATTGTCATCCTTCAGTCCTTTTGCTACTCCAGCAAATTAAAAGTCTCACAGTTTCTCCAGAAAGATTGCATTCCCATTCAGCATGCTTGTCATGGAGGCAGGAAGGCAGCCCTGCATGCCAAGGAGCAATCTAGCTCTATTAAATAAATGCATTTATAATTTTGTATTATCCTGGCTGTGCCAGGTGCCCCTATTCGTGACTTCATACAGTGTCCAGAATCTCTCATCTCAGTATCTCCTGTTTATCAATTATTTTTTTCACATCCTATGCATTATTAAACATTTTCATGATGCATAAATCTCACATCTGTCTCTACAAGCACCAAGGAATCATTTGACTTATTAGATGAATGCGGCATACCACATAACACCCTAGAATATAGACTTGTATAGTTTGTTGAGGGCATTCAGGTCAATACTGAAGAACAGCTTGAAACTTGCTGAAGCACATTTTTAAGGCTTTCCTGAACGAGGGTCACATTTCTCAATCTCTAAGTCATTATCTTAAGTTATA
Organism: Pygoscelis adeliae; assembly: GCF_000699105.1. Classification (NCBI taxonomy): domain Eukaryota; kingdom Metazoa; phylum Chordata; class Aves; order Sphenisciformes; family Spheniscidae; genus Pygoscelis; species Pygoscelis adeliae. Next base: position 37,802 of record NW_008824665.1, read on the forward strand.
AATAACTAAAGCCAGCAGAAATCAAATGTTCCTGGGGAGGAAGAGTCCCATAAAGCAGCGAATGTGCTAGAAGCTGACTTCTCTCTAAACTGTTGTCTTTCCAGATCTACTTGTTTTTTAATACATATAATCATGCTACTGGTTTCGGAAGTTACACACACTTTTGTTTTGAAAGCTTTCAATGCACCTTTGACCTGTAAAAAAGTTAGAATAACAATACAGTTGTGTTCAGGGAGGGATTTTCTAGTTCTGAGTTTCAGGCTTTGCTTGCATAACATTGCTTTCTTGATTTGTTCCCCTTGTCTGTATGGATGGTTTAATTCATCTGGTTCTGTAAGATGCGTGATGAAAAAAAATGTCCCTGCTGACCTGGCTCCCCTTTCTCTAACCAGTTTTATCACTCTTGTTTACTGTCACTGCACTAGCAAACGAGAGCTCCCAGTGATCTCAGAAATTTTTCTTCTGTGCTTTGCAGACATAAAGAGACAGTGGGAGTAGCAGAGACATGAATGTGATGGCCAAAGGACTGCTTTCTACTTTTCTGAGTTTCTGCTCCCAGCAATGACCCACCGAGAACGCCCATGCCTGTTGCCGTTATACCCAAATGGGTCACAAAGTCAGTAACAGGCAGCATAATATTCTGGTTTATACTGGGTAAGTAGGATGTGGAATATGGACAATGAAATTTAGGAGAGACAAACAAGAAACAGATTGACAACAACAAAAAACAGCCAAAGAACTGAAAGAACAGACAATGTCTGCACAAGGAAAAATATAACTACAGCTATTCAGTCAGAAAAGAAAAGTTGGTAGAAAAGCAAGATTATGCCCCATCAGAGTCCCAGAAGAAGCTCAAAGAAGTTCTTTCTGTTTCTTAAGACCTGTGAATACTCCCTGCGGGCACATAGAGAAGTGCTAAGCTATGAGTCAGGCAGGATCAGTTGGATGTGAAGGACCTTTTTTGTGGCCTTCAACAAGAGTCTCTCATCAGCTCTACAAACAGTACCAACAATAAAAGTGGGCCTGTCATGAGCAGCAAGCATGGTGACACTGCTCAGGCTGCTGTGTTCAAACCCCACAAAGTGAATCTGAATATTTTAAAGCTTTTTTTTTTGGAGGGTGTTACTTCAGCTCCAGTGCGCACTCTTCAGTTTCTCTGGTGTGTTTGCAATCTGCCTTAGACAGCCTTTAACTCCATTCTTGGGTGCCACTGGCTTACCAGAGGGTCAAAACACAAAGCACTAAAAGGTTTTCTGCTCCATCATTCTGTATTTTAGGTGGTAAAAGATATCTGCAGATGGGGATTTGGGGTTTGTTTGGCTGCTAGACTGTTTGCTGAGAGGACCCTGCAGGTTGGTTCACTAAATGTGAATTAATTGGAAGGATACAAACTACTACTATGCTTTGAAATCAAAGCAGACAGATCCTGTTGTGGCTTACTGATAAAAGACAGCTGAAGGAAGAGAGGGAAAAGGTCAAGACAGAGAAAAGGGCAATCATTGTTTAGGCTTCCAGAAAGTGTGTGGGGGCAGCACGTGGGTTACTGTGGCTTGGAGAAACTGAAGCAGCAAGGGGGCTAATCAGCCGAGCTCATTAATGGAGGAAAACAGAGGGACAGAAAGTGTGCCTGCTGCTAGGAAAGACTTCAGACAGAAGAGTCGAGAGCGCCTGGAAAATGTCATGGTGCTACAGCTGCTGTTAGCTCCCTCCTTTCCTGCCTGCAGCTGTGAGGAACCCATCCAGAGGACAATCCCTAGGCTGGGAGCATCTGCTAAAGCCCTGGTCTTGGTTGGATGAGACCATGGCCAGTGCAGTCCCATTGGAGGAAGGTGTGCAGGATGTGAATCAAGGTGCAAAAAGCTGGGGCATTCCTCTGTGCAGTGGCAGGGGAAGCTGTTCCAGGTGCAGATTGACCAAGGACACTGGGACTGAGTTCACAGGGAGCTTACTGAGCTGCTGCATGGCGAGTTAGAGGTGAAAGGGCTGCCAGCAACGCTGGGCAGTAATGTCCTCTATCTCTTTAGATCAAGATCAGCCAAGGAAGTAGAACCATATGATCTGAAGACTAGAAAAGAGGTGGTAAAGATTATTCTGCACAGGTTTCCTTCTGACCTGAGCAGTTGCTCTGGGAGGCAGTAAGAGGACTGCCAAAGCTCATTTGGGGTGCTGCTCAATAAATGATATTTCATCAGGGTACAGCTGGGGTGAATGAAAAACCTCAACATCCTCCTCCACCAACACAACGTCTCTTAGTCATTCTCCTTGCTCTCTGCCTATGCTAGGGAGTGTGGTACCAAGGGTACAGGTGAACACAGGGCTGGGGCAAAAAATGGTGGCATGTCAGTGTGTGCAAATCACTATGGGTCAGAGAGACAGGGGGAAAGTGTTTGAGGAATAGAAAGTCCTGGGAAGAGGAAAAAAAATAGATTGAAGTGATAAGCATAAGAGAAAACAGCACATAGAAGAGTGTGAGGAGGGAAAGATAATGAGAGCCTGAGCAAGGGGAAATAGCTTGGAGGGGAATGAGTGGAAATGGAAAAGTACAGAAGGCAGTAAGCCGAGAAGAGAGGCAACAGAGGGAAGGAACAATACTGCTGTTTGGAAAGCAGGTTTAAAAGAAACGAGGAGCAGGGGGAACATGAAACTCACATACAAAAGAAATGAAATAGTATGAAAGCTGAGGAATGAAATGAACACAGGCAGCTTTTCAGGTATTTGTTAGCTTCTCTTAAATACTCTGAAGTCCCCCAGAAGAGACGATATAAAACTCAGAGCACAGAAGAGTACGTGTGTGAGTAGGGTGGTGTTACCCTACTTTTACTTCTCATTCCCAGTTTTACCATCTGTGGTATCATACTCCTTATGTCATGCTCACATGGTAACAGGTAACAAAATTATATATCTAGTTAGAAGATTTTGTATTTCATATTTTGCTAACATAACTTTCTCCTTATAAGTGCTTATTTCACTCTGTTGGTGAAAGAAGTCTGGATGACTAATGCTGTAGAAATCAATGGTGAGGTGAGGCATGATGAATCCCATGCACCTTACAAGGTTCAAGAAAAAAACCTTATGGTGTAGGAAATCAAGAACGTAGAGCAGAGCAGTGGGGCCTTTCCTTTTGCACTGCACAAAAGTGCAGAGAAGGCACTGTCAGCATCACGGTATGTGAAGTCTAAGGAAGTGTGTATCCACGGAAATTGCATGGGCTCACTTCGGAGTTGACATCACAAGGGCCAAGGCATTTTCTAGCAAGCAGAGAAAATCTCTGTGGTGTACAGGAGGGTGGTGGGCAGAACATGTGGATCCCAAACATCCTAAAGGAGTTTGTAACAGTTAAATTTCAACAATCCAAGCAAAATAATGGAATAACAAAGAAAAAATGCAAAACCAAGGGCTTCTCTACTGAACTTTGCCTGGGAGAGAAAATGGCCAAGAGTTGACCTGTGCAGGGAACCTTTTGTTAAAAGCAATGTGTGGGTTAAGTTTGGAAAAGAAGGGGAAGCCAGTAGGAGTCTGGCGGGAGGAAGGCATGTTTTCCACATGTAATTCCAATTGACGGCTCTGTAGAGAGGGCTTGATGAACAAGTCTGTTCAAACTTGGGAAAGGGCTTCAGTTACTATCTCAGGAGTGGATTCTCAGCTGGTAGGGATCAGAGGCATTTATATTGGTGGAGGACTTAAGCCCCTACTTCTCTCAAGAACACAGCAAATGAATGACACTCCTTTTTCACTGATCTCTTGCCTTCATTTCGTACCTTTTATAAATGTCTCATCAAGTAGCTTATCCTCAGATGGCACAAGCGGCACTTTGTGAGGTGTTTGGCAGTGTCTGCTGGATTCGAAAACATATCATCATTTGGATTATATAATAAAGAAAATAGGCAAGTTTTCATTTACAATGGTTTTAAAGACATAAAACATTTTTTATTAAATTGGTAAGAAAAACAACAGAAGAGAATGATCAGCCTGACTTGAAGTTCTGTGCAATATTTTATAAATCAAAACATACCATTAATTCATGCTATAAATGACAGGAACTGATGACAAGCCTCATGAGGGAATCAATACAGACTGTTATTAATAAGGTCTTGGGAATAAAATAATGATTCTTCAGTGAAAAAGAAGGTGTGTGTGGGGTAGAAGAATGTTATGGAGAACAATAGAAAAGCAAAAATAACAAACACTGTACTGGACTCAGAGAGTGAAGAGCCCTAAACGTATTGTTCCTTAATTTATATTACTGGGAAATGGATGGTTGGGTCAAAAATGTCTTTCCTATTTCTTTACCTCCTTTCAGACCCCTCCTCTGAGCCGAATGAATCAGAACATCAGTGGATATGCTACAAGGCCATTTGTTCCCTTATGGGTGCATGCAGAGAACCAGAGGGCCTCACTGAGTAGGGTCTTCCCTGCAGGAACTCCTCTGGTCAATGCCCTTGCTCTGTGGGGTCCCACGGCACATGGCAGTCAGCCAAAGGATTAAGATGAAAAATGGGCTCCTCTTATTCCTGTTACAGCCACTATTGACAGATTGCAGATATTCTTATCAAGACTGTAATTGACCATCTAGTGGGAGCTATCTGTATTAGGACTTAGGACAGACATTTTTAATTTTCTTGATTATTTCCTGGGAAGATAACTATAGTTGGAAGCATGTGGGGGAGGGTCTGTTTCTCCAGGCTTCCTTCTCCTGTGTTCCTCAAAAGAACATGAGAGTAAGAACCATGAGGAATGATGGAGGTGTTGTCTGGTTGTGACTTATGGTGATACTGCTGACACAGGGTACATATTTCTCTTCTCTGTGGCCCATGCAGTAACATCTGCTCTAGAGGTTGAACTCTGCTGAAGTCTGGTCAAAGTTTATCATGGTGCTTACAAGATCTAATTTAAGATTTTTGTGAGATTTTAGGTGACCATGCAGGTCTTCAACTCACAGCATAGCTTACTCCATCACCTCCTGAAGCCACAGGCCATGTACACTTCTTTTGTTCACAATGTACTGTTGGAGATCACTCTTCTCCAGCACAGGCTCCCAGTGGCAGCCCTTTGAGCCCAAATCTGTCTTGGTTTCTAATAAAATCATGATACTGGAACAATGTTTCAGCTGCAGAAGACAGAAAAGATGTTATAGTCCAGCTGATTAGTTTTATCTACAAAATAATAGTGTTAACACTTGGGACAGGCTTTTAATTAAAGATTTAATTAAAAATCCTAGATGTTCAGGAGCTCTTAGTGTACTTGGAATCCTGGATCTTTAAGAATTTGTCTTACATTAAGGGAAATTTTTAGGTTTAAATATGTGGAAAAATATTACAGTTCTAGTATGTGACAAATGTCAATATTCCCTTGCATTCTTTAGTCATGAGAAACAGACGCAACTATTTTGAGATCCTATGAAAATGAATAAAAAATTAACCAGGTTTGGAAATATTAATGACTACTTGCAGTTTCTGTGAAATTTATTTATTTGTTTGTACATGTTCATTTTTCAGCTACTGCATGTCTGGAATGTAAATGTTTATTCTTGTGTGGAAAATACAAATAAAAACATAAAGGAAAATCAATAGATTTTAATGTATAGAGTAGGAGAAGCTGAGCAGAAGGGTAGTCTTGGGAAAGAGAATAAGACAAATTCAGACCTTTTGCTGTTTATCAGCCAGACACAAAAAGGACCCAATGTCTATTGAAGATATTGATTTCAGTAGATGTTCCTTCAGGCCTAGAAACACTTGGTTTGATACTAAAGAAATTTAGCATGAAAGCTCACTAGAAGTCTTTGGTTTTCTCAAGAGCAGTCAAACACCTGAAAGCTGATTTTCGGGTTGGCTGGCAGTATTATATGTCATATTTTTTAAAGACCTGTCTTTGGGCCCGACAAAGATACAGCTCTTCTTGTCTCGGGTTAATGAATGTGCACAGCTGTCCTGAGCATAGCCGGATTTCCCATTCCACATGCACATTTGAGATGTTAAAGATGCTACCTTTCTGCCGTAGGAGAAAATTAACATCTTTCACAAGGTCTTCTGAAAAGGCAGAGAGAGAGATAACAGGTCATGCTAAACAAATAACAGCCTAGTGGTTACGGCATCTCCAAGACTGTAGATAAAGGTAGTTGAAGTTTGCTGTGCTTGCATAAGTAGCAAATAAAGCTGTACTCCACTTTTCAGGTGAGTGCTGACCCATTGGTTTATTGGTTCTTCTCAGGAGGAAGCAAATTTGTCCATTCTGCCCATCTTATTAGCTGTTCTGCTCTGCACAAAAAATAATAAAAAGAAGGCAACAATACTCGCCCTTTCCCATATTTTTAAGAGAGAAGGATTGCTTAGCTAGCTCTGTAATCCAGCAGGCAGGGGACTTGCCCAGCCTGCAAGAAATACAGATTCATTTTTCTCCCTCATCTGCTACTGAATTGGTTATACCAACTGTTAAAGACATTCCACCTGGGACAGCACTGGGTGTCCTTCTCAGGAACAGAGTTAAGATTTCTTCTCAGAAACAGAGTTAAGATTTTGTTGCAATGACATTTCTGAACCCTTATGCCTCTCAGTTCCCTTTTCTCCCATGCAATCCCCTTTCTTCTTCACCAGATGTAACCAAATAATCAATATTTTGTCAGAATAACCCGAGGCAAAGGCATAGACCAAACTCAGCAACACTACAGCACAGTAAAACTTAAATACTTTGTCTTCTTTGTACATGTGTTCTTGCTGTTTGTTTGTTTGCTTTTACATTAGTACAAAAAATATGTATAGTTTCAAGGCAAAAAGGATTTTAGTGGAAAGGGTAGGTCTTACACCATTGCCCAAATTCAAAGATACAGTTAAAAATCTTGTTTGTTGCCTTCAGAAACATAAATGTCTCAAAAAACCCCAGAATTTAAAATAATGTGGAGGATTCAAATATGTAATTTGTAAAAAACTTGTAAAATGGGCTTGTTCTGAGTTTTTCACCAACTCTTTATTCTTCACACCTGACTCACAGGGATCTTATTGCTGTCTTGAGAGGAACATCTTGAATTTCAGGAGTTGAAATATCCATGCCTTAAAATAGCACAGAGCATTTTTTCCTCCAGACTCCCCAGAATTGGTACTAGACAGCTATTTTTATGCCACCAGATTTGCCAGCTCATTTTCCACTTTCTCAATCAGTTTGTTGGTATTCTCAGAAACCCCTGACACCAACTGAATCATTATAGGGAGGTCTGAATTACCCAAATCCTCCAGTGTCCTTTTGGTAGACCGTCACTTTCCTAGCACGAGTGTCTAGGGTTTCTGTGCGGCAGGAGCAGGGACCTTCCTGCTGTTTCTGCCAGGCAGTGGAGAGCTCTGACCATCCCCCCTTTGCAGAACTTCATGCTTTATTTAGAAGATGGTATTTTAACTATTACATTTATTTGAGAACTCAGTTTGATGAACTTGAGACAGCCAGTCTGAAATATTAACCGTGCAGAGCTAATGAATTCATGGGACGTCACCACACAACACACTGATTAGATTTTTATCTAGCAAAAAGTTCCTTATTTTTGTCATGGTCACTGTAGGCAAAATGATTACTCTGGGCAGCAGGACACTGACCACCCCTGACTGAGGAAAGACAATCTGTCCTCTAATAGATGGCCTTCGTTAGATAAAAACACAACGGTGCCAAGCTCAGCAGTGAAAAGTGATCCCCCAACCCCACCAGCTGGCTGAGTGTCCTCAGGGACCTGGGACCCTGTCCTCCAGAGCTGCGCGCACCCTTAGCCACGTGCCAAGCACTGTCAGCCTCTTCATACACCATTTCCAGATTTCTTAGTTCTCTGAGGCTGGTAATGCCTCTGCTTACTTTGGTGGTTGCATTTCCTTCCCAAACTGTTTTATTCCTGTCATTATTTTTCCCAAATACACTTTTCTCAGCTGCTCATACCTCTTGTGCTTTGCCCAGAGAATCTAAAATCACATGGTGGGAGCGACTCTTCTTGTTATTTTGGGAAATAAGTCATAGGTTACCAGCATTTGCCAACTACCTGGCAACTATGGGCTGTTTGGTCTACCGCACAAACTGGATTGCCATTGGAAATGGGATTAACCATATAAAGATTCAGAGCAAACATCTAGCGGTGTGTGGCTTGAGAGCTTCAGAGTGAGACTTCCCTTTGAAGAATGACTGAGTCTGTGAAAAGCAGATGGAAAAGCTCATTATTCTTCAAGAAGGTGGGATCCCACACAGTTTATACTATACAAGGATGAGGAGCTTGATGGAGCAGCCAGCTGTGAATATGGAGCTGGAATATGTCATTCAGAAAAGTAAGGACTGGATCCAATTAAAAGAGCTGATAAAGGCATCATCCTTCTCATCTCCTTCCAGCTTCCAGAACCTCTTACAGGGAAGATGGCTCACAATCTCTATTTTCAAGAAAACCCAAGGGGGAATTTTCTTGCTCAGGCTGCATTGAAAAACACCTTTTGGAAAATCTGCAAGTGCAGAGGGTATTTTCATGTAACTACCTCTTCAGTTTCCAGTTGTGCAAAAAATATGCTAATCCATTTTGTGTGGCCTTCAGTGAGCAGCACACATGAAAAATGAGACACTTAAAAGTGCATAATCTATGAGTATGTTTCTGCCAAGAAGTTGAGTTGCCTTTAATATTAACAGTAGCTAAAAGTTCTCAGAGTTCATAAAGGTCAGCAGGCACTTGGCAGAAAGTGCTCCAGATACTGATTTGGAAAGGACCAGACTGCAGACTTGGGCCTTTGTGTATATTTGTAACAGTATTTGATATTCTTCCACTGATTCAAGGACTAGGATAATAATTCTCCAAGGTGAAGTGTTCTCTGCTCTTTTAAGTGACCCCTATTCCTAGACACACTGTGTAGCGTATCCTGAAGGGATGTGCAACATGCAAAGCATTTTGTTTATTTGGTGTGAAGTTTCTTAGGCTGCTGTGAAATCTTTTCCAGAAGCCTTTTATTCAAATAACACTACTTTTCCCTCCCTTCCTAATGTGAAAGTGACCCATTTCTGCTTTTTCTTCTCTTTTCTTGTGCCTGTAATGATACCTTAACTGAAAGAAATTTCTCTCTACTACTTGGCTCTGTGAAAGCAGTTGATGTACCAACATATACCATATTGAATATTGTCAACTGGGAAGCAAGACATTTCAAGGAACCAGTTCCCCAAACCTTCCACATACTCAAAAAACCTAAATTTAAAAGAACTTTGGTGAACACTTTAATTGTTGAAAACAGTGGGCAAATAAAAAAAAAAAGCAAATATTGCATCAAAGAATATACATGCAGTTTAATTTAACAGAAAGAAAACAGTCTTAGTAGTAAAATTCATATACATTTTAAGTTCTTAAAACCTGGACCAGCATATCAGGGATAAATCTTTCCCAAGCATTAGATTTTAAGCACAAAGTAGCAAGTTTTCATTTTATCTGCAAGTAAGAACTTCAGCCTGAGCTTGAGTGCAAAGCCAAAAGAGCACTGCTCAAGGGCAAAGACCTTCTTTTGTCTAATCACCAATATAGCTGTGGTAGTATACTAAATGCTGTATAAAATTACCTTGCAAATACAGAAACTAGAAATGCTTAACCTTGTCTCCAGACAGACTAGATCTAACTTTTAACCTCTATTTTGTACTCAGTGGTGATGATATTCAGTAGTGAGTCCTTGCTGGGAAGGTGAAAAGCTCTCCTCCTCCGCAGCCCCTTGTCTGTGGCCTGCCTTACCTTACAAAACCATAACTCACACATTCTATAAGCCACTTAGAGTCTGCAGAAGTTTACTAGTACTACCATATCACCTCTTTAAAATGGCCTTCTCTAAACACATTTGTTACTTGCCCTTTAGGTCAGGAGCTGTCTTCTTTTGTGTGCATACAGCCCCCAATACCACAGTGCTCCTGGCTACCACTGATGATTTGCAATTGCTAACACAGCTAAAAGTAACCTGGTCAGGGTGGAACTCTGCTTCATTGCACCCACCTGCCTGCAGCTTAGGTGTCCAACCTAGGACCACAGGCTTATTCAGGTTGCCTCATAGTCAAAGGAGAGAGAAAGGAACATGACCAGAGAGGAGCTCAGATTACCCTGAAGAGGAGAAGTCTTGCACTTATAACACTGTAGGACTGAGAACACCTGGCTTCCTGGCTTAGGCACCTTGCTTAGCTGCTTCGCAGCAAGGAATGAGCCTGATCCTACACCTCCCATGGAGTAACCCATGTATCAGGACTTCTGCTGCACTGGAAGTTCTTTCCCTGCAAGGTGGTCATTCATTCCAGGAAATGAGAAGGAAATTCAGTCATAGATTGGATCATATTTCAAAGTATTTTAACAAAATGTTCACTATTTGTACAGGCTTTTGATGTGAATATTGAATGCATGAAGCATTTATCATAGCAACTAAGGAACTATCTTAAGAACAGACTGCAGGTTGAGTCCAAAGGCAGAGGAGGGTTGAGCAATATCTATTTGTCATGTCTGTGAACAGGCAACTAATGCAACACAGTTTGCTAAGCTGCAGTAATATGTCTGTGTGACTGAGAACGAGTTTAAGATTGCTGTGAAAACTAACAAGCAATTTGTGTTGGTAATCCAAATGCAGCATTGTGTGCCACTGAACCAAAAGCAACATCCTAAGTTACAGTGAGGACAGGGCAAATGTATGGAGTATGAGTTATTTCCCATGCACAGCAGTATAATGAGCCTCTTTACCGGTGTTTAGGTTAAAATTAGTATTGTTAAGACTCTTCAGCCCAGCAAGAAACTCAATATGCATCACTGAACTTGTGGGCTCCAGGCATGCCGGTGTACCAGCATCTGTGATCTCTGTGTGCCCTGAGGTTATAAGGGCCTTGTAGCATTAGACTTCACCATTCACCATTATAGACAGTCACTTACAATTAAACTTTGCAGACCAAAAGTTTAAACAACAAAGAGAACAAATAATCCACCCAAATACAACACTTTTTTTCTGGAATGGCTGTTGCCCTCACAAATGCACTTAGCCATAATAGGAAAATTATCTTGCAAATGTCTAATAAGATTACATGTATTTAAATTTATGCTGTATTTAATTTAGCTCTGCTCAGAACTATTGTTGTGAGTCATTGGAAAGGTATTTATATGTGGGAAATATTTTGTATAATTAAAAGAGCCACCAATGCAAAACCCACAAATCCCGAACTTCCTTGCAGCTTAAAGCCAAGTCCATGTCTTATGGTGAGTATTTCCATGCTAGTAAACCATGACATCACCCTCAGAGAGCTGCAAATTAGCAAATTTCTCCCAAATACTTACTCCATAGAAGCTTGAAAAGTGAGCCAATCAGTTATACTGTGGCTGGCATCATTAGCAGTAGCTAATGCCGTTACCAGTGGGTACAGTTTTACAACAAACTTTCCATTTTGATCCTGAAGGGTACTAGCTTAATTTGCAATGATACGTATTTCCCAGCAACAATCAAGTGCTAATTAGAGAGTGGCATCACTGATAAAGAGTTTAAAGGAGCTGGTCTTGCTCTGCTGGTCCATTTACCCGTCCTTGTAGCCTGAAAGGTATTCTTGTTACACACAAGGGAATTCTTGTTGTGCAGCGCAGAATGCTGATTCCAAGGCAACAGCACAGATTTGTTTCAGCATTTGCTATTAAAAAGTGCTATTTATGTTTTATTTCTACCATCTTCCAAGAAAATTCACTAGGTAGATTTCTTTTCATGTTCAGCATAATTGTCCTTCCAGACTTTCATTATATAGTCCTACACACTCTTCTATGCAGCTAAACTCAAACCAAAGATCTGACTGGTTCTGGTAAGGAGTTTTGCAGAATCCAGTACCAGATGCCTCAGAAGAACAGAGAAAAAATACTGAATAATACAGTCATAAGAAAACTGTCCTCTTCAAGTCTGTGTATGTCATACATATGCACAATGTATATAACTAGATCAGTGTTATTCTGTCACATAAATAATGGTTATACATAAAACCTCATCTATATAATTGCAGTCATTGTTATCTCATAAACTGATAATTCTGTTTTCAATTTCATGTAAGTCTTGGCCTTCAGAATAATATGTGGGAATGTGTTCCCATTTTTAATTATGCTTTGTATTTGAAAGTATTTAATCTAGCTGATTTAAAAATGTGTCACCTTTTAGTTCCAAAACACAGTAACAGAGATGTGGATTTTAATGTTTGCAGGCTTTGAACTTGGATCTTTGTCTTGCTGGTGAGCATTTTCACCATGAGGATGCTATGGATAAGTATATAAACCACCGAATACCACCATCTCTGTAACCCATCGTAGTTTGCTGAAAGGGGTGTTCTTGTTGGAGTGTGTGAAGGAAGCTCAGAGCCTCACCATGCCTCTGGGTTATGAGAAGAAAGGTGGGGGACCCCAGTGTTCTTTTCCTCTGTCACTAAGTTGTGTTTGCACCCACGGTGCTCAGGTTGTGGCTTCCCCTTGGGAAGGGAGCTGGGTGAAATGTGCCGAGATCTGGCCTTTGCACAGATGGTGATGCCTGAGCTCTCCTGAATTTGCAGCTGACAGGAGAGGGGTTAGCCAATGCCTCCTGATCACCCAGAGCTCATGCCTGACAAGGAAATACTCACAGATGAATTCATGGTCCTCCTGAAGCCAAGAGCAAACCCAGAGTAAGCCCTTGCTCAATTCTAGGCCATTAGACTTTTCTGTTTGTCAATAAAAAACATTAAAACACATGATAATGAAACGCACTTGGGAGCAACTGTGGCTCACATGATTCACAAAGTGTTTGCTAATTAATGCTATCTTATTGGTGAGGCAGCATGTGCCACTTCAGACAGGAGTTATGATGCCTCTGAGGTACAACCCAACAGGCGCCGCAGTCCAGGCTGGCTATTTAATGGCAGATTAAAAGGTACACCTTCAGAACAAAATATGTGTACATCTTAGAACAGTTGTAAACCCTACTTACTAATAAATGACCCTGGTTTTCATATGAAAAAATGTGGAAAGATAGACTTTATTAGAATAAATTGCACTAGTTCATATATTTCTAGAGATATGTTTCTCTTTGCAGGTGAATCAGCTTTAGAGAGGGAAGTTTCCTTCTGGTCAGTTATCTATCTGCCAAAATCCAATGAGCTGTATTTTCTCTGGGTGTTTTATTAAATGGTTTGTGTGTACACAGAGAAGATTCTCTTAAGTGCTGCAGATGCTTTGAAAGATAATCCTGATGGAAACTCCACCTGTACTGAATGTAAAACCTCATCGAGACTCAAAAAGCTTCCAGAAAATCCACAACCCAATTTCAGCCGCACCTGTGCTACCCCACTGATTGTTACTATCCTTTATTTTAAAATGTTTTAAAGATATCTTCCAATTGTTTGTTTGCAGAAAGAAAAATATATTGTGGTGCTGTGACCTAGTTTTCTGAAAATGTCTTTTTCACTTTTCTTCCAAACTCTCCTTATCTGCAGAGCTGCCCAAAATCCAAAATGTTTGTGTCCAGATCACTGAAAAATGTAATGCGGATTAAACCGCTATTTGGGTTTTTTTGTACCACTGATAACCTTTTAGGAAACCAGAAAGATGTCGCACAGTATTTTTCAACTCTTTTCCTCAGAAATGCAAGCAGAGTTGTAATAATTAAATTCTATTTAGCACCAATCAGTCCTTTGAGCCTATAAAAATAAATGTTCTTAGAATCACAGAATCATAGAATCATTAAGGTTGGAAGAGACCTCCAAGATCATCGAGTCCAACCGTCAACCCAACAACACCATGCCCACTAAACCATGTCCCTAAGCGCCTCATCTACACGTCTTTTAAATACTTCCATGGATGGTGACTCAACCACTTCCCTGGGCAGCCTGTTCCAATGTTTAACTACTCTTTCAGTAAAGAAATTTTTCCTTACATCCAATCTAAACCTCCCCTGGCGCAACTTGAGGCCATTTCCTCTCGTCCTTTCGCCAGTTACTTGGGAGAAGAGACCGACACCCACCTCGCTACAACCTCCTTTCAGGTAGTTGTAGAGAGCAATGAGGTCCCCCCTCAGCCTCCTTTTCTCCAGGCTAAACAACCCCAGCTCCCCCAGCCGCTCCTCATAAGGCTTGTTCTCCAGACCCCTCACCAGCCTCGTTGCCCTTCTCTGGACACGTTCCAACATCTCAACATCCTTCTTGTAGTGAGGGGCCCAAAACTGAACACAGTATTCGAGGGGCGGCCGCACCAGTGCTGAGTACAGGGGCACTATCACTTCCCTGCTCCTGCTGGCCACACTATTTCTGATACAGGCCAGGATGCCGTTGGCCTTCTTGGCCGCCTGGGCACACTGGCGGCTCATGTTCAGCCGGCTGTCGACCAAC
>NW_008824665.1:54444-66425 GCF_000699105.1 Pygoscelis adeliae
ATGAGCCCTGCCAATTCATAAGCAATGACCCTTTTCCCCCTGTGAGACAGCTGGACTCCATCTGTCGCCAGCAGGCCCGGTGCCGTGTAAACCTCCCCATGATCAAGATGATTGCTTCATGCTCTTCATGCTCTACACTATATTTTAAGAGATCTATTCTCAGTTTCTGCCTTTTCTCCTGTTACCCCTTACTTTCTTCTGCTACTTATATAAAAGAAAGCAACAGTCCTTCATTACCCTTTCCCACTCCTACATAGAGTCTGAAATTCCCTTAGTAAAAAAACCCCCAAAACAAAGCATGATTAATTCTGTAATAGAAATAAAACAAGGCTAAGTGCTAGTCTGCCAAACTGGGTTAGCTTTTGCCTTCCCCCTCTGTGCTTTTTCTACTATAAGATCATTGAAAGCAGAACAATGTCTTCCAGTGTGTTCATTCAGCACGTAATACAATGAGATATTGATCGTCAAGAGTAATTCTGGACACCAACATAACATCACGCAGCTGCTAATGAAGGTCTTTCCTGCGCATCGTTGCTCATTATGGTTCTAGGGTCTGACCAGGATTTTTTAATCTTCCAGTGCTCTCACACAGTTCACAAGTTGCACTGCAAGTCCTTCCTGTCGGGGTAATGCAGCCTGTTTCTTCTCCATACTCTTCTCCTCATTCATTGTTTGAAATCTTTTAATAAACTGGTTTTGACCTGATGATCCAGTTATTTATCAATAACTGTTAATAATCCTGGGTGGTACAGCTGTCCTAGAATAATCAAATCACATGGTGTAGATCTTCACACTCCATTAATATTTCAAGATATTGGACAAGAGCTAGGTCACTGAACACAAACTTAGATTTTTCATCCAGTGTCTCTCCCACAATTACAGGAACTTGGTCTTTTAGAAATTTTACCTACTGCAACCAAATCAGCAAGCAACAATAGTAAAGAACAGGATTTTTTTCATATTATAGTTGGACATCTGCAGTTGCAGAAATGCCCCACTTCATGTTCAGTAAATCAGTGAAACCTAATGCTAATGCAATGAAATTAAAAGAAAAATTAATCAGTTTCTCATGTTTAAATAGGTTTGTCATTTGACGTTACATGGGGACAGATGACACTGACTACTACGGCATTTGCTGAAAACATCTGCTAATTAACATTACTGTAGTAAAGGTGGGTGATGGATTAAATTCTCTGCAATTAAGACTCAGTGTACCTCCAGCTATTGTACAGTAAAGTGAGAAAACTTTGTGTGAGGTTTAGCTGTGAATGGCAGTGGAGAGAGCATTTACCAACCTCTAACAGTGTCTTTGTCATGAGATGCTGTGGTAACAATACGCAGTTTGTGAGTGAGACTTGCCCACAGCCCTGGCTTCCCAGATCATCTGATGTTAAAACAAGCTTTCACAAGGACAGACAGGCAGAAGTGGAATTAAAGCTTTAAAGTTTAAAGAAGCTAAGCTTCACCATCCTTGTGCCATGATTTAACAGAAGGAAGGAAACTATCAGAGTCCCCATGGTGGGCACCTGTGTGAAGGGATATATCACAGCTGTAACTCAGCCGCAGTTTTACCCTGCCACAGACTCCGGAGGGATGTGCCTTGTCTCGTCAAAGAGTCATTTCTGAGGAATACAGACTGAATGACAGCCAATATCTTAAATTTGGAAAGACCCCTCCAAAGACAAGGCCTTTAGAGAACCTGTGCAAGGGTAAAAAACAATAAAGTTCATTGGCTAAAGATCTGGAAAAGAGCAGATAAGAGGCACCAAACTTTAAAGGATCTGAGCAAGAGAAGCTGCTTGGATTCATTAAAAAGGCAATAACAGATGGGGTGGTTAAAAAAAGGGGTGGGTTCTTCTGGAAAGGCAAAATTATGAAATATTTTTTAAAAAAGAAAATATAAAAAGTGAGGAAGGGGGGAAAGCAACTATTTCCAAAGTTTGCATGGGTCAGATAACCTGATGCTAAGCACAAGCCTTTCGAAGCTCAGTATTTTCTTCAGTTTCTCCAGGTCTTCCAAGTAGTGACATGGCAATGGTGACCTGGGGGAGCTACACAGATCTTGTCTTTCCCCTCTCTTATGAGAGACATCCCCAGACTGCATTTAGATACAACATTTTGGATCAGACCCTCTTTCATGCACCCCTGAAACTAAAGGGCAAGGCCAGTATCTGTTCCTACACTGATTATCTGCCTTGGTGAGACTAACTCACACTGACTAGCATTTATTTGCTCATGTCCATAGCCTTGAAGGCCTCAAAGCTACTGAACAAGGCTCACATTGCAGAATTAGACTCTTTTCCTTAAGGACATATTTTTGTTTAGTATATCAGGGAAACAGTCATCCCTTCCTTTCCTAAAGATTCAAGAACTTCCAATCTGTTTTTCCAGCAACACAAGTACGAAACAGCTCCTCCAGCTATACAGACATGTCATTCTGCTGCTGTCAAACTGTGTATCTGAAATTTAACCAGACATAGAGTGATGTGATCATGGTCCTGCTGACTTGTGTAATTTTATCATGAGCCTCCCTGATATTTGATGTTTTTATTAGGACTCCAAACGATTTTTAGAGGGTTTTTTTTTTAATACCAGTCCTGCAATTTTTGGGTGCAGTTCATGCCTTTCAAATAATCAATGTTGTGATAACCATGTTGATGAGAAAGCTTCCAGAAGGTATAAATTAGAAGCAAAATAGGATTTTGATGATGACACAGAGACTATGTTAGTCCTCATGAGGCAGTTAATGCCCTGTTGACTTGTACTGATCAAAAAGCCCAAGGTAAATGCCATGTTATCTAGCTTGAACTGTGGGCACAGTGTGATGTGAAATCGTTACAAATCCATGCATTTCAGCTGGTGCAGGTGAGCAAGTGGGTTCATTTCTTCAGACATGATCTTTCCATAACACCAAGAAAACGTCTAAGCAGATTTCCCTCCTTCTTTACACTGTCTGAAATTATTGTAGGAAGGAAAAGAGTATGAGGCTGGAATAGGAATTTTGTTCTCCAATGCTATAGCTGGAACACTGAAAAGGTTGATGACCTGATGAAAAGAGGTCCTCTATAATATGCATACTTATACAAACCCAGGAAAACAAAAAAAAAGATTAATCCAAACTGAAATTCTTTCTCTTGCATCCTGTTCCCTGGCTTGTTCCAATAAAACACAATTGCCACCTTTGATGTTTTCGATAGAATTTTGCAAGACCTCATCTTGACTTTTATAGGTCTGTTTTGATAAGTAGCCATCCATAGGATTTTGCTGGATAAAAATTGCAGTGGCTGTCAGTAAAACTGGCTGCCAGTTAGCAGGTCAATATCCCATGAAATTGGTGGTGTAACAGCAATACTGTGGGCTGATGTTCTAGTATGGGGCATTGCCTCCCATTCTCAAATACCAGAACACAAAGTAGTCACCTTCCAGAATTCACAAGGAAAGGATAGAGGAATTTGGCTCCTCAGCAAAGCAGAGTTGTTTGCTATAAAGTGCATATGCGTTAGACACAGTACAGCATTTCCAGGACAGCAAAACAAAAAATGCAGAATGCTTGTGGTGTGATTGACAGAAAACACTTTAGCAAAAGATCTTCTGAACCCAGGTGTCCTGACGATCTCATTTCTGCAGCAAAGGGAACAGTAAACGCATTTACAGAGCAGCATAGGTGGGTGAAAACTACAGGACATTGCTTTTCCCCTGTTATTGCACACCACAGAGAAATTAAAATATTTGTAAAAGAGTGGTTAGAGGAAAGGAATTAAAAGCAGCCATTCTCTGCAATATATTGTTTGTAACAGTCACTCACAAATTAACTGGCAACTTCATGCTATTTTCATGCTGCTCTTTGCAATATTAAGTCCCACTCTGGCTTCTCCTTCACTTGGTGGTATAGTAAATGTCCAACCATAGGACAGTTGTCAATCAAAGCACACACCTTCAGGGTTGAGGGATAAGATGCTGCTGAGGTCTTGACCTATCACACAGCTGTCCTGAGATCTGGTCCAGGATTCTCAGTGTATTCTCAGGCTCTGCTGGACTGTAGAAGCCAGCCCCGTGCTTCTGCTCTGCTACTATTTAATCTTCCTCCCAACTTGGAATAGAAACCGCAGCCTGAGTCACTAGAGCTGCCCATCCTCCACTTGTCTGAGCTGAAACAGCAAAGAAATAGGGAGAGAATTTCCAGCTGTGAGGAAATGCAGAAGACAATGCTGAGGAGTTTTCACTTATAAAAAAATGAACACCAACAGTTCAGATCCTGTGATTAAAATGTGAAAGTAGACAACGATACCCTTTGAAGCAAAATGGTAGATTTTTGAGTCAGCAAAGATGAGAAAGATATCTGCACTTAAGGAGACTGATGAAAACTGCCTCAGCCCCAGTTGATGGGGAGGAGCCCTTTCATAACAGGTCCTCAATGTAAAATGATGGTCACTGGCTGCTGCCAGTGCTGTACCTTTGGTCACAAGCAGTTTCCCAGTGGTGCTGTCACAGGCCTTGGCTGGGCTCCCTTTTCCAGATCCTCTTCCAGCCTTCAAAGGAGAATGCTTTCAAATGCCTGACCATGCTGCCCATGGTGGCTGGAGTGGGGCTCTGCGATCCTCCCTTTTTGACAAGATCTCAGGTTGCAACCCTGCTGCATACCAGGCCAAAGAAGCTGGCAGCCTGTCTGCACTGAGTTTTCCTCCAGGAATCTGTCAACATAAATGGCATTGGGCTTACTCAAAACCAAGCACAGTTTATTTGCCAAGAGGAACAGAGAGAGACGAACCTATAATAGGAAATCAGTGCAAATTCTGTCTAATGTCACAGCTTGCCTTTCCACAAGCTTCTTGGTGAATGTGTGCTGAGCCTGGGTGTGTGCTGAGCCTGGGTGTTCTCTGACCCTCCAAGGGGCCAGTTTGTGCCTTCTTTACCTACAAATCTTGATGCCATCAGCCTTGAACAGCTGTCAGCTTCCAGCTTCTTTTGTGCAAGGAGCACTGTAGCTGAAGTGTTTCTTTGATCCCTACAGTCTCTCTTCAGTTATGGTTTCATAACTATTGTCTTGTCTATCGTATTTGTTAGTTCTGCTCTATAGATTGTCTTTGATATAACTCCATCGCACTTTGAGGAATGCGGTGGGTTTGGATGTGGAACCACATTACAACATCATTCTTGGTCTGGTAGGAAATGGTAGAAAAGGGCATTAAAACAATACCAAGCCACTACAAGGACTGCAGAGGCAGCATCTGGTTCACACCAATGTTAAGCTGAACAAAGACCACATAGGTTATAAGGCTGTGACTTGTTCAGCAGAAAACTAAACCAAAATATGACTGGCCTGGAAGGGGCAGAACCATGGTGCCTTGTAAGCTGGCCGGTATCAGATAAAGCAAACCTGAAAAACCCCGTGTGGTCTGGTCTTATGAAAATGATGTTGTGCCTATGCCTGATGACAAATAATGGTTGCAAATAGCATGGCACAGGAGGTCTACCTGGGGTCACAAGACAAATTTCAAGGACACACACATTACAGAACATGTAGGTGGCTCCCATCATCAAACTTTAAAGGGGCTGGAGATAAGAATCAACAATTTATTGATTTGTTTGAGAGTCTCAGACAAACAATATGCACAGAAGGGCTGAGGCAACTGAGCCTTAGTACACGGAACAGCTGGGGACATTTCCAGTGCTGCCTTTAACAGTGGTAGTGATACCCCTAGAGGGAAGCATGCTGGTTTACCATGGTGGAGGGAGGCTTACGGAGTAATTAACCATTGCTTTCTTTAGTATGGCATGTTTAACTTCCCTATTATGATTATTATTCACATATGAGACTTGGGAAAGCAAATGTGGGGAAGTTCTCTTGGAAAAGCTCACCCACAGTGCCCTCAGCACCGACTGTTTTGTTCTGCACATGGTCTTTGTCAGGAGTTCATGTGGATCTACAGCATCCATGCGTGGTCCCCACCCTCAGACTGCATGCCAGACAGGTCTCCTGGCTATTTTCCTTGACTATTTCATCAGTTCAGCTAGCTTTTTCTTTCAGGCTATGCTGGATGCCACATAATGGTGTGACTAATTGAAGTTGTTTCATTCCCTCCTCCTCCTCCAGATCTCTTGATTAATATTTTGTTGTATACTTTAATTAGCACATTTCTGACTTCTGGCTGCTCGTATCTCTGAGAGCTTTCTGAAGCGACACTAGTAAAACTTTACACATTGTATTATGACAAATATTGCAGACACAAACTCCTTGCTAGATTTGTAATTATATCATGCCCACAGAATTCTATTAAAAACCCAGCATGACACCACAGATGGTGAAATGGGGAATGGGCTGCTTCCTGTATGCATGGAATTAATTCTGGTAAATCCCATCATAATCGTGTTACAAAGTTAGACCATTAAAAGGAAAATAGCACTTGTTAGCCTTTCTAATACAGTTTGTATTTTCCAGGGGTTTTATTCTAGTGGCTCAGTTTCCTGCCTGCTGAATCATGCTCTCAAATGGGGTTTATGTACAAGGACACAGAGGAAACCAGCCCTGCCATTAGCTTTCCCATGAAAAACATTCATATTAGCTGTAAGAAACAACCTTTATAATTTCTCTTAAAGAAGTTTAAGATGTCTTCAGCTTCTGCTTTTGGTCTTACATGTATGTAAGCCTATCCCCACTGAGACCCAAAACATCTTCACAATGGATGGCAAAGTTGCAAGTTTTACACGGTTTTAAAGAGGATTAGGAGGAAGATGGGGTCCCAGACTTGGCAATCTATAGTCTTATCTTTAGAGGCAATAAAGCCTGCTGCAATTTTGTGCCTGTTGATGTGAATCAGATGAAAAGGGGCTCCTTCAGGACTCTGTGAACATGGCTACATAAAAAAGTGCCTACTTTAAGCTCTTTGCATACATTTTGCTTTCTGTTGGGGGGGGACAGAACACCACTACTACAAATTTATTTGATACAACCACTTTTCTTGACTTGAAACTGTTGCTTTCACACTTTAGGTTGCTAGCAAAAATTCACATTTTCTGGGAAAAGGTAGATTTCCTGTATTTTCTGTGGGGATCTGGCTATACAACTTCTATTAATATTGGGATGAACCCATGTAGCTAAATCCCTGTGAGCAAAAACGCCTCTTTCATATGCCAAGACTTGGCAAATCAATTTCATTTCCACAAAATGGAGAAGCCAATGATGCAGAAAGACAATAAGTTAAGCCCACTGCTCTGGGCATGTGATCCTTGAATGAATACTGATTTATTTTATTTATTTAGTTTTAATAGAGTTACAAGCTTCAAGCATTGCATCACTTGCTTGAACAGGGATTATGGGAACTGAGATTTTACCGAATCAACCACAATAATATAAACCAACCACATTTATAAAAGAAGACAGACTTCAGTAAGTGAAACAAGTGTGCATGCGCTCTTCCTGCTAAATAAAGCCTGGTTTTGAGAAAAGATGCTTGGATAGTGCACAATAATCATCCATCTTTCTATAAAGACTGTCACTCTGTGTCTTATAAAAATTAAATAAAGCAGGTGTGTAGATCCAGATGGTTATTTCCTGTTATTAAACCTTTAAGGGACAAATTAATCTCTGTTGTAACTCCATTGACTTCAACAAGGTCTCTATTGACTTGAGTGAAATTACATTGCAGATGATTTGGATGTGGGTTCTGGAGGATGGGGACCATTTAGAGCGTCATCTGTGTACAACTTCTGCATTACACTTATCTGTCATGAGTCGTCTGTATATTTGGGTAAGACTTCATCATGCAGTTCCTTGTACTACTAATGCAGCAGGTTTGCACTATACTGTGGAGCACAGTGCTTGGGTTTTGGAAATAGCATAGCAGACATAACTGGAATAAACAGCTTCGGTGTTGAACCAGCATTAGTGTTGCTGGGTTTGGACCAAGTTCAAATATCTTTGTGGAATTGCGTAGTGCAGATGTACCCCAAGTCTCATAGTTGTCTTTTACTCTATTCTTACCTCCATTTTTCACCTGTGCATTCATTTAATAAAAAGCCATTGGTTAAGTGCTATGAACACCTGAGTCAATCCTGCAACAGCAGACCAAAGGAGGAAGCAGCTTCATCTTACCACTGAAGCAGGTCGCTGTGCTACCGCATCCTAGCCCCACTCACCTGCACTGTCACGTGGACTGCGAAGACTGGCAGGACTGGAAGGAAGAACAGACAGAAGCCGTGGAGGAAGCAGATACTCTCTGACTGGTTAACAGGTACTTAAGGACAAAAGTACTTCCTTTTTGGGGAAGAAGAATCTGTCTCACTGCTAACACTAGGGGAGGGATTTTGTTAAATTGAAGTGTCTAAAAATTGCACATCTAGTCTAAGACAACCATAGTCTCTTCAGACAGTGGAGGCAGGCACGTCCCATGCCTAATATATTCCATCCTAAAGCTTGTGTCTGAGGAAAATGGGATGAATTGGTCTTTGGAGACAGCTTTTCATCTCCATGGACTGTAGAGAGAACCTGCCTTTCCAGCACTGGCTGTAAAGCCAGTGAGATGAATCCAGGTCAGTCTGGACAAGATCATTCCAGGCAGAATGTTACAATTCAGTACAAGCCTCTTAAACAACCTCTTGAAATGATACTGTTTGTTCAAAAACAGTGAGAAAATAGATGCAGATGTTTCCTGTAGTTCATGCATCTTTATGTCTACTCTGCTGCCTATATTTTAATGACATTAAAAAGGACATTTACAAAGTTAGCCATCTGTGTGGCTCTTCTGATTATTTTAGGTAAACCTACCCACCACTTCAAAGCACTCAGATAAATCTAGCAGGTTTCCTCCAAGCATACTTAACTCACAAGGATGATTTTGGGCTCCTAGGCTTGCTCAAGACATAGTAGGAAGGAGCAGTGCTGATCTGCATTGAAACTTAGCAACACCTTAGGCATTAAATACACAATAAATGTGAGACTTGGTCTCACATCTAGAGGTGTAGCCTCTAGGCTTAATTATTGAAACGGTGCCCTTGGGTGGAAAAAAATTTACAGTAATTGGGCAATGAAAAATCCATGGATGGGAGAATATCTTTGGAGTCCAGTGATTAGAGCACAAGTGAAAGGTGTGTATTTGTGTCCTTTCACAGTAGAAGAGGGGGTTTAACTTTTTTTTACTGTTCTTTTGATGGCTGCCTGACACATCCATTATCATATAAAATGGGAGCAGCTCCTTCTTCAAATACACCTTAAAGAAAACTGTGAGTCCTGACCAAGTTGTTAGAAGAAAGACTACAGTCAACTATTTTCAGTCCTCTCAATCCCAGATGTGTAGAGGGTGTTCTCCAAGGCCTTGAAAGGTGCATCTGAAGCATTGTCCCTGCTCTCAGCGTTTTTATTTTTTTGTCTCTACCTTTGGGTTGTGCTGTGCTCTGTTTGCTTGTCTCTGTAGACATCCCCAGAACAACTGGGCTGGGTATTATGTAGCCCAGTTTAAGGACCCTCCCTCTCTTCATACCTTGTAGTAGGGAATTTGGACTTGTTGAGCCCCAGCACCAGAGACAGGTGCTTACAAGAGACTCCATTTCTCCCCCCAAAACCATCACTCTCACTCAACCCTTTGTTCCCAAATATGAGCATGGTTTCCACCAGCTGGTTTCAAGCAGTCAGTGCAAACACCCAAGCCAATGTTAATAAGATGACTCAGCAGTGCTGAACTGAACATGGCACAGGCTTTCCTGAGGAAAGACATACTGCCTGGGATATTCAGCTGCTATTTGGCATGGAAAAAGCACAGCCATTCTGCAGAGACAAAGAGTGTCTCTGAACCAGGTCTTTCAGGCTGGGTCCATGAGCGAACCATAGCATCACACTGAGCATTTCCTACCCAACAACAGGCTGCCCTGCTACTTGCTGTTCATCGTACACCAAGGTACCTATGCAAAGAATTGGACATCCTTGCCTAGGACTCCTAAAATCAGCACAGATGAGTAAGAAGACTTCAAGATAGCCTGGGAAACATGCCAACTACAAGGACCCTGCCTCTTTCCCAGCTCTCACAGTCAACTGGTCACTTTTATCTGTTGTAGAGACAGGAGCTTGTCACCTTTTGGGCTTCTCAACTGTGAACTACCTCTTTGAATCTGCAGGTAAATGCAGTCAACCTTGTCTTGCAGAAACTAGGGGCAAGTGCATTATAGCTGGCAATCTGGTTGCAACGGCAGTCCCAGGGCATGTTCATAAATCCTGCCATGGGTGGTAGTTCAAAGGAAGATCCCAAATCCAGCTGACATCCCATCAGAGGGTAGTAATCACAAAGGTCTAGGGTCTTCCAGGCTCAGCCTTTCTCAAGCTCTTCTTCTGAAGCTGTGCCATCTTTTGTCATGAAATATTAAGAGAATAAAGAGCATGAAGTTTATTTTCCTGTGAGCTGGGGAACTGGTGTAAAGATTTTGCTGGTTTTCCATATGCCAACCACCAGAATTTAAACTACTTCAGCACTGGTAGCTGCTGAGTGGGGGTTTTGAAGAACCACAGGGTTCAAAGAGCTAACGTGCACCCAGTGCAGCCTTATGCTCTACTAATTCCACTCTGTTGATGTTACAAGAAATGCTAATGAAGGATGAGCTGTACAGCTTTGACCAGCAGGCGACAAGCAAATCCCAGCACTGCAGACTAAGGAGTTAGCTGTAGTTGTCAAACTCTGGGGCTTTTTCCTCATGAAATATCAGGGATGTTAAAATAAATCAGATGGTCAAAGGATTCCAGAGAAAAATGATCCCAGGGTAAGAAATTGTTCTCAGTATTTCAGAGTGTTCTTAAGTGTTTTGGTTTTAAATCAAGCTTATTGTGCTACCTATTAAACATTTTAGGATATTAGGGTGATTTATTTGGGAACATCAGATGCCAGATGATTACTTCTGAATGAGACAGTGAGGAGATGAAGGATAAAAAGACAGTGCCTTTTACCCCAGGGCTTTGAATGGCTATCTGCCATCAGAGATGAGATATTCACTTTAGTGAAGAGGTTGGACTTTGTTGTGGAAGGGTGGCTAATACAGCAGGGGCACGATCTAGTGCCTCTGAGCAACCCATGTTTTTGAGCAGCAAAGGAATGCTGAACAACCCATGTTTTTGAGCAGTAAGGGAACGCTGAACAACCCATGTTTTTGAGCAGTAAATGTTTTTGAGCAGTAAAGGTATGCGCTGATAAAGACGCTGAGCAACCCATGTTTTTGAGCAGCAAAGGAATGCGCTGATAAAGACTGTTGACGACCTTGACTGCCTCTCACTGAAGGAATATTGCCAGCGGATAAACAACAGATGCGGAACAACAACCGGGATGGGGAGGAGGCGGGGGTCAGCGTGGCCGTCAGCCTCCAATGAGGAAGGAGTTGGGGGCGCGTGAACAGTTGTTATGAAGCACGTGAACAGTTGTTATGAAGCGCGTGTCCGAGCGTGTGAACGACTGTGATTAGCCAATTGTAAGTTGTTATGAAGTGCATGTCTGAGTGCGTGAACGACTGCAGTTAACCAGTTGTGGGTTGTTATGAAGCATGTGTCCGTGGCACATAACTATATAAACCCTGTTGTAAGTCTAAATAGAGGAGGATGACCATACCCATATTGGGATCTATCATTACTCCGGATTCGCGACTCCCGCTCCACCGCCGGCAAAGATTTGGGAAAACTCCGACACTTTGTGAAGTAAACTCCAGGAGAAGTTTTTGGCCTGCCCCTAGCACTGCACTGGGGTGCTCTGGGCATGGTCCAGCGTGCAGCCAGTGGGGCTGGACAGGGTCTGACCAGTCTCCACATCTGCCTCTCAGCACGAGCAACCAAGCCATGATCCACCTAGGATGCCTCTAACTACCATGGTCTCTAGTGCTATAGTCCAACAGAGGAAATAAACATCAGTGTAATGTGGGTATAAACCTACATTAATTGAAGATTTGTCCAGATAGGAGACCAAAAAATCTCACAACTATTTTTTTGTGCAAGACAACACAGTACTGCCTTCCAT
>NW_008824665.1:66449-74263 GCF_000699105.1 Pygoscelis adeliae
TGCCAATGTCAAACCATGTGTGACAATTTGAAAGGAAGTTGTTGATAGAAAAGTGTATTTTTAATCTATTTTCTCTTCTTTATAACCAGAGGGTATTCCTCTGGTTATAACGAACAACTTCATGTCTGTGGTTTGCTCTACTCTGGCGATACTGAGAAGCAGGGAACATTATGATTCCTCTTTAATTTCAAAAATTGTTTGCAATATGCTTAATTAGTCCTGGTAGAAACAAAAGTGACAGGAACATAAACCACAGAAGGGGTTCAATCCATCTTGAATTTGCTTGGCTTGGAAATAGTGTAAATGTAGTCATGTGCAAGCAAAAATATCTTTACCTTCCTTAGTTTGCCTGAACAAGTTATTTAGGTGGAGAAAAAAAGTAAGAAACTTCCTTTCCCTTTACTACTTGGAAACAGCACTAGGAATCAGAATAGATTTTGCTTATCCACTTACTTACAGCAACTTAGTGCTTTGCTGAAGCCCTTATTACTGTTGAACAGAAATGTTGGAGGTAAAGGCACTAGTCACTGCCTGAATGTGCTGTATGTAATGCGCACTGGTAACAAATAGCTTAGGGAAAATTGAGAACTCATTAAGTAGTTGGTATTTAAAAAAAAAACAACCCACAAAAAGTTCTTTATTGAGTCTGAACAGCTGCAGTTATGTATGTTTTTCCAGAATCAGTAAGATAATGAATTTTGTTATTGTTTTTGTCTGGATGGTTTTTATTTCATTCTAAGATATGACCTGAATGTAACGCACTTTGCCAATGCGATCAGACTGCCAACAATCAAAGTGAATGCAAACAACAGAAATAAAAGATGTGGGAATCTGACACTTACTTGGACCAAGATTTTCAACTCAGGAGTTGAGGGTTTGGAAGAAAACAGGTCTTGAGCCAAATTTCAGGATTGTAGATGTACCACCGGTTAAAATATAAAGTTGCAAAGCTGAGGAATTGACATTATGTTGGCCATTTAACTCAGCAAGGAATTCAGTGTGTTTGAGTGTAGCACAAGGAGGCCATTGCAATGTAGGTATTTGCCATACAGAGCCATGCGGGGAAGAAGGAGGGAATATTAGAACAGGTAGAAAACAAGTTGTTCTTGGCTTGCTCAGGCCATTAACGTGACTAATGAGGTGACTAACTTCAGGCCCCTTAAGAGATGCTTGTTTTCAAAAGTGTTGGAGAGCACAGAGTTTGAAACTCATACCATTAGAGGTATATCTCCATTGCTGGTGAAGCACAAGTCAAAACTTAACTGCAAACTCTCAGGATCATACCTAAAAGTCACCTAAGCCTGACTTCTGGTGTGGAACAGCCCAGGCTCTCATCCATGCCACCTGGATGCCATGTGAGGAGTCAGAGCCCAGGCCACAGTATGTGGTGAAGCATGAGGTAATTGTCCAAAGCTTTGTTACAAGGCAGAAATGGATCAGGAGGATTACTGTTGTGAAGAACAGCCTTTTGCCTGGCCTGACATTGCAGCAATTCCTGCCAGTGCTTATGAAGTCACCATAAAATGCAGAAACTGAAAATCACTGGTCATTTTGGGACATCTTGACTTCATTCACGTCTCCCAGAGAAAACATGAGTTGGAGAATTGCATACTACTGAGGGAACAGAAATTCATGTCATCCTTCTGTTGTTAGGTCCTGTGTGATTTTTACTCTTTTCCTCAGGACAGTTTTGCTACTGCAAGCTATGGGATATGACAAACAGACTGAACTGCATTGTGTGCCTTTCTGAGATATAAGGGTTAACATAAATCATGATGGCTTCTCTATGGTCCTGCAAAGTCAAGCCTTGGCATCATAATCATGGGATAAACATCAGCTTCCACTGCAAAGATTTTCCCTGCATACCTGTGCAATGCACCACCATAGCACTACAATAAAGGAGATACAGACGGGTTGCAAAGCTGTTTCTTACACTCACATGTATAGTTCATCGAAATATTGCGCTAATAATTCTGTATGATTGCCTCCTTTCCAAGAACTACTCCGGAGTCAAGAAATGGAAGCTAAGACTACTCTTGTTTAAAATATCAATTCTTGCATTTGGCCTGTTTTGATTATGTCATCTGACAGGCTGAAATATCTTTTGAGAAAAGTTATCTGAAAGCTATTTCCAGAAAGATACATGACAATCTTTATTCACCTCTTTTCTATCACCTTGATATTGTTTGCAAAGCATTTTCCATTCAAATCTACAAAATGATTGTTAAAATTGCCCAGAACATCTTTCTTTTCTGAGATGTTTTAATCTAATTTTAGTTTTTCTTAGAACATGCCCTGAAACAATGCGTGATGCTATGCAACATGCGTTTTCCCTTCAGATCACCATTGCCTTACTTAGGTGCTGTTCAGAGACTGAATTAGTAATCTGCGGGTGACTTAACAGCTCTCTGGTAAAGCCTACACTGTTTTCCTTACTGTGAAATGTTTATTTCAGTTGGGCACAAGGACAAAATCCCTCACAGTGAGAATGATGAAGCACTGGAAGAAGGACCCAAGGAGGCTGTGGAAATCTACATCCCTGGTAGTTTTCAAAACTTTGCTGGACAAGATCCGGAGCAGCCTGATTTAACTTTGCAGTTTGCCCTGCTTTGAGCCAGGGAGCAGACTAGATGACTTTAGAGGCTCCTTCCAAACTACCTTATTCTGTGAGTCTATATTACATACACAAGGTTTTTTCTGTGATGTCTCTCTGACTTCCCTGGGAAGAAAAAAGGGAAATACATTATGCATGAACATCAGTAATTATACCAAAGTTAACATATATATTTGAAGTAAGATCGTTACCAGAGTGTACAGATTCCTGGAGGGCATTAAGAAAAGTTGTCTAAAATTCAGCTTGGACATCCAGCCCCAACATATGAACCTTCTGCATGCACTCTACTGGTTGGACAAATGGAGTAGCTGCTTTTGCAATGTGGCCTCTCATAACAAGTTTCTTTGAGGGTCTATAATATGATCTTTGGGTAAAACCCAACTTGAATTCTATCCTGTAATGAGTTTTTCAGGTATTCACAAAGTAAGAACTTCTGACTTAAAAGTCAACTAACATTCTCAAGCATCTTCTTAGAATTACATAACTAGTGATGGAATACCATTTTAGATTTTTTTTCCAGAATATCTTCAAAAACTTAATACCCTCTGCAGATATCTTTGAGCTGGTCTCTGCAGATGTCATGACAGGTCTGTCGCACAGTAACTGAAGCCCGTTTTTCCCTTAACAAGACAAAGTCCTGTAAAAACCTGGGCAAGATATCCCTTTTGCCACTGGTGCAACTTTATACATAGCCAAGACTTCACCTCAAAAAGGAGCGGGCTCCACTTTGATTCTGCTTTCTCTCTTCCACTATGCAGGCTCTCTGGGAAGGATTGAGTAGGAGCTGGGGATGGAGATGAGGCTCTGTCCTTGGCCCTGATGGGTTACCAGCTTCAGGAGGCATTTGAACTCTCTTCACATCTCCAGCACCTTTCCAAGGTGCCTGCATAGGGACCCCAGTTGGGCAGCCGAAGTTAGAGGGAATTAATCTTTCTTCTAATTTCTGGGGCTGAAGGCCAAGCTGAGAAAGTTTCTTTGCTTTTCTGTCTATACCAGCTAACTTTATTTGTTGGTAGAAAAGAGCTATCAATTTCAGGGGCTCGTTTGCTCTTCTGCTGAGTCATTACACTACAAAGAACTGCCCATGGATGTTCACTTACAGTGAACTCCCACCACTAGAGTATATCTACATTTAGACAATGACCCAAAAACATAGGTATGCACCCTTTTTCTTACATGAGCAGTCACACCCCAGAGCCTTTCCTTAGATGGTTCCTCCCAGCACCAGTTGTCATCCTGTGCTGGGTTCAGGGTGACACTGCTCTGCATTACATAGGAGCATCCTGGACTCTCTGATGGGTTTTACTTTCCTTGCCTGTTATATAGGATACTAAACCAAAATCTTTCAAAGTTAAAGTGCCCAGTGATGCTGGGGATGAACAAGCAATCCTGCCCCAGCTTCTCAGGATGTTAGGGCCCTGCAGCATGGATGCATTCCCCTGATGGCTGAAGCGTTACAGCAGATAACAGTCACGTTGGCTTGTGCTGTGTGGCAGGCAGTGATTTTCAGCTGGGAGTAAGGCAACAGTCAGAGCAAAGTTGAAAACCATCTTAACTGGACAAAAGTTAATTTGGTTGCCAGGCTTAGGAGAGGGATTTCCAGGCTGTCAGGCCACAAGAAGAGACGTTTTCAAGGGGTCCCTTGCCAGAACTGTAAATATTGGCACACCAGGTTGCCAGTGTTCAGGGCATCCCTTGTGTGTGTGTAAACATCAAGAAAAACATCCCATGTATTAATACAAGCACTTTAACAAATGTTAGAAGTCACTAGGATGTCAAACAGTACCCACTCTGTTGCTTTCACTGGCCTGTAACTGATGGCTAAGCCAGGCACTGTCCCCAGGAATCTTCACACTTTAGGAGATAAAATCATGTTATTTAGCTCTCAGCAAAGCCTCAAATTGCTTCTCCTTCAAGTCTTTCATGAGAACACAGAGCAATGTGTGAAAACATCAATTCTCTTTAAGTTGGGGAATAGCTTCTCAACAGTGAAGGAAAATGTGTGCTTTGGTGAAAGTAGCATCATATTGCTCACCTGAAACCCTCCAGTGCCAAGGCAGTAGGAGAGAGGCAGCACCAGCCAAATCATAATTCTCCCCCTACTCAATGTTTTGAGCCCAAACTAAACCTCTTCTGTAAATGTAACAATTACAATATAAAATGCTCCATGACATCCAATTCCACATTTGTTCATTATAACTAATAAAATGTGCAGAACTGTTTTATTCTTTGATTTTTTTTCTTTAATGCTAAATTTCAACAGGTATGTGTCCCAGAAATCCACTGACAACTCACTGAGAGAATTCACCCAGAAAGACTTTGAGCACTAGAGATGACAAGAAAAGTCATGGTTACTTCAGTCTTCCCAGTTTCACACTCTGGACATGTTCATTACTGTAGACTTTTTTTGGTAAGAAACGGTAATAGGAGCTTGAATGAGAAAAGGGCAGTTTGGTCCCAGTTACACAAAGCGCTTAGTTATATCCATGGTTGTAGGCCTGCTGACTGTGATGGGGTCAGAGTCCTCAGCTTAAATTAAGCCTGTGCTTTGGAGCAAGGCTCTGTGAGAGCTTCTCCTATGTGTCCCATGCAGCCAAAGCCTTAAGATTTAAACGCATGGCTCTATGAAATGTCTGGATCATAATTTTCCAAGGTGAGTGTTAAGTAGAATTAGTTGGCAATATACCAAATTATTTTACAAGACTACATAAAGAGTAGTCTAGATGTAGCTGCAGAAATTATTTCTCCTTTTGCACATATACATGTTGTGTTCTCTGTAGGAACTTTTTATCCCTCCTACTCAATCCTTGTTATGAAAACCATACTTGAAATAACATTAAGGTTTGCATTTCCTAATGCCTCCTACTCCTCTTCACAGCCTAGTGATAATGAAGAGGAAGTTTTGTTCTGGGCTCTTTCTCAGCTTCTAGAGCACCCACATAACAGACACATGTGAAAATGACTCAAAAAGTGATGAAAAAATCTCACTACATCTGCATCTTGCTCCTAATCTTACATTTTTATTCATTGTTCAAGTTGCAATAACCATCTCAGTCCCGAGATCATTACAGCCCTTTAAATATCCTAAACGAGTTTTTTTGCAATATTCATGTTGTTCATTCAACCACAAGTCGTTTTAAAATGGTTTTAAATTATGACAAGATGTTGGCAGAGAAAGAACTATCAGATTAGAATATTTTAAGAAAAAAGAATTAGCAAGCATCGACCACAGGCCAAATTATCAAGACAAGGGAAACAGCCCAGTTTTCCCAGTATCATTAACAATTGCTAATGGTTTTGGAGGATGAACTGTATATCCATCTGATGTGTGCACACCTGCGCAGGGTTGGTATGGGACAGCACACTACTAGCCCTCAGGGATTCATTGCAAAGCTTGTACAAGAGCTGAGTTTGGCTTCTGTTGTAAATCTCTCTTGATGGTTTGGGCATGTTTAAGTCACCTGGCATGCAAAATTATCTGTGTTTTGATGATCAGCTGCTCAGCTTGACTGCAAGGACAGCAACAATGAGTATTGTCCTTTGACTGTAGCACTTCTGTTTTCTCAGCCCAAAATCATGGATTTTTCCCAGGTTCTACCATTGCAGGAGGTACTTAAATGACCGTCAAGGTACAAACCCCATGTTCTCCCATTCTTCTAGCCTCTCCATTTGTTCTCTTACCATTTCTCTGCTTCTTACTTCTTTCTTCAGCTCAGTTTTACGAAATGTTTTACTGCTTCCCCCATATCTCATTCCTCCATTTGCTTTGCCTCTGCATGTCCTTCTTCTTTTTCTCTCCATGCTGTTCTTTTGCCCTCTGCCTCTCACTTACCCATCCGGCACAGCACTTGTCCTTTTACCTCTCCTTAGGTTGTTTTTCCTGTTTTTCCTATCTTCAACTCATTCTTCCCAGAAGATCTGGCAGAATTATTCAAGTAAAAGATCTGCACAAGGCAGAGGCAAGTAGTTTTTCTGCTGCTCCATTTGAGAAGACAACAACAAAGTATGTCTTACCGTGAAGAAAAGTGGGAATCCCAAAAGTTCCCGTATTAGACACTAACTCCACACACTGTTCTCATCTCATCAGTGAATCTTCCATTTGCCAAACAGGTAGGAAGAGTGGGGGCTTTGGGGTTATTTTTTGGAACATTTCCTTAATGGTGGGTTACACTAAGCTCTGTTAACTCACAAGATCTGTGGACTACGAGCATGCACCGTCAGCAACGACATCTCAGGCTGGGAAAGGGGTCTTCTTCAAAGAAGAAGGTGTGTGTGGGTCTTCTTCAAAAGGGTTAACTCAGTTGTTTGCAGTCCTTTGTCCACACATCTAACACCTGGTTGGGGATTACTTTTGGAAGATTATTGTCATCCAGATGAACTGGAAAATTCGTAAGTCATGATGACCAAGCCCTGGAGATTTTGCATGAAATACTCCCATGTTAGAGTGTATGTGTGTTTGCTGAGTCCTTTAGGCATTGCTGGAACTTCAGTGAATTTAGCTGCTGTCCTGGTTTCGGCAGGGATAGAGTTAATTTCCTTCTTAGTAGCTGGTACAGTGCTGTGTTTTGGATTTAGGATGAGAACAAAGTTGATAACACACTGATGTTTTAGTTGTTGCTAAGGACTAAAGTCAAGGACTTTCCAGCTTCCCAGGCTCTACTGACTGAGAAGGCTGGAGGGGCACAAGAAGCTGGGAGGGGGCACAGCCAGGACAGCTGACCCCAACTGGCCCAAGGGACATTCCATACCATGTGACGTCATGCTCAGCATATAAAGCTGGGGGAAGAAGAAGGAAGAGGAGGGACGTTTGGAGTGATGGTGTTTGTCTTCCCAAGTAACCATTACGCGTGATGGAGCCCTGCTTTCCTGGAGATGGCTGAACACCTGCCTGCCGATGGGAAGTAGTGAATGAATTCCTCGTTTTGCTTTGCTTGCGTGCTCAGCTTTTGCTTTACCTATTAAACTGTCTTTATCTCAACTCACGAGTTTTCTCACTTTTACCTTTCCGATTGTCTCCCCCATCCCACTGTGGGGGGAGTGAGCGAGCGGCTGTGTGGTGCTTAGTTGCTGCCTGGGGTTAAACCACAACAGCTGCTTTTATCCTTGTGGTGGTGAAAACGTGAAAGCTATAGTGCAAGAAACTCCAGTGTCAGGAAGTTCACTGTGGCTCTAACTTCCCCCCCCCCCCCCTTTTTAACCA
>NW_008824665.1:74309-80181 GCF_000699105.1 Pygoscelis adeliae
GCCCCACCCCCCCCCCCCCCCCCTTTTTTTAATCAATAATCTCACCACAGTCACTCAGGGGTTTCAGATCTGTTGAGCTGTAAGTGTGCCATCCTTTCTAGATGAAGAGTCCAGAGGCCCGTTACAAAATGACAACTTGATTATTAAGTTAGATTATTGAATTCAAATGGTACATACAAAAGAACATCCTTGCTAAGAACTAGCTCCCTTTCTAAAAATCTTTGGACCAATAGCTCCCCATGGCTTGGCTAAACAAGCAAGGCAGAATTTTTCCCAGTGTTTTCCCAGTGTCAATAGGCTAGGAAGTAAAAGTGCCTTTTTTATTTAGTATTGGTACTTACACTGGTACTGAGTGCTGAACCAGATCTGATCTTGTCCAATACACCTCTACTGTGATGTGTTCCACCCAGAACTGATTGAAGATTGAGATCTTCCTTCCTTCCTTCCTTCCTTGATCTGAATAATACTAAGACTGTTAAAATTTTTGTTTTGCAACCTGGAAATTCAGATAAAACACCAACTCATAGGGGCTTCTAAGGGAAAAATTCCTTCCTGACCATGTGACTGCTGAGAATTCTTGATAAAAAAGGAACTTCATGGTGAACACATTGAAGCTGTGGGGTTGGTGGTGGTTGAGGTTGTTGGAGAGGAGAGCTTGGGTGGGTTGCTTACTTCACAATAGGCAGCTTTAAAGCTCCTGGACACTTGGGTGGTGCAGAATCACAGATACTGTGATGTGTCTCTCTTCCAAAGCCCATCTAACCTGACATTTTTTGAATAAATTTTAGGCTCCACCAAATGGTATTTTGTGATGGAAATCTGGGAAGGTATTGACAGAATCTAATTGAAACATGTAAGTTAGGTAATTCAGGAGGTTTCAATAAACTCCTTGGAAAGGTAATGCAAAGTGCGTGGCACTTCTAGAGAGTGCTTCAGAGCAGAACTATAACATACAGACTCTGTGTTGTCCTCCTCAGATTTCTATATCTCTCCAAAGACACGTCAGGGAAACCAGGAATGCTGCATTCTTAAGTCAGGTGCCTGAACTTGCTGCCCCACTGCCAGGGAGAGCTTCTCCTTCATTTTCTGTGTGAAGTCAGCAGCCTGGGAGCAGTGCACAAGGAAGCAAACTGCTTAAAAAGCAAGAGGGCAGAATATCACTGTATTTAAATAGCATAGAGAAAAGGCAGGGATGCTTTCTGTAGCTTAAATGCTGGAGAAATGTCAAACGTACTGAAGGGATGAAGCTAGATGAGGCATTTTCAGCTTTCTAGTAGTTTCAGAGTAAAATGATTGATGTTAAGATGTTGAGTTGCTAATATCTAAGTCCATTAGTTGGATTAACTTGGATCCTGAGTGTGAACATAACCTAAGGGTGATGGTGAGAACATGCAAATAGCTGCCGGCTCCCTGCAAGGCGCTGGATTTAGGATCTGGGGAAATCTGAACTTCCAACAAAGGGCTCAGATTAAAGGTCTGGGCCTATGTGTGACCACAGCCAGGTATAGAGACTATATCCACCTGTCTTGGAAACATGCATAATATTATAGTCAGATTTATCTGCAAAACCCTGGGTAGCGTTAGCATAGGCTTATCCAAGAGAACACAATGTAGGGAGCACCTTATACCCACAAAGTTATCAGCTCATAAATATTAGACAGTCTGAAAGAATAAGGTCATACAGAGCTCATGGGAGCTGACCAACCTTTGACTTGTCATGAAGGACAACTCTATCTTTCTTTAGTTGTTTCTTCTTAGACTATCCTACTATCCTACCTTTAAAACCCACTGCCTTCTCAGTTTTGTCCTCCCTGTGCAAAAATAACAGTGATTATTGATTTGCAGCAAGTGTGGATTTTTTTTGTTTGGATTTTTTTTGGCTTTCATAATGCTTTATGTGAAGAGGTTTATGTTCCAAAATTAGGAGTGGCACAAGGGAGAGGAAATTTCACCTGGACAGCAATATCAGAAAAGAACATTACAAAAAATACTGGGAATAAAAGGTTGTTCAGACAACTGGAAGAAGCCTGAACCAAGTTTGTAGCTAATATAGATGAGTCTGAGTTTGCTGGAGATAAGAGAGATGCACGTTTCCACTAGAGGAGGATCTATTACTTTTTGTAGATGAGTTTGGCTAGACAGCTATTTAATTTTGTTAGCTAGACACCAGTGACTGTGTAGTCTCTAGTGCTGCAAATCTAGAACTTAGTGCCAAAATTATTTTGCTGACTTGCCAAAAATGACCTATTCCCTTAAAAAAAAAAAAGGAGAGTTTTTCCTTGCTTTTGGAGGCAAATCTATATTAAACAGTAGGCACTACCAACAATTCAGTGTTTGTTTCCCACAATGTAAGACATCAGAAGCACAGCAGAAAGAGGAGTGGATCCATGGAGGCCATCCTTTCCAGAAAGAGGGGTGGATACGGAGCATGGATTCTGCCAAGAACAGAGCAAATGCTGCATGCAGTGTTCTACTTCTAAATGAGATTGAAAGCAGCGTACTGTTTGACAAAATGTCAGAGGAAATGTACCAGAACTGGAATATGTGGTATTTAGATATTTCTTCCAGAGCTGCAATTTCCAAGTTAATTTCTTACAGAATTCATTGGAAGTACAGGACAGAAAAAAAACTTTCATCACGCAAGGTAGAACTTGAAACTCTAAGAAACCCTTTAAAGTTAGAAACGCTGAAGATGTTTGAATCCTTTATTGAATATAGAAGGTTCAATAACAGCCAAGAAATACATGGCTTCCCTTGTAAAAAGGAGCATGGAAATAAAAATGGGGATCTCTGCTTTGAAAAACTTTAAAACAGACTTCAATTTTAATGTGCATCTTAATGTGTCACATATCTGCAAAACCAAGACCAAAATTTTCTTTAAGAAAAGGAAAAATATGTTAAAATCAACAATATCCCAAGGGTCCAAGTGGATCCTGAGTGTATACAATGTCCTTGAAAAAGTATATTGTACAGCTAAACACGACGCAAAAAGTAAAATAGAGAGGATTTAAAAAAAAGAGGTTTGACCAAGTGAAAGCTTTTTTGAGGGGTTTCTAAAGTGTTCTGCTATTCTTTACACTATCCTCTATTATTTTCATCAGGGGAGAGCATAGATCTCGGGCAACACAAAGCAATCAGGTTAATAACAGCAATTATACAGAATGTTGGAAATAGCAGAGTAGAGAATGCTCATCTTGTTATTTCCAAAGTGTTCTGTATGTGTCTTACTTGTGGTAAAGCTCAGATCCCTATGAAATAGGCAGGAGGTAAGGCAAAGAGCTTTGTGAGGAGTCAGCCAGAGTGTGCGAAGGAAGCAGCACTCAGCTACAACTTTCTTCAAAACAATAAATTCCAATCAGTCTTCTTTGTTTGCTTACACAGGAAGGATGCCGTGAAGACAGGACTCTTATTCAGCCAGGTCCTGGGAAATGGAGCAGTGGGAAGCATTACTCTATGTTCTTAGAAGTGTTGCTGAAGTCAATGAGTACAGTCTGATTCAGAGTTGACATTTCATATTATTTTTTAACTGGACAAACTGCCTTTACTAAATTACAAGCTCTTTTCATTAGATGCCTCTTTCCTGCCATACAGACAAGTGCTGTTTCTGATTTCTTAATATTTTCTTTTTCCTTCTGATTATTTTTTTTAAATTGTGGTCAAACACAGACACCTAAATCTCATGGAGCTGAAATGAACTTTGCTCTGACATGTAGAGCAGCAAATAATTTCCCAGTGGGACAGTTTTCTGCTGGAATTTCCCCAATATTTCTGCTGAGCAGCAGGGAGGCCGGCAGGCTGCCCTCTGGGCTGCCTCCTACCTGCTGTCCTGCCTCCCTGCTCCAGGCCATACTAGTGTGTGAGCTGCCAGGGCATGGGAGCAACGAGATCACCTGTAAGCAGTCTCCGCAGTCTCCTCTTGAGCTCCCCATTTGGCAACGTGGGCTCCCAGGGATCCCCAGATGATCTGAGGTCTCCATATTCTGAGTCTTATGTGCCACACTGGGGCCAGATCCCTGTTGTGGGGTCCCCACCAATGCACTGGAAGTCCAGGTCCAGAATGAAGAAAACATGTTTTTCTGATGCTTATTAGTCCAATACCCTCATGGCGTAGGTCTTAGTGGCTGCTTTTACCTTCCAGTTCACCACATGTTGGGTGCTGGTTAAAACCCCAAAGCTGAATACAGGTGATCTTAAACTTTTAAACTGAGAAAGGGACCAGATCAACATTATCTACTGTTCAGTTGCCCTAATGATAAAAATATACATCAAAAAATGAAAAAAAAAAACTTTGCTGCTGTCTTCCAAACGTCAGAATATCTAGAAATGAAAAACTCTTGTCTGGAAGTAAGAATCTCCATAGGTGAGTGGATCTAACAGAGGATTTTGCTAGTTGCACTAATGTAAGGAGTTTGATAAATTTGGGGCTGTAGATCTTTCATTAACAATACATCCATATTTATACTTGTGTCAATCATCTCCTACATAAGCCCTAAGCTTGCAAAAAGTAGCAGAACCTGGAGAAAGCAAACTGTAGTGCACTGGAGCCGTGCAGAGAGGACATTTAAGCTGGCAAGAACTGCTATGGGAGGAATGTCACTACTGCCTCTCAGGACCAGAGGTTCTAATGTTCCTGCTGGAAAGAGGTGCTTGTCTCTTTTGGTTTATTTTTAACACTGAAATCATAGCTTCACAAAGCAGAAGAGTGAGTTTCTTAATATCATTATTTAATATACTGAAATTCCCAACTGAACCCCCCACTAAATCAGCCAACTCACACGGTGGCCCTAGAAACAAGGCTAAAGGGGACTTTCTTCCCTTTCCTCCTCTTTCTCAGCCCAGAAACAAGGGATAATCATTCTGAGCACACACAGGAGAGCCAAGCAACATCCACCAAATACAGTCTCATCTTTGAAGCATGTTCAGGTATTTTCAGCTGGAGGGGAGAAATGAACCCAAGACCAGCACAGCCTCAGAAGGTGTGCTGACCAGGAGATCATCAGATACAACAGCAGCAAGTGAGAAGGAGAAAGCCTCACTTCCTCTAGAGTGAAGGTCCTCATAGCTGCACTCTGAAGACACCAACTGATTTAAGTGCTGAAGGTGGAATATGTGGAGGAATACGTGTATGTCCTCAGCGGGGACATAATCATGTAGCTGCTTAGCACTAGTATGGTGTGGAGTATTCTGGTCATGCCCAAGGAGAGATGTCTAAATGTCATAGGACCTTTACAAATGACTGAGAAACTCTGCACAATAACTAAGGAAATGGGAATGTTAGGGGTCTAGTCAGCATCCAGATTAGGCATATTCCATTGTCCTAAGTCCTTTTGTGACTCTGATATCCTAAATATAATGACAGTTGGCATTTCTCTATTTTAATTTTTTTTTTAAAATATGTCTCTATATATAGCATGCAAAATATATATATATATTTCTTGGCACCCTGAAAGTTTCATCCTCCCATTTCAAATCCTTCTTCAAGCCTCCCTGCTTCTGTGTACCACAAATCTGTAACTGTGACCCATGAAGTTCTTATCCCTTTCTCTACATCTTTGGTTGCTCTGTTTAAGATCTGTACATGCAGGAGATGCAAAGACAGCTGTTATTTTGTTCCCAAAACATTGGAGACTGTTGTGGAGAGATACTGCACAGATTTCTCTCATTGCTACTTTCATGCTGTTCTTTCTGCTTGATTTTTTTCTTGCCTTAATCTTCCCTGTGCAACAGCTTAAAATTAGAAATACTGTTTTTTCTCTTTATATATAAGAAATCTTATAAATTCCATGACTGCATGATGGATCCTTCTTTATAGATACATATATTTTCAGCACAGTGTCACATAATGATACCACAAGTTATTTAGTTAAAAGAT
>NW_008824665.1:80197-87410 GCF_000699105.1 Pygoscelis adeliae
CTCAGTTCTACTGCATCAAACTCTAGGATCTTCCTACCTGAAGCATATTTCTCCTCAACTCTCTCTGTAGGCATTGGAACATGGTAGGTACCTTCCCAGAGTGATTGATCTCCTCCTAAAATCTGAATTGCTCTTGGAGATGCCTACAATTCATCATGGGCAGCATCAATGTGGGATCTAGTACCCTCAGTTAGGTGTCTTACATTAGAGGAGGGAATTTAGATTTTAGGTGCCCATGCTGCTAGCTGCTCCAAACAGCATCCTGTGTTAGTGTGGTATCTCACTAAAACAGATGACCAGAGGTCTGCATGCAGACCTAGAGCCTTTGCACATTTTGCTGGTAAAGTTATGCTATTGTAGACATAACAATAAATGAGAATAAATGAGAATAAGCAAATAACTGCAAAAACGCTGTAGGTTTTCTCCCTGTTGGACAGCTAGCCAAATTTTGTTTTCACTGGTGTTAATACCAATAACTCCTTTCTATTCACAGAAATTGTGAATAATTATGAAAGAATCTGTCCTGCTCTCCAGGGCCTCATCAGATTCAGATATTTCAAAGAAATCAGGAGTTGCAATTATCATTTTCATACAATTTTCAACATGATATGCTATGTTCAATCTGATGAAACACTGCATCATTACAGTCATGAGGAACAACATGACAAAATTATTTCTTTCATAGCCCTGCAAATGACTGATTACTCTTATTATTGGGACTTGAAATGATAAAAAAGAAGAGTATCCAAAATTTTGCAAGTAAATCAAATAGAAACTGACAGGTATAATTATTTTATATACTTGAAAAGAATTCAAAATCTCCAAAGTGAAGAGTTCTATAAACAGAACAGATGTTTTAAAAAGAAAAAAATGAAGAAATCTGCTTCTTAACATAGTAGCAGCTGGTGTCCTGCAATTATCTTCTACACATTGGAGTCTGTGAATGTTACAGCCTGCTTACAGATAGTTTTATCGTTATGCAATTTGCATTTAATATTCCTGCATATTTTTATTTTTATATAGCAAAAGGAAGGTGTGAGCTCAGACTCCAAAGCTGAGTGTTTGTGCTGGTGTGTGCAGGCACATGAGCATCAGAAAAAAGCGCTCCTGGTTCTTCTAACAGATATCCAGACTGTTTGAAGATACAGGGCTAAGATCCAGAAAAGCTGGATGCAATTCCTTCAGACTGCTGCATACTGTTGGGACACTTTGCCCAAAACAGAGATAGATCCTGAGGGTGGTTTGACCTACCTCTGCTTTCGGTTAAAGCTAGTTGATGGTAGCTGTTTGCCGATTTCTGTTTTCACAAATGAGAACCAACTTGCCTTGACTAAGCTGCTGACTACTCAAATGTGTGTTTCAACCCAGGGTCCTCATTTCCCCTCTGTAAAACCAAAACATTACTTCTTCAATGAAATGTGCATTGCACTTTTTTAGGTTCCGGTGTTACCGAGGACTGTTTGCAGGCATATTTTTAAGCATCACAGCAAAATTTAGGCACTTAACCTAAACTAAGTTCAGCTGTCAACTTAAATTTGACAGCTACGCAGTGGAGCACATTTAAAGCAACAGCCAGTGTTGTTTGCATAGACAAAAGACAGACGTAGCACTTTTGTGGCCCTTCAAATGTATGTCTAAAATGGATACATAAGCCCTCCCTCTCAAGGCCTTCAGGGTCACCTGCCATGGAGGCAATTGATAAAGTAGGCATTTACTTCAAGAAAAAAAACTTCCCTGTATTTTGGGTACACACTAAGGCCCTAAGTCAGGAGCGAATGGCACCCCCTAACACAGGTGTGCTCCGTGGCCGGGGGAGCAGTCACGGGCAGCTTGTATGAGAATCTCTTCTTACAGAAGTTTGTCCCAGTTCAGTTTTTGAGGCTGCCAAATTCAGCAGGGATCTGAGCTTGGTTTGGGGCTCCTGAGGTACAGCGATACCAACACAAAATAATTGTTCATTTCAGTTTTGCTCTTCAACAGGGAGTTAAAAATGAGTATAGGAAGGCTTTTGATAACTTTGAAATATCAATTATATTCATTGCAACACAGAGGCCAATGAAGAGTGTGGCGACAGCCTGGAAGGCTGAAAATTTGACCTACAATGTACAACTACCAGTATTGCATGTGGTGTTCCTCCTTTTTCTTTCTAGAGTGAGTAGAAGAAAAAGATTAGGCTGGCCTGTGATACTCTCTCATGAATGCTGTGAGCAGTGGTTCCTATGTGCTCCATCAATATTTGTTTATCTTAGGACTTAAAAGAAGAGCAGAACAGACTTCAGGAATATTTCTTCTTGGACAAGGAAGAGAAGACGTAGCAATACTGCAGCCTTCTGTGAATTTATGCTTATATTGTCATCTATTGTATTTCATAGATAAGAAGGGGGGAAAAAAAACTCTTTTAAGGCAAACTTCTGTTTAATCATTTCAACACAAAAGAAGCACTGAGGTTCCTTAAACCCAGAGGAGCTGTCATTTGAGATACTCCAGGGTGTGCAAGACATTCAAATGGGTCTGGCACATATGAAAAATGCCATTCCAGACCTGTGCCATTCTGCAGGAGC
Source organism: Pygoscelis adeliae (assembly GCF_000699105.1). NCBI lineage: Eukaryota > Metazoa > Chordata > Aves > Sphenisciformes > Spheniscidae > Pygoscelis > Pygoscelis adeliae. The sequence goes on from NW_008824665.1 coordinate 82,759, forward strand.
AGCTGGAGACAATACCAAAGAGTGTGCCAAAAGGCACCAAAAAGGTACCCTGTCCTTTCCTGGTCACCATCATCCAGCAATTTCTTCCCATCAGTGAGAATCAAACCTGGAATGTCCTGCCTGCGCTCTATGAACTGCAGAGGGCTCCTGTCCTGGTTTTGGCAGGGATAGAGTTAATTTCCTTCCTAGTAGCTGGTACAGTGCTGTGTTTTGGATTTAGGGTGAGAACAATGTTGATAACACACCGATGTTTTAGTTGTTGCTAGGTAGTGTTTATACTAGTCAAGGACTTTCCAGCTTCCCAGGCTCTACCGACTGAGAAGGCTGGAGGGGCATAAGAAGCTGGGAGGGGGCACAGCCAGGACAGCTGACCCAAACTGGCCCAAGGGACATTCCATACCATGTGACGTCATGCTCAGCATATAAAGCTGGGGGAAGAAGAAGGAAGGGGGGGACGTTTGGAGTGGTGGCGCTTGTCTTCCCAAGTAACCGTTCCGCGTGATGGAGCCCTGCTTTCCTGGAGATGGCTGAACACCTGCCTGCCCATGGGAAGGAGTGAATTAATTCCTTTGTTTTGCTTTGCTTGCGTGCGCGGCTTTTGCTTTACCTATTAAACTGTTTTTATCTCAACCCATGAGTTTTCTCACTTTTACCCTTCCGATTCTCTTCCCCATCCCACTGTGGGGGGAGTGAGCGAGCAGCTGCGTGGTGCTCAGTTGCCAACTGAGGTTAAACCACGACAGCTCCTCAGAGAAAAGGATCCAAAATGTGGCAGTGCTGGGGGCTGGTGAGGAGCCAGGAGCTGGGGAACCACAGCCATTCAAGGGTATCCTTAGGAAGATTTGCTGTAATTCCTGAAAAGGAGGAATTCTACTTTTCAGAAATAGTATAAATGCTATGTCAGTGATGTTTATGTGTTATTTAGACCTTTCCATGTCTTGCTTATTACGTTGCAGAGATGGAGGATGCTTTGATTATATAGTGCCATGTCAGATGTTTGCTCGAATAGTAATATTGAATTCATATTGAGTTCCTGAAGTCTTTGCATTTCCCACTGCTTTAATACTACCCACCCATCAAGAGTACTAATTAAAGGGAAAATATAGCTCACACCAGTTATTTATTTTTATATAACAACCCTTGGCACAAACTTCCTAATGTCCTTTTCTCTCATTAAAATCCAATCAACTAAAAGTAGTCTTTATTATGTGGCCCATGAAATAACTTAGTTTTAGAACAAAAGGATATGAAGGCTATTGTTGTTTGAAATACTTCCTAGCAATGTACTCTGGAGAAAGAAGAGGTACGTGTATCTTCAACTCACTGGGGAGATCTTGAGAAAACAGCTCCCAGAAAGGATGGTTGGTGTTTCATTGCCTCAGTACCTGCTGTTCGTTTCCACCATGCCTTCTCCACATTTATGATTGCAACTTTCGAAGAAGAAAGTGAAAATAAAAGACCAAAGCAATGACAAGGAGGAGAAGTATATTAAAAAAGAGAGAACAAGGAAACAAGACAAAATAAATGAGTCTTTGCTGATACCAGGTGCAATGACAAAGTAATTGTTTCAGAAAATGCTCCTGTCAGAAAACCTCTTTGCCACAAAGGAAAGGAGAGGGGAAGGCAAACACAGTACCAGCTGGAATATTTGCAATCATCTTACTTGTCAAATGGTCTTACTTGTTTTCACGTATGCAATGCATTCATTTAAACTTAAATCCTGTTGTGGAAATGTGCAACACATCAGCAGCTGGAAGCAGTGGTAGGACTTGGCTTGCCATTGCCGACACATCATGCCAGCACTTCAAAGAGGTGCACTGTCACTTGTGTGGTCACACAGTGAATAGACAGTGGCACGGAGACATGTTTCCTCTGCCTCCCCCCAAACCAATCCCTGTAAATGCCAGCCTGTTTCCTTAAATCACCTTTGAAACACTGATTGCAATCTAAAGAGGGGTCCTGTTCTGTGAAAATGAGGGGTTTCATGTGCATGCTTGTGGTATCAAAGTCACCCTTGCTCTGGACTGGATGAATTTACCTTGCTTTCCCTTCATGTACGTTCCTCTTTGGAGCATTAAAGGCTTCTCCCTGGCCTAGCTATCGCCTGGTGGTGTTGATGGAGAGGAGATGTCACTTGGATTTCCAGTTTTTCAGCTGTGTTTTAATAAACAGCACATAAGCCTGATGCTGGCTCAGTTGCAGGAAGGAAAATACAGCTGGACTGAAATGCCTGTCTGCGCGGCTGCACATGCCAGGCAGCCTGACAAACAAGGTCAACTATTAAAACCAGAAAAGCCCATGTAGATAAGGCCTGCTGTCACAGGGTGCAGCAATAGCATTATAAATGCTGAGCAGTAATGCTGATTTCTACCCTGCTTAAGAAGTTTAAGGCAGATTAAGGAGAAAAATATTCTGGGAGATGTTTCTTGTTGGGATCTCTGACAACAGGATCCATATAGCTGTTACCACTGCAATAGTCCTGCATTTTTCTTGTTTACCAAAGCAGCATCCTGGCTAAACTCTGTGGGACAATACTTGTGTCACTGCAAGGAGCACGTTGAGATATGGACCTCCTGGGATCCTCCCTGTTTAGATATTTTATTATTTTAGTGTCTTTTATCCTTTATATATTCTATATATAGAATTCTATATATTCTTCATTGTTTAGCTGGAGCATGTTAACCCAGTTCCATGTAACTTTCAGCTACTTGAGGAAAATCTCACATAGCGGAAAAGGTAGAGAAAAATAATAATAATTAGAAAGTGACCAAGTGAGACTCTAAAACAGTGCAGTGAAATACTGCTTTTATTTACCTACATTATGTCATGAGGGTTAATGGTGCTACATGAGGCCAGGTGAAGGCAGAGTTTTACCCTGGGTTTGATTCTAAGCTGAGAACGTGGTTTCTGATGCCCTTGTCTTAGACTGGTGAAAGAACATTCACATGGGGAAGTGAAAGATATTTGTAGTAGGGATACAGGACTCCAACAAATATTCTACTTCATCTGCACATTCTGCATCATACTCAACAAAAATTTTTGTCCCAGTGGAACAAATACCATGTGAGGTCTACCAGTTAGCTATCACCTGGGGCAGCGAGGAAATCTAAGGGGAAACCAAGTGAAAAAAAGCCACTAATGGCATTACAGCTGACAGTGGTTATAATCCAAGCTGTATGCTGGTATCTGAACTGACATACAGCTTGGATGCTGAGTGGTATCAAATATGCAAGGATCTGCTGTGCCTGCTGCAAACAGGCCTTGAGAGAAGGGACTGCTTTTTGTCAGCTCAGTCTTTTTTGATCTTATGACACGGATCAAGTGAAACTATCCAGACTATTTTTCCCTGTCAAGTATTTCATGTTTTGGAGCCTTTAGTCCCAGTTTAGAAGCTAGGCAGCCTTGGCTTTCCTTACCAGTTCAATTCGTACTCTCTCAGCAGACAAATCTTCACCAATTCAAACCATCAATTAAACACATCCATCCCTACTTAACAGCCACTTGCCCAAACTGGCAACAGCAGTTGCTTCTGCTGGAATAATAAAATGTTTCTGACAGAAGAAATGAAGGAAAGCTCCAGCTCTGCCATATCTTGTGTCTGGATGAGGAAAGGTAGAGGTGTCTTAAAGGAGAGGCCAGGGCATTGCCCAGCCACACACCGGAGTACAACTGGAAGTGCAAGTGAAGGTCATGTCTGCCCAGAAACCTTCCTCCAGAGTAAGTAGTACATGGAGTGCTGGGTCCAGTCCTGGATTCCCAAGTGCAAGAAGGACATGGATGTGCTGGAGCAAGTCCAGCAAAGGGACACAAAGATGGTGAAGGGTCTGTAGCATCCCTTATAAAAGAAGAGGCTGGGACTGTTTAGAATGCAGGAGAGAAGCCTCATGTATATAAATACCTGATGGGGGAGTAAAGAAGATGGAGCCAAACTCTTCTCAGTGGTATCCTGTGAAAGGCCAAGAGGTAATGGGCACAAATTAAAATACGGGAAATTCCATTTAAACATAGGAAAAAACTTTTACTGTGAGAGTGGTCAGGTACAGGATTAGGTTGCCCAGAGAGGCTATGGAGTTCCCATCCCTGGAGATATTCAAATCCCGACTGGACACAGTCATGGCCAACCTTCTCTAGCTGGCCCATCTCTGAGCAGGGGGTTGGACTGGATGATCTCCAGAGCTGCCTGCCAGCCTCAACCTTTCTTTGATTCTGTGAAATAGAGCACACTAAATATGCTCAATTAGTCCTACATGTGGACCCGCTTGTTCCAGAATACAAATATTTCTCCCTTAACTACATGGATCTAAATGAGACAGCCTAGAGTAGCTCCCTCCTCCAGACGAGTCCTACCTCTGAGACATCTGAGCCCCCGGGGCTGATCTGCTCTGAGTTCTGCCCAGTGGCAGCAGCACATGAGCCGTGAGTTTTTCCTCTGCAAACATTTCAAAGGGGCAAGTGGGCTAGAATGAAAAGGACTAATATCAGGTCCTAGCACCAGCCTCTGTGCACACCACTCAGCGGCTCTGCACCCCCAGGAAGGCTGCAGACTGCCTGCTGTCTGACCTCCTGGGGTGGGCAATAGGCTCCTTCATCGTGCAGTGGGTGTGGGCTAGTCACCCCTGCCAGGGAAAAGGGAGAGGAAAGCATGGCTCCCC
>NW_008824665.1:87444-90818 GCF_000699105.1 Pygoscelis adeliae
TCACAGGGCACTCGTGTCTAACTATCCTCCCAGAGAAAATCCCCCAAGGATGAACAATTTCTCATAGATATCTGGGCACCCCTCTCCCAGAAAAGTTTCCGGGCATCAGGCATTTCAGTAGGAGCAGAGTGTTAAATGACCCTAAGAACCTGCTCTCATCCCATGAGTATGAGCATGGAGAAAAAGAAAGAAGGAGAGACACAGTTCAATTTTGCTTTTATTAGATCCTCACCTTTTTTTTGCCAGGTTTTTAAAGGCAAGAGCCTTAAAGCGAAAGAGGGAATGAGTCACTGCAATAGCTTCTCATTAAACTAATGACAAGACATATAAACAGAGGGAGCTCACTTGGCTAATGTTCCTACCATCCACAACGCTCAGCCATAGGAAATTAAACCATAAAAAAGTCATGTAGCATGCCTTGGACTAGGTGTTCAATTAACCTGAAATTGGAAATGTTAACATTTGATTTGAAAAAAACAGTTAGGCACTTGCACCAGGTGCCTTGTAGCTGGATAGGGTAAAAAAGAAGTAAAATCAAATACCAAGCTCTGTTGTTTGCACTTTTGAGTGAATATGCACTGGGTAGTAGTACCTCTGTTGAACCACATTTCCAAAGGCAGGGAGCTCCTTGCTGTTCTCATTGCTCTCTTTTTAATACCAAGTCAATTACCCAGACACCTTCTTGGAAAAGACACACTTCTGAAAAATACCCTGTCAGTAAAAACCATTATTTTCCAGTCTGACTCCATAAAAATCAACCTGCCAGAAAAAATAAATTCTGAAGGAGCCCACACTAAAAACTCTCTTTAGAGAATACTCCATTTTCAGTAGAGAAGTAGATATGAATGGTCCTCATCCAATTCAAAGAGATTAAAAAGCCAATAAGATGTTAATCTGCAGAAAACATCTTGTAGCAAAACTGTTCTAGGTCTACAGTGTCAGCCACAGATTGCAGGAAGAATAAGATCTTTTGGTACTGAGAAAATAATACTGAATTTTTTTTTTAAATTGCAAACTCTTGGAAGTGTTCAAAACAGAGCCATTTTCAGCAGTGTTTCCCAACTAATATTTACTAACTTTTTAAATTGAAATTTTTAATTGAAATTAATGAAAAAAGCAACCATTATTTTGAAACATTTTGATAACATTTTATTTTAAATGGGGATTGGCAGTTCCTGATATGCTTGACAAAAATGTGGACATAGCAGTATTAATGCCAACTAGTTTTTAAGCAAAGAATTGAAGATCAAGTCTTTCTAGCAACAACTCTATGTAATTGCATAAGATCTCAGTCCTCTCTGCCTGATAATTTTAAGTTTTGGAGCAATTCATGTTGAAGCATCTGTTATAGCTTTGGCAAAAAAACCCAGCAACAACATACCTTTTTGTCTCATAAATACCTTAAAAATAGCTGAAGCTTCTTCAACTCCATGGCTAATGTAAAGGAAATGAGGAAATATGTTCCTTTCATTTCCTCTCCTTTGTGTAAAGGCCCAGGTTTAACAGAGAAAGAAGAATAGTTTAGAATTTTAACTATGTTTGTAACAGGCAATCAGGAGAACTCTATGCAAAGATCCTTAACAACAGAAAACAAAAAGAGCAGAATGTTAAAAACACTAAAAACTGTAAGAAATGTAAGGCCAACACAAAAACAGCCCAACAAATTAAATTACAGAAATATTGTATGTGATCACTCCATTAAATTTATCCATTACAAATTGCACAACATTTCTATATGATAAAACATGAGAGCTGAGCAATCATTTATTCCTGGCATTGCTCAGCATGCAGTAGAAGTACAAGTAGAAGAATGACTTTTACACTGAGTAACCCTCACTAATAAACAAGGCCATTATCCTGGCAATGCAAAAAATAATTACAAATACTTGAAGTTGGGTGGGTGGCTTGGTGGGGGGTTGCCGATAAACTGTAATGGAGAAATTTTTGAGCCTGGAGGTACAAGTAATTTTCTCTACTGGTTTTGAGAGAGAGCTGTTTCAAAAGTGGTAGCTAAAAATAAAAGGACAACATTATTATTAAACACCATCAAGCTGACAGACACTTCTTTAGTAAGATGCAAATAAAATCTTCGTGTCACAGATTATGACTCCTGCTATTTTCAGTTCTTTGCCAAACTTGAACATTTTGGGCCAACAGTTTTCACAAGAAACAAGTGACTTAGTTTGAACATGTTTGTTTAAGCTCTGTCTAATGCCGTTCAGCCTTTTCTGAGAGAGGGATTAAGGAAAAATATGTTTTCTTTTGCTCAACAGAAGTCTTACAATGCTTTTTAATTAAGAAGTTCTAGCAGCTGTACGTGACACAGCCAAGATGATGTTCATCTGTGTAGACTTGGTGTCAAAGCTGTTCTTTGTGCAATCCCTGTGCAACTTTATTGCCATCTATGCTTCAGTTTCAGCTAAGGCTGGTGTGTTCAATGCCTCCTTTGCCTCAGTCTTCACTATATATGTCTCCCTGACCTCTGTGCTTAGTGAAAGGGTTAAAAGAGGAGAAGGAACAGCAGCGCAGATGAGTCAGGGACTACTTGAGAGAACATGAGCAATATAAGTCCCTGTGGCTGATAAGCTGCATCCAAGGATGATGAGAGCTGTCTAATGTCTTTGCAAGGCCTTTCTCTACCATATTTGAAAGATTGTGCAAACTGGAGGAGGTCTCCGACACCTGAAGAATGGCACCCATCTTCAAAAACAGCCAGAAGGAAAATAAAGCTGATCAGCCTTACTGCAGTCCATGGGAAAATCATGGAGCAAATCCTCTTGGAGTACATTTCTGGTCACAAGAGTGAGAAAAATGTGATAGGGAATATAGTCAGCATGGATTTGTCGTCTCTCTGGACCTCTGTAAGGCCTTTGACACGGTCCCCCAAGACATCCTTCTCTCTCAACTGGAGAGGTATGGATTTGATGGGTGGACTGTCTGGTGGGTGAGGAATTGGTTAGATGGTTGCATCCAGAGGGTAGTGGTCAACAGCTCAATGTCCAGATGGAGGTTGGTGACGAGTGGCGCCCCGCAGGGGTCCGTATTGGAACCTGTATTGTTTAATATCTTCATCAATGATATAGACAGTGGGATCGAGTGCACCCTCAGCAAGTTTGCAGATGGCACCAAGCTGAGTGGTGTGGTCGACACGCCAGAGGGACGGGATGCCATGCAGAGGGACCTGGACAAGCTCGAGAAGTGGGCCCATGTGAAGTTCATGAGGTTCAACAAGGCCAAATGCAAGGTCCTGCACCTGGGCTGGGGCAACCCCTGGTATCAATACAGGCTGGGGGATGAAAGGATTAAGAGAAGCCCTGAGGAGAAGGACTTGGAGGTACCGGTGGATGAAAAGCTGGACATGAGCCAGCAATGTG
>NW_008824665.1:90980-110390 GCF_000699105.1 Pygoscelis adeliae
TCCTGTGAAGAAAGGCTGAGAGAGTTGGGGTTGTTCAGCCTAGAGAAGAGAAGGCTCCGGGGAGACCTTCTTGCAGCCTTTCAGTACTTGAAGGGGGCTTATAAAAAAGATGGCAGCAAGCTCTTTAGCAGGGCCTGTTGCGACAGGACAAGGGGGAATGGCTTTAAACTCAAGGGGGGTAGATTTAGACTAGATTTAAGGAAGAAATTTTTTACGCTGAGGGTGGTGAAGCACTGGCCCAGGTTGCCCAGAGAGGTGGTGGATGCCCCATCCCTGGAAACCTTCAAGGCCAGGTTGGACGGGGCTCTGAGCAATCTGATCTAGTTGAAGACATCCCTGCCCACGGCAGGGGGGTTGGACTAGATGACCTTTAGAGGTCCCTTCCAACCCAAACTATTCTATGATTCTATGATTCTATGATTTACTATGCATAAATCATGCATAATCACTCCTGACCCACCTGATAGTTTTCTGTGATAAAATGACTGGATTTGTGGATTAGAGGAGAGGAGAGGAATGGATATAATTTACCTTGATTTTAGGGAGGCTTTTGACAGTCTCCCATGATATTTTTGTATCCAGTTGAGACACGTTTTGGATGAGCAAGCAGCTAGATGGGTATAAAAATTGTTGGATGATCAGGATCAGAGGGACCCAATTAATGGGTTGTACTCCACCTGGATGTCTGTGACAAGTGAGATACTGCAGGGGTCCTCTCCGCTTGGGATCTGTCCTATCTAACATCTTTATCAGTGACCTGGAGGAGGCAACCAAGTGCACTCTCATGAAGTCTGCAGCAAGATGACAGCAAACTGGGGAGACCAACTGATATGCTCAAAAGAAGGGCTGCCATCCAGAGGGGCCTAGACAGACTGGGGAATGGGTCAACAGGAAACTTACGAAATGCAATGAAGACAAATGCAAAGTCCTGCACCTGTGAAGGAAGAAGCCCCTGCAGTGATGCAGGCTGGGGGCTGCCTGGGGAGCAGGTCTGTGGAAGGAACCGGGGGGCCAGGCTGGGCAGTGAGTTGCACAGGAACCAACAGTGTGCCCTGTCAGCAAAGATGGGCAACAGCCTCCTGGGCTGTATTAACAGGAGCAGAGAAGGTAGGTTGAAGGAATGGATCATCCCCCTTTAATTACCTTTTGGACCACATCAGGATACTGCATTCAGTTTAGTCCACTCAGGACAAGAAAAGCAAAAACAAACTGGAGTGAGCTCAGAGGAGGCCACCAAGCTGGTCAGGGGATGGAACACTTGCCCTATGAGGAGATGTTGAGGGAGCAGGACTTTTAAACCTGGAGAATAGATGGCTTCAGGTGGACCCCACAGCAGCTTCCCCGTTCCTATGGGGAGGTTACTGAGAAGACAGCCAGGCTCTTCGCTGAGGTGCATGGCAGGAGGATAAGAGATGATGTGCGTAAGTTGAAACAAAAGAGGTTCAGACTGGGTTTAAGGAAATTTTTTTTCTCAACAAGGACAATCCAGCTGGGGCACAGATATGCCAGATGGTATCATCTCCAGCCTTGGAGATTTTAAAGACCTGACTGGATAAAGCCCTAAGCAACCTGCTCTGACCCCACAGCTGGCCCTGCTGTGAACAGGAGGTTGAACTTGAGATATCCTAAGGTCCTTCTCAACCTGAGTTATCCTGTGATCCTGTTCTATGATCACCCTAAAGTAGGCACTTAGTCACCCTAAGACTCCACCAGCTGTATTGGCAAGATCTCTTTGACTATAATGGGAACTTAGAAGGCTCCTAGCAGCCATCTGGATGTCTACCTGCGACACCTAAATATTGATGTGTTAATCTTGAGCTGAATCCCACCTTTACTGACACAAATTGAGCCTGACCACATGAGCATTCCCTTATAGACCAAATGTGCATGTTGCACCTTAGGACTTTCACTGCAACAGTCCAAAAGGACTGTTTGTGTTTGTGCATCAAACACAGTATAATCAGCTAGTCAAAAGAGGTGATTATCCCGCTGTATACAGTGTTGGTGAGGCCTCACCTTGAGTACTGTGTGCAGTTCTGGGCCCCACATCTTAAGAATGATGTGAAGGTCCTTGAATGTGTCCAGAGGACAGCAACAAAGCTGGCGAAAGGGCTGGAAGGAATGTCCTATGTGGAGCAGCTCAGGACTTTGACCTTATCTAGTTTGGAGAAAAGGAGGCTGAGGGGCGACCTCACTGCTCTCTGCAGCTTCCTGTGGAGGGGAAGTGGAGAGGGAGGTGCTGAGCTCTTCTCCCTGGTATCCAGTGATAGGCCATGTGGGAATGATTCAAAGCTGCGCCAGTTCTATTCTATTCTATTCTATTCTATTCTATTCTATTCTATTCTATTCTATTCTATTCTACTGGTGCTGCTCTGGTCAGCCACGGTCAGAGGAGCAAGGTCATCAGCTTTGGCTTTTTTTGGAACCTGGCAGACAAAGGTGAAGATATTTTACAGAAGGATAAGAAAAGGAGGGTGGCAAGACGCAGGACGAAAAGGAAACAAAGGAAGGGGCTGGACTAAATATGGAGGGTAAGGCAGGGAGAAAAGAAGGAGATAGCAGAAGCAGAGACAGTATCTGGGGATCTATGGTTGTGGTTGGAGTCAGGACAGGTTGAACAGGATCTGTAACTACCAGATAACCCTAAAAGAGATAATGCTGTCAATTTCTGGCACTGTTGTGTTGCCATAAAATAGCCATGGAGTGCAAAAATAACCTTAATTCAACAATTGGTGCATTTGCATTACAGTACAGTAGGGGAGTAGTCACCAGAGAGTTAAAGTCTGTATCACCATACATACATACAAGGTTGCATAGACAGTCATAAGTCTGGTATTTTCTAAGTGCAGTGTGTTTGCCATTACACTCTTCCCCATTTTATGATATTGTTTTTGTAGTTTGGATTGATGAAGTCTTGGAGCAAGAGTTGTGCCTTACCTAACTCTCAGAAAGGCATCCAAGTGAATAGTGAATCTGCATGGAAAACAGTTTAATATATTCATCAGCAGAAGTTTTAATAGTAATGAAGTTCAAATATTGGTATTAAGAAGATAAAACCCCTTCTAAAGGAATTTTAGTTCTACCTGGTTTACTACGAAAGAAATGGTGCTGCTATTGCTAAAAGCCCACAACTTTGCTCTCTTAAATACTAGGGTAAAAAAGAATGTTTACCTCCACTCACCAGGCTCAGACTCTCCACAGCAGTACAGACCCTCTTCCCCAAAGGGAAAGGAGGTTGACTATTTGGTCTCATTCCAAAGGATACGAGACAGGTTAATGCTGAAGACAATGCTCTCATCAAAAAACACCACACTCCATTATGCAGTGGGGAAGAACAGAAAGATGGAGTTGGAGAAAAAAATATGGAAAATTGACCTGAAGGCCCAAATGTCATAAATCCCAAATCCACAATCTGCTGAATTCTGAGTCCAAACACACATTTGCACACTTGCTAAATCTGGACTTTGTCAACCAAAAGATCTGATCTATGCAAGTAGTTTATTAACAAGATACAAAAAGAACTGATGCTGTACACTGAATAATGGAGTTGCTCAATTACAGTTCTTATTATCCAGTGACCCAAACAGGAGAAAGTGTGAAATTAATTGATAAAAATCAAAGTCTCTTGTATGCAAATATCAAGGCAATTGTTGAACAAGAAATTTATGATTAATAACCTCAAATACAGCAGTTAGTTCAAGAAGAATCACTTCTTACAATTCTGAATTGTAGCAACAATGAAAATGTTAAAGAAGCTGAGAAAAGCTTTCTTCTACCAGAAAACTGACTTAAAAATAAATGACTGATAGAGGTTGAATTGAATAATAATTGCAGTTAAGTAGTCTAATATGACTAAAGACAATATGTTCTTCAACTTTAGAATTACCTACTTATGCACTATTGTGAAAAGACAAATTGGATCCAAAAGCTGTTTTTCAACATTAGTAATATTTATCTAAAAAGAAAAATTCCCTAAGGTCAAAGTGGCATTAATAATTATACATGGATTAAGCTTCTGTAGGGGAATTCCACACAGGATTAACATTTAAAGTACACCAACCTTTTAAATTCTGGACCTGTTATTTCAGGTGAATTGGTAGATGAACTGAAAAAACACATATTAAACACATTCTTGATTATTCATTAAATTCTCTTAGTTCTCTTAATAAATGTCATCACCTGGTTTGAGACAATTTGTTCATGCACCTTATTTCTAATCTCCTGTTATTTATGAACAATATTTCCCCTGAAGTGTTTCAGGAAATGAAATGCTGGGATTGGAAATCTTCAGAAATGGATTGACAAAAAATAATATTCTGAGCTACAAAACATGCCAGTTTTGTGTGTATCTATACCGAATCTTTACATTGACTCTTCAGTCAAAATATATCTAGTGGACTTGCAGGCCTAAGACAGTTCTTGGTTGAAATTTAATACCATTTCACAGGTGGATTTTAAGAAGAAAAAGTACAATCATCAAGTTAATTAATCAAACATTTGTGATGTAGTGGGTAAGGAAAAAAGACCAGTAACATAACTGGATTTCACATGAAGCTGTTGAGATGTAAATCCCAACAGTATAATTACAGAGAGGCCAGGAGATCACCAAGTGAGGCAGATCATCACACAACACTCACTTGTCACCATATTTGAATGCAGATGTGGACTTCATGTTAGAATAGAGCAAGAAGCTATTTTCTCATTTTCTTAGTTTTGGAATATTTTTAATTCCTCTACCAAACTGGGACAAAACTCAAGAACCTCAAAGAGACCGAAATGAAACAACCAACCAACCAACCCCCCTCCCCAACAACTATAGCTTTAGAGCAGTGGAAATGCTTACTTTCAGATGTTGATCTTTTTCATTAAGAATCTTACTTTTCACTGTAGTTACATTTCAGAAGGAAAGTATTTCTGAAATGAAAAAGCAGAGTATTTCATTTTGAAGATACTAGAACAAGATATTAAACAAATGTCAAATCTTTTTGACTTGGAAAAAAATACTGAAAGCAGTTCTTTGACATAAAAAAGTCTAGTTTTGACAAATTGTCATTTTCAAACTTGTAAATCATATTCAGCTCTACACATCTCCAGGATGCATTGCAATGAACTGATTCTTGTGTGATTATGTATGTGCATTAGGAAAGAAACCAGACACAGGCTGACAGCCAGATGGCCTCCTATGATCTTTGGACTTCTGAATGTGAAAAATAAACAAAATGAAGACCAGCAAAAGGAGGTCTCGCATTGTAATATCCCTTTCAGGGAGTTTTGAAAATGTTTTTCTTCTTGATTCTGGCTGGAATACAACAGAGGTGACTACCAAAAAATGTTCTCTATTAAATAAATTAATTGCCTGAGTTATCCCCATTACTTTTTCAATATATATATTCAATTACACATCTATTAGTAAGTGTATTTCATTTGTGGAAGATGATACCACAACTTGAAGAATTACAAACTGAGAGCTTAATCAGACATCTAAGTACTTGTGAATATAATTTGTAAGTATAATAAGTTAATTTTTTCTCCTTACTTAAACTTTTATGCCCCAAATAATTGCAGTGCTCAAGTGGAAATGGGAGCCGCATGTGGCCCTGTAACCCAACAGCAGTCAGCGAGTCATATCACATATTGCACAATTGCCTGGGTTAGCTATCTCAGAGTGAGCTGGCCTCTGCCTCATGCTGTTTGGTAAAACATCAAACATCTTAGCGAAATAGCGGCTGGATTGTTCTTGAAAAGGAAATCTGGGCCCAAAAACTCTGCCAATTTTCCACCCTCCTGACCTTGGATCTCCAAGAAAGAGGTCAAAATACCCCAAACACAAATTTTAGAGCAGCCTAAATATAATGTTGATGAGGTGGTTTCACAATCACTTCTTTGTCGAAGCTCAGCGAGACTCTCTGCGCTCCAGTTCCACTGAACTCTGGTGCATCCCAAGGTAGACCCTCTTCCTCGGCAGGGATGGGAAGGGGCTGGCGTAAGTCAAGCTGTGCCCAGGGCACCCCTTCCTCCCTTGAGCCACAGAGTACTTGGCTCTTTGTCATTCTTTTTCGATACATGCAGTTTATAAAATTTGACTGCCCAGGAAGATTGGATGTCGGTGGCTATTGCACTCCCTATTTTCCTCTTTCTGTAGATGGAAATTTTTTACCAGTCTGACGCACAAAATGGCAGGCAGGGCAGCATGCTATCAGAGCTGGCAGGCTGAAGGAGCTGAGGACATCTCGTCATATGCCACTTCGGACAAGAGAGAAATGGCACACAATAGAGTGGTTAAAAGGTAATTTTCACATAAAGAACTCAGGAAAGGAAATCTCGCTGACAACAAATGGATTGGAGGTAGGAGAGAACACCAGTCAGTCACCACTGACACATACTGTCTTCCAGGAAAATACAGCTAAATAGGAGGAGGGGACAGAGGACTAGAGCTTGCTGAGAGCAGAGCAGATGGCTCAGGCAGTGCAAGGGCAATGCCATCTGGTCATCAGGTGAGCCACAGGAGGAGAATTTACAAGGTATTTTTAAAGTATGCATTCACATTTATTTGTCCCAGTCATGTGATAAAATAAGAATAAATCTTCTTTACTAGTGATGCTTTGTTGTCATTTATCTGTGTGGTTATACAGCACAGCTGACACAGCTCCATAAACAATGTTCTGTGGCCAATTACGGCAGTGATGAAGCTATAAAATGTGTGCCAAAGCAACAGGTGAATGATGTTTTTAAAGCCACTAAATCTTTTCCTTTGAGTTTGAATTCAGAACAGATCTGTTCTCATTATCGTTGTTATTATTACCATTATCTTTATGACTGTGACATATAGAGGTTGTCACAGAATAAAAGATGTCCCTTGCCCCAGAGAAGGTCACGATTTAAATTTAAGACAAGAGACAATTAATAACATCAGAGAGGTGAAGAGGGATTTTCAAGGAAACAAATGCTAATTGGCAAGATGGGAGGGGATATCAGGTTGCCAAAAAGGACAAGCTTTTCCAAATTTTTTTGTAGATATTATGTAAAAGAAAGTTAGAAGGAGTATTCTGAATGACAGCAAGATGGAGTTGAAGATGTTTATGGCATTATCTCCCCAGCATGGGTGAGAGTGGAAGAAGTCATCACAAATGTGTTTGGAATTTAGCAAGCAGGAGATTGGAAACCATAGAGCAATCAAAGATAGCAGTGGTCTTTGAAGAACTGA
Source organism: Pygoscelis adeliae (assembly GCF_000699105.1). Lineage (NCBI taxonomy): Eukaryota > Metazoa > Chordata > Aves > Sphenisciformes > Spheniscidae > Pygoscelis > Pygoscelis adeliae. The sequence goes on from NW_008824665.1 coordinate 98,185, forward strand.
ATGACAGGTGACAGGCAGAGTAGGGACTGGCCATGAATGGCTTTGAAAATAGAAATGTCACTTAAATTTAGCAAGATAGAGAAGCAGGATGCAAAGACATGGAAAATAATAGATAAGTGGTAGCACTCTGAACAGATAAGGGGAAAAAAGTGTTTATCAAAGCCAGAGGAAAATATGTTTCAATAACTAAGATGAGCTGATGATGAGAGCTGTGAAAGAGATTTAGCTGTGTGGATGGACTGCAAGCATGACATTTATGCAATGCTGTTCAGGGTGAACTTCAGGATGCCAGGAGACACAGAGAAGATACAGATGAAGTTGATGACCAGGCTAAGGATGCAGGAATGGGTACTACCCAAAGGAACTAATACCAAAAGGAGAAGGGAGCGATAAACACTCTGGTAAGTATAGGTGATAGCTGGACATCCATGAGTAGGTGTCAGAGAAACAGGCTGAGATCTTGGTGTGTATCAGTAGAGGAAGGCTGGTTAGAGACGTAGGCTGTCTTGTTGGGGACTGGAAGGAGATCCAAGGGAAGACAGTCACTGCAACCAGAGGAAGACAAGGTTTTCCAAAGAATAACATGATCAGTGATGTCAAAGCAGACAACAAGTCAGGAAGGATAGTCCTGTAGCAGAGATGCTGAGCCTCTCTGAGGATTTGCTGAAGGATTAAATGTGAGAGCTTAAGGAAACAGTGTAAAAGATGGAAACCACCTTCACAAGATGCAATCAAAATGGAGGAGTGAAGTTCTTGCCAACAGATAGGGCAAGGGGCAGTAGTCAGAAGAGGCAAGTGAAGTTGAAAGGAATGTCTTAAGATGGAGAAGGTGGAAAGTTTTCTGTATCGTGAGGAAAGAGGTCTAGGGAAGACTGAGAAGAAAGGGGAAGTGTAAATGAAAAGATAAGAAGAGTTCTGGGGAGACCAGCAAAGGCTTGCCAGGAGATGTGAATGTTAGCATTGTCTTAGGTACTCTATTCTGTCTCAGTAATTTATTACTCATGCGTTTGTGAGCTGATTAACTTGACTGTTATCCAGTTTTCCCCTGGCAGAGCAGAAAGAATCATAAAAGTTTAAAAGAAAAGTGAATAGAGAGTTTTGCTAACTCTTCATTCTGATTCAAAGAGAAGGAGCAGTGATGGAAGAATATTGTAGAGGATGGTAGAATCAGTAGATTTGCTTGCTTGTCACAATTTAAAGGTCATCCATGATGCTGGATTGCCAGAAGATTAGATCCTATACTGGAGGGATTGAAATGTTAAAGTGACATTTTTAACAGCACATGATGGAAATGACAATGTCTTCTGTAAGGAGAATACCATCATTCTGCTGTTTGCTTTATAAAAATAAAGTATTTGGAGAAAGAAATTATGCGGGCTTGGATCAATGACTATGGCTCCCAAATTGCATAAAGGCATAGGTCTCTTGCTCTTGAAGACCCAGTGGTGCTATAATAAAGTCAGTGGGTGATTTACCACTGATTTCCAAAAAGATTTCTCCCCCATGATCTAAGTTTTTTTTTAGCATTTTACCAGATGAACTGGTAGATAGAGAGATCCAAACAACAGTACTGATCAATCTCTCTCAAGCTGGGATGAGCTTCCACTCCGTGCTGACCTCTGTATCACCAGCTCTGGGTCCTTGACTAAATGGGAAGCTGACAAAGTAGTCCCTCACATCTTTTTAACTGGTCTGTAGCCAGGAAAACTCTCTAGTGTGCTACAACAACCATCAGATATAAGAAAACTGGAAATACCAGACCTAATTTCAAAAAGGTTCTGGAGGTGTTTGCTTGCATTACTGTTACTAATTGTGAAGCACTGTCCATAGACTCAGCTCTGGAAAAGACACATGGTAAGTCACAGCATCATAGGATCATGCCATAATTCAGGTTTGAAGGGACCTCTGGAGGTCTTCCAGTCATCATCTAGAATAAGTCAGGGTGCTGAAACCAACATGACTTCTCTCATCAATGTCAACAAGAAACAGGACCAATGGCATCTTCTCTGAATTGCTATAATCTACCATGGGTTTTTGACCTTAGATAACTTCCAAATTTTTGAAAGTAATGTTTTGAAAGCTACCTTAGGAAGTAACCTGCTGCCTCAAATAACACACAGAGCATCAGAGGTAGAAGCAAAGGCGATCAGAGACAGGAGACACATGTGTTTGTGGAGGCACATGGAGAACAGGCCACAGGGAGTAGCTGTAAAGAAACATTTCACGAAGAGAAGTCCAGCGATAAATTTCCTATTGTTATCCACTTATATGTTTAATCTTCATTGTTATTGAACTACATTTTTTTACAGATAATATATACTGCATCCATATGATATGTGTGATAATATGTGTGACAACTCTGCCTCCTCTTGAGAGACTGAGATTAAAGAGATGGAAACTGCAAATGCTCTGGGTTCCCAGAGGAAAGTTCTTTTCTATGGCGATGAAGTTTTTCCATTTAGCTTTCTCTGATTATTCCTTCATAGGAAAGAAATCATAGCGTCTTCCTAGTGTTTGTAAGAAACTATAGGGAACTAGGAAAAGTGAGAGGGAAATGTCCAATGCAATGTAAGTGTTGGTGCAGGATTTGAAAGAAAAGGTGGTTTCTTGGCTGAATTGGAGGGAAAGAAATCCAAGCACAGAAGGAGGGACGAGTAGAATAATGAGACAAACACAAATTGGAGATATGTTTTGTTTGCTACGTGGTAGGTAGAGAAAGCAGAGATATATATAAACATTCATTGGAGCTGCTTTGTAAATGCAGCTGTGAGGACTTTGAGAGAGAAGCAATTAGTATCTGAAAGAGAGTGACACTGTGGGAATGGGGTGGTGCAGTCAAATTGCAGATGCAAGGCAGGACATATGGGGAGCTGGAACAAGACAGATAACAGAACACATTAATTTTGGGGGGTGGGATTTTTCTTGCCAAGCTCTAGAGCATCTAAAATACACATCTAAACTTAAACCTACCACTCTGACTCTAAATTTAAACCTGCCACCCTGACTCTTCCTTTATAGTCAATGGAGAGAAACAGGCACTTCCAAAGGGAAATTGCAAGAGGAAATACTAGACAAGGTCAAACTTTTAGATGTCTGAATTAAAGCAGATATATCCTACATTGTGGGTGTGAGACCCTTACCTAAACATGGATATGTGTTATCGTTATTACGATAAACATGGATATGTGTTATCGCTTGTGTTATCGCTATGTCGCTTAGGGACATGGTTTAGTGGGCATGGTATGTTGGGTTGATGGTTGGACTCGATGACCTTAGAGGTCTTTTCCAACCTTAATGATTCTATGATTCTATGATACTATGTGTTGCCATTTGAGATGCCCTAAAATATCACTCTGTCACTTAGTTATTGGTAGTGAGGACATGGGGCTCCCTTAGGTTTGGTGTCACATCTGCCAGCCCTGATGGAGGTCTCTGATACTCTGAGATGCCTCAAAAGTCTCTAGGGCCTATGTGTGGGCAACTGAGCAGAGCCCCTTCTATCTGCAAAATGAGGGGAATCTGGATCTTTCATTTTAGAAAAAAATCCACATTTTGAAATTATAATTTTTTTCATTTTCTCTGTCCTTTGCTAGAAAGAAATTGGAGATTTCTCCTTTCACAGACTGTGCTGGCTTACCCTGAAATAAAATGGTCATCAGGCTACAGAGCTAAGGGCTAAAACAGAACATGATGCTTGTCATTTCAGCACGGAACTCTTCTTCTCAAAGTTTAGACACCTAATTGGCACTTCTGGAGCGTGAGTTATCTCATCCTCAGACAGGCCCATTCTACCCATACTAGGTAGCTCTCTGGTAGTGCCTATTCCTGTCATTTGATCATAAGAGGAATATATGTAGACACCCATCTTATAGATGCTTATGTTGGAACAGAAGAATTAAACCCATGGGTGGGATTCCTTTTTTCCAACCATAGATACCTATGGCAGAGATCTTTATTTCTGAATTAATTACATTAGATTACCTTTGTGCTCACTGGGGAGAAATAAGGACACAATTAATTTGACCTATTTTGGTCTAATCTCATTTGAGTAAGATAAATTATGTCCTAGAGGTGCTTATTAAGGGAGTTTATGGTGACAAGCTCAGATGCAAATGTCCCTATTCTGGATATCTTACATTGCTACCCTTTAAATGTGTAAATAAATCTACCCTGTATCCAGATTTCAGAGATTCATTAGGTCATTGGCAAGATCTGCTTTACTCCCACAGCCTGGCTGGTCTAAAGGGCATAGTGATTGCATATATGTCCCTCACCATGGGCTGGCGTTGGGCGTAGTTAACTTCTCAGGCTTCCCTCCGTGCCTCCCTGCAGCAGATCTGGCTTGGAAGAGGGGAGATGGGTGGGCAGAAGGCACAGTGTCCACAGCCAGGGACAGCTACTGCAGGAAGGTAAATGGTGACCACGTCCCTGATCACAAAGGGTTTGATTAACATTTGCAGGACACTCACTGTTCACTCCCACAGCCCTGCCAGTAGTTCCTACTAGCCAAATGGGAAGTGCTGTCCCCCCATGGGTGGCATTTAGTGTGCCTGGGACAGTGGGGTAGTGGAAGGTCCCTGGCTTGGGAGAGAGGAGAGAAGAAACAGGCGTTTCCTAACGCAGATCTGCTGGCCGTGACAGACCTGCTCCAGGAGACTCTTGGACTGTCTCCAGTTCCTTCTCATCCCATCAGCTGCGCTGGAGATGCCGCCTTTTTAGCCACCCTGGCTCTGTTGTTTGTGTAGCTGCCGAGGGGTAGAAACCTCCAGCATGGCAGCAGTAGTGATCATTCTTCGTTGTTTTTCCTTAAATCAATTACCATTTGTACCTACAAGGCAAAATTTACAACTTCAGCTGCCAGTGGATGCAAGCTGGAGAAAGTGATGAACATATTAAACTTTTAAGACCTAAGCCCAAAACAGAGAATTGAAGCCAGACTTAGGAGATCTTTGCCTTACAGGGGACATGGGTATTGATCTGGGTCTCCTTTCTGTGTCTTTGTTCCTTGTTTAATTGTAGGCCTTCTCACAGTCAGAAAACAAGACTGGCCTTGTATGAAAGGACTTGTCTGGAGCATAGGGAAGCACTTTGGGAAAAGCAGAGGTTTTAGAGAGCTGAACGGTAGCATTTGTCATGGAACTGTCCAGGGAACAGCTCATTAACTGAAGTAAATTAGTAAAGTACACACTCTTAATGGTATATCTGTAGAGTTAAATTATAGTAAGTGACTCCTACTTAATTACTTTATAATTGTTGCTGCTTGATTTAGTGGAAATGTGTTTGTAAGAGAGCTGTTAACTATGAGAGAAAAGGAAAAAAACCCACCATCGAGCTCTTTCCACTTTGAGATAAGCCAATCCCATAGGGAAAAGCTTTTGGTGCTTCTTACCATTTCTATGTAATATTTTTACATGCCATTACCTATATCTAGCAATCAGAGAATTCAGATTAATTTCCTCAAATTCACACTTAGCAGAAAGCCTATTTTGTTTCCAGCTGGATCAGTCCCCTACACCAGGTCACTGCCCATCCTTGGGAGCAGGGCAAGAACAAGTGCTAGGTTTCAGCTGTGAAGAGGAGATGGTTTCTTTTTTGCAACTGCTAACTGACAGTGTTAATTAAACTGCATCCTCATGGAGTGATTTCATGGCAGATTAGGCCAACCTAAATGTGGGCTGCCCTCCACAGCCCCTGCCACCCTTCTGTAAGCATGCCTCCCTGAAACTGCTTGCTGCACTATGAACTGCAGGAGTACCAGTCCTGGTGTGTGGGAGAGGATGGGGACAGGGAGCAAAGGGAGAGGCTGGCAAATGGGTGGACAGTAGTCCAGAGTCATAGAATCATTTAGGTTGGAAAAGACCCTTAAGATCATTGAGTCCAACTACTAAACGTGGTGTTTCCACCCAGTTTCAAACCGTTGACCTTTCGCTTCAGGCAAATGTGATAACCACTATGCTACGGAAACTCCAGCTAAAGGGTTAAATTGCAGTAGAAGTGTGCTTCTGGGTAATCTGAGGGTTGTGCTCTGATTTGGAGACATGCATGCTGGGAAATTATTACCAAGGTGCAGAAGAGGTTTATTCTGAGGTTTTTGCTTTATTTTGTTTTGTTTGTCTCCAGCTCTGAGGTTTTGGGTGGGAAGCTTTCTCTCTGAGGACATTTCTATGTGGAAAAATGTAAAAATGACCAAGTTTGCTTTCATCATAATTAGAAATATTATTAGAACTTAAACAAAATCTGAAATTCCAAATGCAGTTAGTGTTGCTATTCCCATTTTTCATTTCCCATTTTTCTCATTATTTTAAAAATAAGGGTCCAAGTGTTAACAAAGTAAGCTGCAGTTTGTTTAGCCTCCCCTTCCCAAACCTGTCGTTGACTTCTAGCCCTATTCCTCTAACCTTCTCTCTTTCTCTCCTAAATTATTTACTGTCTAAGCAGCAAAACGTGCAGACTTCACTGTGAATGTTTCCCAGGCCACCCTGGGGGTTTATGTGCACAGGGGGTTTATGTGCACTGCAGATTTTCATGCTGTACCAGGGAACGCTCGCTGACCTGGATTAGTTAGCTCAGGTGCCAGGGATGGTGTGACTGCACTACAGAGGCCAAACTGTTCTCACTGGTCACATAACATCCGCATTGCTGCAGTCTGCTATTAAAATTTTTAATTAATGATACTAACTTTTATTTATCCTTCAAAGAGTTTTGGGAGCAAGAGAGAGGAAGGTGGCAGGAAGGGTCCGTAGGTACAGCTACAAAAACTTTCAGAAACTGCCTGGGAGGAGAGGCTTGGCGGATTTTGCAGCTGGCTTTCCTGAGCCCTTGGTTTCATTACATTAGAAGGAAACTCAGAGAGAAAGGGGCTTCTCCAGTTCAATGGCTGCTTTTGAGAAGATAAACATGACTTTCGCCTCTCATTTTAGTTCCCAGAGATGACAGATGACTCCCTTGTCACTTGGCAAGTATGAGACTAAAGGAAAAAACCTCAAAACAGCCTGTATAAGTTATTCCTATACACTTGTCCTTCAGCAACACCATTCCATTTTAGCAGAATTTTTTTTTAAGCTTTCAATATCCATGAAATTAAGGATCCAAGTAGACTTTTTTTAAATAAGCTCATCTGAAAGTGGTTATTGGTGGACAAGCAGTTGGCGGGGCTTCTGGGGACATGTAAGTGACCTAACAGGAAAAGCTCTCTGCTAGAAAAATGAATAGCACAACAAACGGGAGTAAGAGTACTGCCCAGGTGGGGGTATACATAAGCCTTCCTGCTCTCCTTTATTTAAAAGGACCATTTCCACTCTCCCTGGTGGAAGAATATTTGCAGACATTTCACTAAAATGTTCTTGTAGGCTGCTTTCATTTCTTTCATCAGCAAACTTGTAAGTAAACGAGGCAGTGGATACCTTTAGCACAATGGTGGTACATTCCCCCAGAGCACAGAGCGCCTGGCTAAAGTTACAGTGTAGACCAAGACCTTTCAACATACCCTTTTCTTTGTAATGACTATATCCTAATGTGCATTCATTGCGAATCTAACCTCTCTTTCCTACATTGATATTGAATCAGTGGACTATGTAAGCCAAAAAGTTCCTGAGTTTGTATACTTGAATTAAAGAAAGAGTTTGATTACTTAGCTTATCTTTCCTATCTCTGATCCTGAAGGAAAATTGCCAGGTAAACAGCTTCTCATCACAGGTTTTTTAAGGGTATATAATATCTGCTTCACTTAACTATTCGTGATTTAGTAAAGTGAAGTCAGCTAAAGAAGAGAGGCTCTGCTTTGTAGCAATGCACCAGATGGTACACAACGTATAGGTAAGTGACACAGTAAGAACAAGGTAATTGCACATTTATTAAACTCTATCCATATTTTGGGGGGTCTTCAAGAAATGCAGAGCCTAATTCATTCAGATTACCAGTATTTGCCAGTGATTTATGTTATTTATACACATTTACATTTAAAAATTACAGAGATTGCAACACTGTAGCCATCACGGCTTCCAAATACAAGTGGAAAAAATTTTAAGGAGAGGCAATGCCTTATATTACACCAGCTAAGCAGGCTGGAAAGGACAGTCTTTCAGGTGTACAGGCTTTTATTCAAGCAAGCTGTGCAAAACTCACATGCCCAAAAGCCTTTCTGGTTTTCGCAGCTGGTATTGATTAGTCTGAGATATTATCACACCTTACCACCCAAGGAATAAAAGAAGAACTGGCAGCATTTCTGGAAGGCATGCAGGCGTACAAGTACTTAGGGTCATTTCCTTCAGGAACAAAGCTGATACCTTGGCCAGGGAACCGGTAAAACTTAACCTTCAAATAGTCCCATTTTAAAACTTTCTTATCAAGGTGGGAAGGCTAATAGGAACACCAGGGAGAGGTCTTGAGCGTACCAGAAATACTCTTGAGGAGGTAGAGCTCCTCTTTGCCTCCACCTTGCCCTTGCAACCTTTCGTGTTTGATGGATAACCAGCATCCCACAAGGCATGCGGTGCCTTGCGGCATCTGCAGGACAAGTCAAGTTCGGTTTTTCTCATCCAAACTGGAAGAGCAGGAGTTCCTCCTGTAAGAATGAGAAGCCTGCAGAGGGGATGGCAGCAAAAGTTAATGGGAAACAGGTAAGTTCAGGAGAGCCTGAAGTTTGGGCTGAAGTTCAGGAGAGACACAGGAGGTTCACTGTAGAGCACTTCTAATGAAAAAAAGAGTACAAATAACTGGATGCTTGGAAAGCTGCAGACAAAACAATCTGTAAGACTTGCTTTTTTTTTCAGCTTGATCATTTTTGTGAGCTGGTAGTCAAGCGTGCTCAAAGCAATAGAGGCCTGTGGCCAGGTGTTATCTGTCTTTGAAACTCAGCATGTAAAACTCTGGTACAACACATTTGGTACAACTGTGTTTTCTGTGGCTGATGAACATGTAAATAAAACAATTATAAGGCCATAAAAAACAATGAAGTACAAACTTCAAAATTGTTCCTTCATACTTTTCTAACCTTTGGAGAAAGCAGCAACTTTTAAAGAATATTGGAAGAAAAAGAACTAGAAATGAACTCCTATAGTATGTTAATCTCTCCTGACTCTCCAGCAGTTACAGCAATTTAAATACAGGTCTAGTCATTGTGATCATTGGAACTGTGGGTGGGAAAAGGGACTGCTATGAACTGATAGAAATGTCGTTCTTATCTTTGCAGTTATGGCTTCATTAGATTTGTTCAACAAATAAGTCATTGCACATTGGTCTTTTGCAATGTTGGTGTTTATTCAAAGCCATACGAGTACTGCTGCAGCTGCAGAGCACCAGCCCCTTGGCCTTGCAGAGCTGCTTTCCTAAACGCTCACCTCTGCTCTCTGGGCTTACACACGCTCTGCCACTTTGTGTTAATACTGGGGAAGTACCATGTGCTTTATGCTATACCTGGACCACTTTGCTACTTCCAGATTGTCTCCAAGCACGTGCCACGGCACGTCAATACCACCTGCCTTTGCTCCCTGTTGCTGCTTGTCCATACCCGGAGATATCCACATCCCATCTCCCTGAGGTCTGTCACTATGAAGTTCCCAAACTTAAAGCTTTCTAGCAGCTCCTGACACTCTCCCTCATCACTGGCGCTGTCACTGTCTTGCCCCAGAGTGTGTGTGGTTCCTATTCACATGCCATATTTCCGATTTGGAGCCTGCACGAAATAAAGAGCAGGCCCCGACTCCCTTGCAGAGGAAGGACAGATAGGTAAAGAAAGGAAGAAGCTGAGGGAAGTGAGATAAGGCTTGCACAACTAGAGCAAGACACGTAGTCCTGTCAACAGCGGAACAAATTAAAACTGAGCTTATTGAGGATTTACATTTTGAGAAAAGTATTCCTGCGTAGATGCTCTGGTTTCTAATCAGAGCTGAACTCACCCAGCAGTCCTTCTCTTTCTGAAATCCTTAAAAGTACCCCTTCACTTAGCTGCCTATATTCATGAGATATGGGGAAACTTAATATTCTTAGGAACTCCACTCCTCTTTCCATGTGGCTGAAATTAGCCAATTCTTTCAAAACATATTACCCAAGAAAAGGCAGACATACCTTGAGAACTCTATTACGTATGCCACACTTTCCAAGGAAATTTGGCTAAAAATAAATTACTCTTTGCTGCATTTGGATATTTTCCTTTAGGAAATCTGGCCCATGATGTTTCAAAGTTCTCCTCTCGCCCAAAGACAAGGGTGTGCAAAGGGGTGTGAAAGTTTTTCAAAAGCTTGATATGACAGCTATGGAGTGTGTGTGTGTGTGTGTCCCAGAAGAGGCAGTGCTCGTGGAGGGACTACCACCTCTCTAAGCCCCTTATCCACCTCACAGGTCTGTGCCACCACTCACACCTACTCTCTTTGTATTGCCCATGGAGAACACACTCTTGCTCTTATTCTACACAGCAAGTGTGAAATCTAAACACTGACCTTCCTCACACTTGATGAGTCATACTAATCACTTGCGGTTAGTATGACTCATCTGGTCTTTACAGTGCCCTGCATGGTTTTATGCTCCCATGCATCCTACTAGAGTGTCAACTGGATACTCAGAGGTACTCTAGGAAATCTCAAATTGCACCAGACCCCTGTGTCTAAAGAACCAAATTGTGCCCAGAGAGGGATGGGACGAGTTGCTGCCAGCAAGTGCCTATTCTCTCACCTACTGGAGAATGGAGACTAAATGACTGGTTTAGATGGGGTCTGGATATCTGAAGTTGGGTGAGATGAATCCCTGTGCATATGGTAATGCAGAGTTTGAGGGCAATAGTGTGAATGCCAGCATGTGTGCAACCATGGCAAACCATATCCTCAGCTCCACAACTGCCTTTAGCCTTTGAATTCCTTCATTTAGCACTAGCTACTGGCCAAAGAAGGCACGTCACCCAATGAGTTCAATATAAGGGACAACACTCTTGCCTTCAGTTGCACATGCATACACGGGGACAACACACAAAGATCAAAGTGTAAAGAAAGGGAGAATTGGGTTGGAAAAGATCAAGTCATTTCACTAATGAGGCCATTAAGTGCTCTGAGGATTCAGTTGTCAGGAGCAGAATTGGAGCTGAGGGACTATGTGTGACAGAGATGCCAACAGCAAGTTAGTGAAATTGCACTTGGACTCATTTGGGCTTTGAAACCTTTTCTTTCCCCATCAAAGCATGCCATCAGCCAGCCTATGGGGGACAACTTCACACCCAAATAGCAGATAATAATGAGTCGTATAGTTCCTCTGCTACAATTCTCAGGGGTGTATGCACTATAATTACTCATTTTTTGTAATCATTCTGTTTGTATTACTACCGCCGTACTACTCTGGGCTGTTATCTCATCATCACCCTGAACTAAGCAAAAGCAGCCCTGCTGGTCTGCATTTGGAAGGGAGCCACTGAGAGCTGACTGATCCAGTAGAAACAGTCTCTAATCCAGTAACTGAACTGATGCCCTAACGTGCCACAGTCCAGCCAAAACTCCTCTCTGTGGTGTCTATGGACCATCTTTGGGCATTTGCTGTCTTTAACATGCACCTACCTGCCGGTTTACTTAATGTCTACAATATGCTCCTTCCTCTTGAAATGTGGGTGTTAGTGCAGACCTGAGTGCAGTTCAAGGGTGAGATCGCAGCATTGTACAACACAAACCTGCTTTTTTGTTGCTCTGACCACGCATTTTGGAGAAAGTTGAGGGTGGAGGCACCAGTATCTGGCCTGATGGAAGAAAATACCAGTAACTCAGATTTCCCACGTCACCAGCAGAGTGAAAATGAGTAAAGGAAATAAAGGAGAGGCAAGGAGGCTTGGCAAAACAAAATGCATGTTTCCCTCTGAACCTGGATCGGACTGTTTGGCATGTTGGACATCAGGAAAACACTGAGTGCTAAAGGTAGATTTGTTCAAGGGAAGCAGGAAGCTCCCATCCTGAGTGTTTGCTGTCATCTCCATTCCTTGGAGGCTGTCTGCCAAAGTCAACTCCAGTGCTCCACGTAAATTTTTATCACAGCAATGACACTCTGCCCAGTGTCAAGTCATTCTGCAGTTTCAAGTAGATGTAGTAATTGCATTAATTTCTAGCCTAAGTAGCTTTTTTGTATTTCAGTGTGCCACTCACCACTTTAGTACTCCTCATTCAGAAATAGGGATGAGACTCCTGCATTTGTCTCTACATGCCCACAGCACATCAAGGCTCCTTTGGGATAAAGAT
>NW_008824665.1:110415-113973 GCF_000699105.1 Pygoscelis adeliae
TATGTTTTCATTATTTCATTATATATTTATCATGCCTAGTTATCCACAGTGCTCTGATGTATGTCATGAAGCTGCATGATACGTTCCTGTGATGGTACCTGTCAGAAACATCCAGTTCACAGCTGTCATATGGTATATGCCATCTGCTTAGAGAGCTGGGCACTGAGCTGTACAAGAGCAAAGAAAAGGACAAGAAAAAGTCAGCAAGCTCTGGGGGAGAGACTGAGCTTGAAAGAATTTTCCCTCCTGTACATATGTTTGATACAGGAATACAAAAAATAATTTTAGTCTCTCCACCAAAACCGCAGGTTATTCTTTCACGCCTTGAAGTATTTCATGTGTGCCTGTATCCACCTCTCTTCAGCATCTTAAAGTTTACTGTGAGCAGTTTATTTACTCTTCCTATTTGTTTACCTTTTCTAAGCAGATCCAACCAAAGGACTACTTCAATTTGCCCTTCAGTAATAGGACTAAAGCAGTGGCACCAGAAACCATCTCGGAGAGAAGCTACCTGCTATTTCTGGTTGAAACTGAGTGAATTCTGGGAAGAGTTAACCATAAAATGCAGATTTCTTATGGCTTTGGTTACAAAATGGCCCTTGGGAGGGGCTCAGCAGGTGTCAGGTGTATACAGAAATGACAGGTCACAGCATCCAGGCCACTTTCCATGACAGCCTACAATAGCAGACTGCATTAGTAGCAGCAGCAAGGCAGCACTGATGCAGTACAGGATCCACACAGAGTATTGCATGTTGCTTGTCCAAAGTGCTTGACTCCTTGTACAAGCTTGAGCAGAGGGAACTTGAGGAGGTTTTTGCATGAATATGAAGATTTTTTTTTTTTAGGAAACAGGATTGGGTTGGAAAGGTTTTCTCCCTTCTGTCAGAAATTGACATTAAAAATAAAGAAGAAAAGCCCTGACAAAAAATTGAGAATTCATGACATTAATTTTCAGATAAAATTGACTTTATAATTATTACTTATACCATTATTGCAATTAGTTGAACTTCTGATAAAAATAAGTCTTCTGGGTCTTTTTTTCCTTTTTATGTCAGAAATACCTCACATTGGGACTATGTAAAATCCTCTTTCAAAAGGGAAATTAATAAATATTGACCTTCTTTCCTGAACAACGTTGCTTTTGAAAATCAGAAAATTGGTCATTGAAAATTTTTCCAACTAGCTTTTCAAGGAACTTTTAAAGGAATAGCAACTCTATACAGAAAAGAGGCCTCCAGATTAACCGGATCAGACACAACATCTGGCACTGAAAACTGTCAAAGTGTAGTTCACCTTAGGGGGAAAGTGGCCAGATGCAGAGATATATTTGACTGTATAATGACATCTGTTATGCAAAAGAATATTAGAAACTTAGATCTGTATCTATTAATGGGTAAGACAAAAATTAAGCTGAACTGAAGGATAAGGAACAATTTAAGATTACAGACTTAATTAAATGGAAGATAATGGGTTTTCCTCCTGAACAGTTGATTAAAAACTGGGATCTGATCAGAACAAAAATGCAAACACATCAACATACAGGATTTAGGAGAAATATTGGGTGAATCAAAAAATAGGCATTACTGGTCCATTGCAGGGTCGATCAATACGGATGCATCCTGATAGATCTTGACAATACTATGATATTTGCCTAAAGCTTTGTGGACTAGTGCGGTGCGTTGACCTTGGCTGGATGCCAGGTACCCACCAAGCTGCTCTATCACTCCCCTCCTCAGCTGGACAGGGGAGAGAAAATGTAACAAAAGGTTTGGTGGTCGAGATAAGGACAGGGAGATCACTCACCAATTACCGTCACAGGTAAAACAGACTTTACTCAGGGAAATGAATTTAATTTATTGCCAATCAAATCAGAGTAGGATAATGAGAAATAAAACCAAATCTTAAAAACACCTTTCCCCATCCCTCCCTTCTTCCTGGACTTAACTTTACTCCTGATTTTCTCTATCTCCTCCCCCCGAGTGGCGCAGGGGAAGGGGAAATGGGGGTTGTGGTCAGTTCATCACACGTTGTCTCTGCTGCTCCTTCCTCCTCATGGGGAAGACTCCTCACACTCTTCTCCTGCTCCAGCGTAGGGTCCCATCCACGGGAGACTGTTCTCCATGAACGTCTCCAACATGAGTCCTTCCTATAGGCTGCAGTTCTTCACAAACTGCTCCAGCGTGGGTCCTTTCCATGGGTCTTTTCCACAGGTTGCAGTCCTTCTGGAATAGACTGCCCCAGCATGGGTCCTCCACAGGGTCACAAGTCCTGCCAGCAAACCTGCTCCAGCACAGATGCTCCACAGGGCTACAGCCTCCTTCAGGCACATCCATCTGCTCCAGCGTGGGGTCCTCCATGGGCTGCAGGTGGATATCTGCTCCACCGTTAACCTCCATGGGCTGCAGAGGAACAGCCTGCCTCACCATGGTCTTCACCACGGGTTGCAGGGGAATCTCTGCTCCAGTACTTGGAGTACCTCTTCCACCTCCTTCTTCGCTGACCTTGGTGTCTGCAGAGTTGTTTCGCTCACATATTCTCGCTCCTCTTTCCAGCTGCTGTTGTGCAGCAGGTCTTTTTTCCCCTTCTTAAATATGTTATCACAGAGGTGCTACCACCATCACTGATAGGCTCAGCCTTGGCCAGCAGTGGGTCCGTCTTGGAGCTGGCTGGCATTGTCTCTATCAGACATAGGGGAAGCTTCTAGCAGCTTCCCACAGAAGCCACTCCTGTAGTCCCTCTGCTACCAAAACCTAGTCACACAAACCCAATACAACTAGGTCATACAAATGGAGGACATAAGTTCTACATGAAAATTTTGCTACAGTCTAGGATAAATATCTAGATTTTTATGGCTATAAATCTAAAATTGTAGCAATAAAAATCTACTACTAGATCAGCCTATGGAAAAATGACTAAAGCTGGGAGGATCCATATAGAAAGTGCATGCTTGAGATGATAGAAGATAACTAGGCTTATTTATATGGCTTATTTACCCTTGTCTTTAATAATGGGAAAGATGAGAGGAGGCTTAATAGGAATAAATATTTGAAAAGGAAAATTCCAACAGACGAAGATGAAAAAAAAAACTAAGTTCAATGTGCTGAAATTTCTGGAGCAAGTTAATCTTCAGCCAGGAAGTACTAGCATGTGAAATCACAAGTCCTGCAGCAAAGCTTTTCTAATGAACATATTCATCTGTGGCTAATGCATTAGCATCTGAAAATAGCAAATACAGCACCCATATTAAGAAAAGAGAAAAATGACCTGTGCAGTTACAGGACCATTAGCCTGGTTTCCAGTGTATGCAAGGTGTTGGAACAAATTTTGAAAGAAAGACTAACTAACAACGTGGACATAAGCAGAAATTTGGATACAATACAACCTGAATTTACAGCAATAGATTTTGACAGATAAACTTGGTATCTTTCTGTGATATATTGGTCTATGTTTAGATGAAAGAATGTGATAAACACAACTCACCTGACCTTCTGCTAAGCCTCACATACATTCCAAGGACAAATTATTAATGCTTAAGGCAAAAACAAGGGGTATTATTAC
>NW_008824665.1:114062-158152 GCF_000699105.1 Pygoscelis adeliae
GGTAACACTGAAGGAAGACGAAGCCAGCAAAAGGCAGGTCCTAAGTGGAATATGTCCAGGATCAGCCTTTATGTCAGTTGTTCACAACACCAGGACACAAAAATAACTAATAAAATTAATTAATGACATCAATTTGGGATAAAACATTAATAGAGAGGAAGGTTAGAATACCATCTAGGAGGAACCTGATAATCTTGAGCAATGAAGCAATAAAAATCAGATCAAATTTAACAGCCTGAAGTGCCAGGTCAGGCATATAGAGACTAATAAAAAGATTTGCTGTAAGCTGGGGGCTGAACTGTGATAATGCAAGGAGAGGAGAAAGCCCAGACTGAAAATAATCATTCACAGTATGGCCATGAGTCATCAACATGATTCAGCCCCACAAAGGTTATTGCAATTGTAGCATGTACCAGGAATGATATTTTCAGTAGACAGGGACAGATGAGGATGGTAAATCAAAGAGGATTATACCTGGAGTATGACACAAACCCAGCCACTTATCTCTATGTGGTCACTCACTATAAATATCAATGGGATAAGAGGATCTAAACAGAAGGACCTTGTTGGCCAAAGAAGAAAAAGGTTAAAAGGGGACATGGAAATTCAGGCTGGAGATGAGCAAGGTTCAAAGATGATAAGATGCTGGAGACTTGCAAAAGATCTCTGTCTGCTGCCCTTGGCAAAAAAGTCTGTAAGGCACTCCCTGGCAGGGAAACTCCCAGGGGCAGAGTACCAGGTAACACAGGCACAGGCAACACAGCCCCTTCATGAAGAAGCATGATGTGCATGCCCAGGGGATCTTGTAATGTGGCTGCTTGGGGTAGCAAGAGACCTCAAGGACCTTTCAGTCTCTTCTAGTAAATTATTGGCCTTTAGTCAGCTAAATCCACAGGTATCTGGAAGGAAGTGTTGCCAGAGTAAGATTTGCAGGGTTTTGCTTAAAGGTGGATAGAATCTGGAATTTGAAGCTCTAATTCTCCTCTCAGATACTCTTCTGTGAGCTTCCTCAGGGAGGGGGCATTAGCCATTCATTCAGTCTTTCTGTCTCCACTAGAAGTGAGGGGATCAAGAATCATAGCTCAAATTGGCTTTATCACATATGAGGGAGTTTTAAAGTTTTTAGTTCTTACTCCAAGAAAGCCAGGTATCTCCCTTCTTACTTATGCTTTGGGAGGAGGAGGTGTCAGGAAGGAAATGGGATATACCACAGAGGGCTCAGAAGAAGCAAACAGACCCTCCTCCCTCTACCACGCAGAGCAGCCTATGGGTGGGATGAACTGTAAAGACGTATATCCCGGTCGGAGATGAAGATGCAGTGAGACCTGCACACAGGTCCATGCCAAGGTAGCACTGTGTCTGGCTGGCAGCAGTGGCCCCACACGCTCAACAGTCCCCTGCCCATGTAAAACACGGACAGCGTCACAGTGCACACCAGGCAAGGAATAAACACTTCTCTTATATGACCTGGTTCAACCTAAACAAATACTCATCCATCAACCAGAGGCAGGGACAAACTGGGTTTTGGAGATATCAGAGCAGCTTTTCCTAGCTCAAGGAAGGTTTGTGCTCCCAAACTTTTCCCATGGATGCCATGCCCCCCTTCCCAGCTTCTCAGCAGAAAGTTTGACAAGAAGTTGCCATCAAATTGCCAATAATTAATTTTATGTTGTGTTTCCTGGACTCATTTTTACTAATTTTACTGTTCCAAGGAGTACATTTTGAGGCTCACGAGTGACAATTCTTGTCATAAGGAGAAGATCTCTGATTAATTCTTTCTGCTCTAGATTAATTTGTGTGACAATCATTTGTGACAAAGATTAATCTTTCAAACAATTACTGTGACAATCTTCACAGAGACAAGCCATCACACTTCTGCTGCTTTACTCTGACCTTGTTTTGTGACTTTGGGAAAGTTATTGTTTCCTTAAGATTTTACCCATGTTTCCATAGATTTTACCCATCTATGAAATATATATAGGTCATCTGCATGGAGTATTTACTATATATCCCAGGACATGGGAACTTAATAAACTCTGAAACGATCAAAGGGAAAAAGGTGATCGGAAAACAAACTGGGATCTTCAGTAAAAAAAGATAATAGTCATAACTTCACAAATATTACAGTGAAGAGCTAACCAAAACATTTTAAAAAATTTGCATGTATTTTTCTGGAAGTTTTTGTTTGTTTGCTTCTAAGAACTGAGGGTGTTTTCATAAGTAATTTCATGATTTTTATTAAATTGGTATCCAAAATTTCATAAAAAGAGTTAGTGAAGTGATCAAAGCTCTATCTCTAGCAAGTAAACAATATTGATAACACAGAACAAAGTTAACCTGCTTTTTTGGCAGGACTGCAATGCTGACTATGCAACCAATATTTTGCAAAAATATTAAGCTTAAGAATATTTTTTTATTGAAATTTTTTGGCAACCTCTCATGAACCTCGGTCCACATAGTAACTTTTGAAGTACACAGAATCTCTTCTCTGCATGAAAAATTCATAATGTAGAGACAGGGTTATTCTTAGAAAGACACAGAGAGAGTGTGAGCAGCGTGATGGAGAAGGCAACTTTTTCTGTTAACAGACTTCTTGCTCTCTTCCTTATTTTTCATATTTGAATAAAAATAGACTGTGCAGCTACCATTCCTGTTCACACCTTTGGTGTCTAGAGGGGTACCCAACTGCCTGCAACAGCTGTCAGCTCTGCAATACGCTACACAGCACAGCAAAGTGTATGGGATTCTTCTTTAAAAATGACGTCCACAGTGTTAAGGACTCTCCACTGAGGGCTGTCACTTGCCAGCAAAGGACACCCTGCAGCTTGCAAGTCTGGACCTAAAACAATTTTCTACATCTGAGTTTCCAAATTATTTTCTGTTTTATAAAAGGCAGATTTCATTAGGCTGCAGGGTAGAGGCAGCGAGACCAAAGCTCAGATTAAAAACAAATTGAGAAGAACCTGAAGGAATTTAGATGCCCAATCCCAAGAACGTGATCTTTGCCTTTCCCCTTGAAAAGTCATGCCCAGGGTGGGGGCTTGTGGGGGCCTCCCCATGGCCTGGCCTTCAGGAGACCCCCACTGATGTTGCACACCCTGAGGGTGCAAGTTCCAGCCAAGATTTTTTGGGGGAACAAGCTGAGTGGGAAGGAGCGTGCTGCCTCCTGCTCCCATGCAGGCACCTCATGATTAGGGCTGTCTAATCCTGGGGAGGACCCAGGTCCAGCCCTCCTGCGTGACACACCAACCAGGCAGGGCTAACGACACCTCCACTGCAGACCCTGCTGCTGGAAGGTTTGAGCTGCTCCACTTGTAGGTGGCTGCAGGTCCAGTCCCAAGGAGCTCAGCTCTCCCAGCCCTGGACAGGGAGCGGAGGGTCCTCAATCAAACCAGCAGCCATCCCACTGGCAGAGAGGCACCTGAATGCAGATGTTGCACATGTCTCTGTGAACCCAGATCTCAGTAACTTCACAGGGTCTCACCTGAAACCTTTCATGGAGATGAGAGTCTTCTCTGGGATCCTGGAATTAACCCAGAGTCTTCTCTGGGACCCTGGAGCACACCCCAAGTGCTCCTTCCCTACAGGCACTTGTTAGCACTGCGTTCCTGCAGTTTTTTACTGGTATAAGGCACTATGTACTACTCCCCTGTAGTACAGTGTCATAAAGCTGGGCAGGTACAGCAGTGGATCACAGTCTGAATAGCTACAAAATACACTGGTGATTTTGTGTTAGTTGGTTGCACAGTCTCTTCCTGGGTTACATATGCTCATGCAGCTAATGGGACTGTGATGAAGTCAGAAAATCGCGCCTGATTACAAACCATGCAAATGGTATACTAATAAGAGAAGGTCATGTGATTTGTATGATAGAGCTGACATGAAAAAAAAGAAATGTTTTCAACAAACCAGAGGCTGTGCTCAGAGGGAAGCAATTTCTGTATTCGGGCTGAAAGTTAATGAGCCTGATGCAAAATGTGAACAAAGAAACGTGGTGGAAGTTAAAATCTTTCAAGATTCATTAAGTGTAGATATCTGGGTTTTCTAAAACTCATTTACACTAAAACTAACTTTCCAGTGTAAAGCTTTGGCAACCACTGTTTAGCTGTAAATTTAAGCAGTAAAACATTTGATGCTGCTGATGTAACAAAGGCACTCTAAATGAAAACTTTTCCTGTGAAATATTGTCTTAATCCCTAATTCAGTTTAAAAAGGGCAAGCAATACATCTCATGCATCCAAACTTCTGCAAAGCATTGGCTACTGTAGTTAAACTGGAGACCGCAGGTTAATTCATGGATTGACAGGAAGGAGCTATGTCGGACACAGTGGGAGGGATACTGTAAGAGTAAATTTTGGCATGTTTGGGTTACTGATGGAGCTCCTCAAGAACTAGCCAGAAATAACAGAGTGATCAGAGCACAGTGCCCAGCCCCAGGGTGACTCTCAGGCCCTTTGTGAGGCAGCCATTGAAAGACAACTTCAAAACTAAGCTGGATTCAAGTGATATGTCTCCAGAAAAGGATAGGGAATTATCACTTCCACAGTTTTAGGCAACAGTGACACCCTTCTTGAATCTTGTATATAATCAGAACATCCACGCTTAAGACAACAAAAGCAGGGCAGATGCTGGTAATTGTCCACTAACAGACTTTTCAGGGGTGTGCTGGTTTTGGCTGGGGTAGAATTAACTTCCTTCATAGTAGCTAGTACGGGGCTATGTTTTGGATTTGTGCTGGAAACAGTGTTGATAACACAGGGATGTTTTCGTTACTGCTGAGCAGTGCTTACACAGAGTCAAGGCCTTTTCTGCTCCTCACACCACCCCACCAGCGAGTAGGCTGGGGGTGTACAAGAAGTTGGGAGGGGACACAGCCAGGACAGCTGACCCCAACTGACCAAAGGGATATTCCAGACCATGTGACGTCATGCTCAGCATATAAAGCTGGGGAAGAAGAAGGAAGTGGGGGACGTTTGGAGTGATGGCGTTTGTCTTCCCAATTCACCGTTACGCGTGATGGAGCCCTGCTTTCCTGGAGATGGCTGGACACCTGCCTGCCGATGGGAAGGAGTGGATGAATTTCTGGTTTTGTTTTGCTTGTGTGCATGGCTTTTGCTTTACCTATTAAACTGTCTTTACCTCAACCCACGAGTTTTCTCACTTTTACCCTTCCGGTTTTCTCCCCCATCCCACTGAGGGGGAGTGAGGGAGCTGCTGTGTGGTGCTTAGTTGCCAGCTGGGGTTAAACCATGACAAGGGGAAGTGGCAGGCTGGGACCGTGCTAAAGGTACTTTACAATTAAAGCATCTGTATGATCACATGCATACAAATGCAGGGTTTATATGAGCTGTAGTTCACGTGGAATGATTGCTGGACTTAGACTTTGGTCCTACCATACTGCTTAACATAGACCTCAGTGTGTCCTAACCTGCTGAAGAGACTGGTCAGTCATGTCATAGTTGACATCAGGTACTTAAGTCAATGGACTCCTTCCCAGAAGGCGGTGATCTTATTTTCCACAAAGTGCTACAGGTTCCCTATGAAGCTGAGCTACATACATCCTACATTGTCACAGTGAATGTGCAAAGCTTAGGGCAAGGAACACACCTTGTGTTAGCTATACTTCAAGCAGTGTTTCTAAGTCTGAAAAAGTTTGGCATGCTTAGTTTGAGAAAGCAAAGGCTATTTTCCTTTATAAAGGAGAATACTTAAATGTAAAGAGGGAGCTGAGATTGCTCAAACGTTTTAGCCTACCAATAAATCTTAGAGGATCTTCAGTGACCAGAAGAGAGAAATTTGACTTAACTGTCATCTAGAAAACGGTCAGAGCAAAAGTCATGCCTTTGTCATGCCATGCAGTCCTTCTCACAGCCTGTCTGCTTTCAAACTGCAACTGTTAAAATGTCCTTGTGTGGTTTTCAGTGATTATACAGAGAAATAATTCCAGTCCTGTTAAAGTCCCTTGACACTAGACTACCATTTAAAAAATCAGTTACTCCAAGGAAAAAGCTGTGTCTATCCTAAAAAACACAAAATGAAGAGCACGCCATGTCAGCCAGGCAGAATTTGCACAGCCCTGGTTTCCCTTGCTCTCGCCCAGTGGCTGGGTGTGCATTTTCTTAGGCTGCTCTTTGATTCTTTGCCATTCTGAGGATTTTCAAAGATATATGACAAATTCAGAAGGAATACGATACTTTTCATGAAAGTGTATGAGAATAAGACAAGATCACTGATTATTAGGCCTGCTAATATCCCTGTGAAGAAGGTCCACTGTGGGAGACCGTACCTCCAGTAGGTTTGTAATATGCCACGTGGCAAACACAGCTCCATCATGGCAGTACTTATGACAGCTTTAAGGTCGCCCTTGAGCCAGTGTCTAACCATTTGGTCTCCAAAGCAGTTCAGCTGTGCTTGATTCCTGCCTGCAGTGTTTGGAGCTTATCTGTGCCCGGTAGACCATGGGCAGCAAATCCACCAGCATCATGCCCCAAATTAGCTGTTCCTGGCCCTCTGACGTCTCCTTTCTTTTCGCTAGTACCCCTAAATAAAGACAAGCCCATGGGAAAAGAGAAGGAAGGCACAGACTGCTGGGCAGGATGGCTCTGCTTCAAAGGCAGCAAGGGAAAGCGGGGTAGTTCTCGGTGCCCTTCAAAGACCCCATCATTCCTCCTCGTGCTCCACTTTTCTGTCTCCTCCATTACCCACACTGATTCTCTGAGGGCCTGGGTGCTCTAAATCAAACCAAGGAAATGTTCTAGCAAATAAAGAAATGATGAAAAGAGAAGAAGCTTTTTTTTTTTTGCTAGTTGCTATTTTAACCCCAGCTAGGTTTGCTGATCTGGTTTACAGCACAACCCTCACACAAAACTGCTGTGAAGGGGTTGGGGCCGGACCTACATCAAATAAATTTGTCAGCGGACAAATATTCATGTAACTGTACCTTGAAGTTGTGTAAGCAATTAACATAATTAAGATAAATTTGGAGGAGTAGTTCCCTACCTGCAAAAAGGTTAACTTCATTCTTTTTTCCTTTTCTGATCCTAGGAAAAGATGTACTCTGCAGAAAACCTTGTATATTTTTTCCCACAGCTGCTTAGTCTAATAAAAGATTTTCCTGCTCAGTAGAAAAGTGACAGAATTGCAAAAACATCCCAGGAATCCTAACCTTCAGAAAATATTTAAGTTTGTTTCAGACCTTTGTGCTCATATTACAGGCTTTGTAAGAAATTACTGTAACTGAACTCTGCAAGAGATCTTATGGGAAGAAAGGTGATTTTGCAATACAAAAATATCTAAGCAAGTCACTTTTACCCACTCTTTCTCAGTCTCTCATAGGTTTCATTCATGCACTTTCCTCTGACCTATATACTCATGAGTACCAAGACACATGTGCCCAAGCAGTCTTAGACCGCTTGTATGCAACGTGGAGGACAAAGGACATCAGCAGCTGAGGCCTCACCATGTATCTTGGGTTTTGGACTTGTCTTTTGCACCTTTTAGGAGTGGATGCTATTTTGGATCGTTTGCCTTGTGATTTTGACTCACCCCTTATTACTGTTAGGCAAAATTCCTGAATTTCACAACTTTTCTTTTCCTTGCCTGATAACCTCTAATCCTGTTCCTTACCCACTTGACAACTTTAGCTCAGTTTGTTCCTCCTTTTCATTAGAATGAAATCACAGATACTGAGCTCTGTGGCGATTAACAAATGACTCTCCTTTTAACCTTTGTTCTGCTGCTTCCTCCAGTGCTTTTGCACACGTTTCCATTCTTACTCCATTCATACCAATCTTCATATTTCTATTACAAATTTCTTCAGTGCTAGTGGAGTCCCTCCTAACTTGGGACATTAGAACAGACAACTCATTACAGTCCCCCCAAGAATACCAAATTCATTTGGTGAGAATGGGGTAGAAAGCCACTGCTTTTTTTTTTTTGTTCAAGATCTATAAAAATATTGAACATGAGCAAAATACAAAAAAGAGTCCCATGCCTTTGATCTCACATAACACATTATTTGATTTTAACATGGGTACAGCTATTCAGATAATTTGCCCTTGGTTAACACTGTGACTGTTATTGTATTCACTTGTAAATGCACCCACACCTTCTGTATGGGATCTTCCAGGTCAGCCACATCGCAGCCCTGCTCAGCTCCAGCGGAGAAAGATCACTGCTGATGCACTTCTCCTACACTCACTGATTCAACCCTCTTCTGCATGACGTGCAAGCAGGCGTCTCAAACAGCTCTTCTTAATCTCTGACAAAAATGCCTTCTTCTAACAGCAGGCTCATCAGCAGACAACAAAATGATTATAGTGGGATGACAGAATGGATCTCCATAGTAACAAGTAAGTGGGGCTAATGCCACCCCTTGCAGTATCACAGGCAGCCACCCGAAGTTTCTTTTATGTTCTTGGAGCAGAATGCATGGAGGATCTCAGTTGCCGCTCAGCCCTAGGAGGTGGAAAGCCAGCAAATGCCTCTCATGGCTTCTTATTGCCTGGAAAGGGTAGTCTGATATCGTCACAGCTATGAGCAGCACCTGGTGTTCCTTAAGATTGTTTTAAAGGAAGTAGCAGGACGTAATAGTTCTCCCCAAAAAGCCCTCTCCTATTCATCCTCAATAGAGCAAGTAGAGTCAGGTCCTCTGCAAAGTACACTTTGTATTTGCATTCAGTTAATTTTAAATAATTCTGTGTTTCATTTTGGAAGTGAAACATATTGAGTGGTGAAGAGGTGGCCAGGGAGCTTTTCCTATATTCCTAGCCACATATTTTATTACTATCAACATTTTGACAATTGCAGATATACTATGCTTCAGTAGCATTGAATACTACTATTTATTAATTCCTTGAAATTAATTCCAGGTCCTCAGTCACTGAGGCGAGCAGCTCCGGTGCCAGCAGGATCCACACCGGAACACTCTAGCGTGGGGCACAGGGGGGTTTCCCGAACTAGGGGAACCTCAGGAGGAGCCGAGCGACCCGCCAGGAGCAGGTAAAAAACCTGGTAGGTAAACCTGGGTAAAAAACTGGCTGAATGGCCAGGCCCAGAGAGTTGTGGTGAATGGAATTAACTCCACTTGGTGGCTGGTCACAGGTGGTGTTCCCCAGGGCTCAGTTTTGGGGCCACTTCTGTTTAATATCTTTATCAACAATCTGGATGAGGGGATCGAGTGCACCCTCAGTAAGTTTGCAGATGACACCAAGTTGGGCGGCAGTGTTCATCTGCCTGAGGGTAGGAAGGTTCTACAGAGGGATCTGGACAGGCTGGATCAATGGGCTAAGGCCAATTGTATGAGGTTCAACAAGGCCAAGTGCCGGGTCCTGCACTTGGGTCACAACAACCCCATGCAGTGCTACAGGCTTGGGGAAGAGTGGCTGGAAAGCTGCCCAGCAGAAGAGGACCTGGGGGTGCTGGTCGACAGCCGGCTGAACATGAGCCGGCAGTGTGCCCAGGCGGCGGGAAGTGATCGTGCCCCTGTACTCGGCACTGGTGCGGCCGCACCTCGAATACTGTGTTCAGTTTTGAGCCCCTCACTACAAGAAGGACATTGAGATGTTGGAGCGTGTCCAGAGAAGGGCAACAAAGCTGGTGAAGGGTCTGGAGAACAAGTCTTATGAGGAGCAGCTGAGGGAACTGGGCTTGTTTAGCCTGGAGAAAAGGAGGCTGAGGGGAGACCCTATGGCTCTCTCCAACTACCTGAAAGGAGGTTGTAGTGAGGTGAGCATCGGTCTCTTCTCCCAAGTAACAAGTGATAGGACAAGAGGAAATCGCCTCAAGTTGCACCAGGGGAGGTTTAGATTGGATATTAGGAAAAATGTCTTCACCAAAAGGGTTGTCAAGCATTGGGCCACGCTGCCCAGGGAAATGGTGGAGTCACCATCCCTGGAAGTATTTAAAAGACGTGTAGATGTGGTGCTTAGGGACATGGTGTGGTGGTGGATTTGGCAGTGCTAGGTTAATGGTTGGACTTGATGATCTTAAAGGTCTTTTCCAACCTAAACAAATCTATGATTCTATGAAATTTGTGCAGCATGAACTGACCAAAGTTTCAGTCCTTAGTTTAGCTGAGGTTAGATTTTTGCTCTTGTGATGCTGTTTAAATGTGTTGTTCATCCTCAAGTAAGGCCTTCAGCTAGTATAAACCAGTATAGATGAGCTTTAATGATTTCAGTGCATCTGTGCCATTTCTCCCCCTCAGTATCTTGTCCTACTCTCTGTCTTGTTAGCTTTCTCGCAAAGCTCCTTGAGAAATGGAGGTAAAGGAAATGTTTCCTGCAATTCCCATGATAAAGATGAGAAATACATGCATGCATTTAGGAGGAAACATATCCCTGGCATGCACAATTCTCCACTCTGAACAGCACAACCAACCTCCAGGTGGATATTCTGATCTTAACACATACAAACAATTTCCATAAATGTCACTGCTAGGTGCCTGACTCATCCCTTAGGCACAAAGCAGCCCTTCCAAAGTAAAGCCAGGATGATGCTGAAGACTAGCACAAATTTTCTACTAAGTACTTTTCTTTGTGCTTTTCTGTCATTATGAGTGAAATAAAGTTGCTGCCTTGAGACTTGATTCTCTGTCACTTTGGCAGATACCTGCTGGGGCTAATTCGTGTGAAGTCATGGCATTATATATCTTGAAAGGAGGATATGCTCAGGTCTCCTTATGCCCCTGGCTTTAATGGAGAATGTGTGATGTAAAAATGATTAACAGTAGTCTGTGAACTTTTAATATAACTCACATCCACAGTTTATGGTTTCTCCCCTGCAATACATTACTTCCTCCATTTCCATGCAGTTTTTCAGGCAGAGAAGCCATGTGAAGAAGCGACTTACTTCCCTTTCAACATGAACTTTGCACAAGTAAAAGCAAATCTGCTGCTCTGCATTTGCAGAAGTGTTTCTGATACACAGCAGATAGCCATAAAAAATAACAAAATAGATCTGAACAATAAAAGTTACAAGTGACCATACATAGCCACTGAACTCAGTGATGATACTCCTAATCTGATTGTCTGATATTCCTAATCTGTATTTAAAACAATGATGTTCTAAAGGACCAAGAAGATAGTAAACAAATCTATATATATTTTAATGTGGTGTTTCTACATTAATAACAGTCAGATTTGTTTTGTAGGCAGTGATTTTCACCTTAATAGTCATCTGATTTAGTTTATGTCCATTTTATGACTGTCAGTTTTGTGACTGGTATTAGGGTACTGCTTCTGGAAGTTAGACTACCTGTTGTCCACTCCTTCACACTACTGTGGGCACAGCTGGTCATTTTCATGAGGAAAGCAGTGCTGTTAGAGATGGACTTTTTTACATCTCTTTTACCCCAATTTCCTGATGATAAAAGTGTATATGCTTACCTTGTTTCTCTGCTTTTCTTTCTACCAGTATACACTTAGTGAACCCACTGACCAATTTCTACCTAATTTGACAGCAAGTTTGACATGTCAAAGCTATAAAGTTTTTCAGACCTTCATGGACTTTGGTGGCTGGATAAATGAGGATCACCATTTAGTAATGTCCACTCTCAGGGTACTAGATAAAGAATTCACATGTGACATCTTCTGCCTGGAATCAACCAACCCACCAGTGCATGTGTCCTGGTTTCAGCAGGGATAGAGTTAATTTCCTTCCTAGTAGCTGGTACAGTGCTGTGCTTTGGATTTAGGGTGAGAACAATGTTGATAACACATTGATGTTTTCAGTTGTTGCTAGGTAGTGTTTATACTAGTCAAGGACTTTCCAACTTCCCATGCTCTACCAACTGAGAAGGCTGGAGGAACACAAGAAGCTGGGAGGGGGCACAGCCAGGACAGCTGACCCAAACTGGCCAATGGGATATCCCATACCATGTGACATTCCATACCATGTGACATCATGCTCAGTATATAAAAGCTGGGGGAAGAAGAAGGAAGGGGGGAATGTTTGGAGTGGTGCTGTTTGTCTTCCCAAGTCACCGTTACGCGTGAGGGAGCCCTGCTTTCCTGGAGACAGCTGAACATCTGCCTGCCGATGGGAAGTAGTGAATTAATTCCTTTGTTTTGCTTTGCTTGCGTGCGTGACTGTTGCTCTACCTATTAAACTGTTTTTATCTCAACCCACGAGTTTTCTCACTTTTACCCTTCCAATTCTCTCCCCCATCCCACTGGTGGGGGGGTGAGCGAGCGGCTGCGTGGTGCTCAGTTGCCAACTGGGACTAAACCACGACAGCATGGTACCTCCAGCACCATCACAGCAGTTGTTGACTATTTACTCATCTCTACATAAATCCAGGAACGGGTAAAATTGAAGAAGTGTATGGGGCAAATGAAGTGGGGACTGAAAGAAATAGAGGCGGGTTTGGGAGTGCTGAAGCTTGCAGAGAAAGTAAAAATAGAAAGGAGGTGAAAGTGCAGTAAGAGGGGTAAGAATATGGAAGTTTTGTAGGGGCTTGCTGGAAGCTGGAAAGATGAGAATAATGAGATGTATTGTGCTGGGTCTGATAAAGGATTTGGGGGAGATTGAGGTTATTGTTGGGGAAGGGCGCTTATAAAATGAAGCTGGAAGCCTTATGCCAGCCTTATTCATGCTGCTAATCTGATTCTTCCCTCAAGTCTGCCTTTCCAGGAGGCAAAGTTTGAGGATGTGTGGAACAGATCCTGAAATCTTCCTTTCTCAAAGAACCAATCTCTCTGAAGCATTGTCTTTCTTTTTTAAAGATGTGATTCAACTGCTATGGATGTCTAGCATACTCAGGTTAGCTCCAGTGGCTGGTCCAAGAATGCTGACTTTCACATAATCTTGGTATTGTAGTGCTTCATTGGACTATGTGCTTGCCAGTCAATAAAGCAGTAATTTATAATCCGTTATTGTTAACACATATCAATATACCAAGAAGCAAGAGTGGAAATATTTTCAAGAGAAAGGAGACAGCATATTGTGGAAGTATAATGCAAAATTACAGCCAGGCTAATCCTTGCTTGTGAGTTCTCCAAGGAAGCTCTCTGCACAAAACTAGCGATTTATGCAAGCATGAAGTGTTCCCAGTGTAACACATCAGAAGCTTTTTAGGTATTCTGAGTGATGGGGCTACAGTGCCATTTTAAAAAACAGATGCATGTCAGATTTTATAGATACTGTTGACTGAGGAAATAAAAAACTTCCCAGAAAAGGTTCTGAACCAGAAAGGCTCAGAAGATTATTAGAAAGATTTAGTAGAAACAGACAGTGTGTGGAAAACCATAATGAGTAAACATAGAATACAGAAATAAGAATTTAGACTAACTATAATCTGTCACACCAATTGCTAGCTGTCTATACTGCCCTTTTAGTAATACGATCACTATTCCTGAATAAGTTTGTTTCTCCCAGACAAATTCTTTACATGGATCCACATAATTCTGTCATGTAGTTATAATTTTAGTTTCTCCAGGATCTTTTATTTGGAAATCTGTTCATTGGTAGTAGCGGGAATAAAAATACAGCTTATAGAAACCCGCTGAAAGAGGAGGAGTAAAGGATAGGCACAGAAAGTGATTCCTCACCACAGTGGTATAAAAAGTGGACTGGCTGAACCTGCTAACAGGCAACAACCTAGAGGTGGTTTCTCATAGCTAGACCTTTAAGTTACTCTCATCCAGAGTTGCTTCAAATAAATAAAATTTGAAGGAAACGCACTTACAAGAAATACACCCTTTACTTCTCAGGGGTCTCTGTGGGATGTTTATTTGCCGGTGCCCTTGGGGAGTTTTGAGGCAAGGCTGAAACAACCCCAGCTTATTCCCTTCAGCCTGGGAAAAAACTACTCCAGAGCTGCCTTCCTAGAACTGTCTCCCCCAATTCTGAAAGAAGGATTTGGCTACCTGTGAGCTTACCCCAATTTTCCTGACAGGCTGAGAAAACAGAGAGGGCTCTCAGCCCTACGCTGCTGCACTTGGGACCAGGCTAAAGAAAACCACACTTCTGGGTTTTGTGCCGGCTTCAGCTGTTTTCTGTGTGCTTCTCCGCTCTCCCATGGTCTGCCTTTGCCATTCCCCAGAGCTCTGTCCCCAGAGCTCAGAGCCCCTGGATCTGGCCCCATCGGACCTTAGGGGGCCTGTGAGCCTCACTGACATTAGCTAAAATTTTAGTCTGGTGTACCTCACTGAGACTGCTAGCTCTTGCTTCTGGGGGAGCCATGGTGTTCATTTTCTACCTTTTTTGTTAAAGCTATTGTCTTTATTCTCAATTAAAAAGAGCTGGATACACCAGTTGGTACTGAAACAGAGAAGAGGAAAAAAAGTGTTAATTGCAGACAGCTCTTGAGCACTGTGTAAATCCTACTTTGCATGTTAAAGTGGGACTTTGGTGGAATAAAAGCTTTGTGCTGCTCCTCAGCACCAGGGAAGTTCTCCCAGAGTGCTCCACTTCTCTGTCACCTGCACTCACAGCTCAAAGTGTCTTGGGAGTGGTCAGAAACATCTTCTGGATGAAAGGAAAAATATTTGTTGCATGGATCAGGAAAATAATCTCTCCATCTGTACAGTCTGTGTTTTGTACATAAGTCAAAATGACGTGCGCTGTGCCAAGCTGGAACAGAAAATTAAAGCTGTCTGATGCTGCTGCTGGGTGGACCTCATTCCCCACCAGATTTTGCACAGGTGGAAAGCTGGCCTCAACTCTGTTCAGCTTGAGGTTCATGGACTGCTGAACTTCCTCGCCCACTTCTCTCTTCTCAGCCCCATCCAACTTATTTTTGCTCCATCAAGAAAAAGCTTTCCTTGTTACACTAGGGATATTCTGAGTAACAATCTCCAAATATTCACCTTATATATGTCCTGTAGTAAGTGCTTAGGAAGCTGTGCTTAAACCCCTTCAATGGTATGTAATATTAAGCCTGCATTTTTTAAGAGTTTCTATATGCAGGTTTTCCCTTTCTACTTCTTCCTGATTTGCCTCTGAGCATGATCCAGAAAGGCTCAGAAACAGCTGAGCCACTTGGCTTCAGCATTTACTATTTATCATGGGACCCCTTAGAGCAGGCAAAGAGAGGATTTAACACCAATCTACCTTGTAAGTTTTTCAGCGCTCTGAAAATCAAACATTTTTGAGGCTTGGTTTCCTTACTTAGACAGGAGAAGAAAATTTGGATGTTCTTCTCAACCAGAATTCACATTCAATGTGACAAATACTTTTCATGCTGGCATTATGCCATTTTAACAGGTGGGATGCAAGTACTTCGCTGCTCACGCAGACCATTGTGAAAAGTCCGATTCCCAGCCAGGAACACAGGAAAGCTGGTCTTAAAGGCTGCATGCCTATACTTTGTGATGAATAGGAAATGAGTCTCTAATAATCCATCTCTGATTTGGGTTACTTTTCACATTTCTAGTCACCTCAGGTCACCTCAGGCATGTTTGAAGACCGTTCATTACAATGAAATGTCCCACTTACATTGACCTGCATTACTTTGCAATAAAATTACAACAGTTAAGGGCACCTGGTTGTGTGCCTTAGAAAGCCTTCTCAGCCCAGCCAAATTTCTGCAAGCTGGCCAACTGGTCCGCAGGTCATGTACGGCAGTCTGTGACACAGCTCGTAAAAGAACAGCAATGGGAACTGGGCAGATATTGAATATTAAAGAAGTTTGTGGAGCATTAGTAGAATTTTGCTTCTTAAACAGGAAGGGAAAAAAGTCTATAAAACTGTTTCTGTGTAGGCTGGCTTTGGTATTCAGTATTGAAATGAGTTAGAGACCTTCAGCAAATGCATCATGTGAGTAAGTGAAATAAGGCTTCCTCCTGGCCCCATCACCTGCCCAAAGACACACTTGCAAAAAGTGAGCTACAGAGCTGCTGGAAGATAAGAAAAGGACCAGGTATCTCTAACATGGAAGTCTTTCAAGTTAGTAAACACTCTTTGTTAGGATAAAACTGTGAGCCTTGTGTTATTTTTCTCCTGAAGATTCATGAGGAGAGCTTTCATATATAATAAATACGAATCTTTTTACTAAAAGATATTGTAAATATTAAATACATTCGCACAGTGAAAGACATAATGGCAAGCCACCAATACACATAATCTATCAATCTTGATTGCTCACATATCTGAAGCTCTTGCTTTTACTTCTCCTGCCTTTGGTGCTAACATGTCTTTCTGGGTGAGCATTATTTCAAGTGACAGGGAATTACTATAATTCTAAAAATAATTTATTATCTTCCAGGAGCAAAGGTAATTTTCATTTTGAACAAATAAATGTCAAATAGTGGATGATATACAGGATAATAATGCATGGGCAGCCAGCCAGAGGAGATAGCTGTAATTAAATTCAAGTTCAGGATGACACAGAGAGCCAAGAGACGAAAATGTGAATGTTTTTAGGCAAGTTATCAGAGTTCGTTTTACTGCAGGATGTTCTGTTATCTGATTCCCTAATCCTGCCTGCGCCCAGAGCTGATCTCATAAAACACAGAAAACCTACAGGAAGAGAGATCCTATAGAAGTCCCTCTTATCTGAGAGCCCAGGCAACCAACAGGCTAGCTTTATGTAAGGCACATGCTGGTGCTGGTGATTCATGCTCAATGGAGCCACAACATTTTCCACCCGCAGAGAAGCTGCTCAGTGTCTGTGGAAGTAAATATGATAGGGAGAGAAGCATGAAATGCTCCAGAAGACAAAAGCTTTTCACAGGACAAAACTTGCTGGATGCTGTAGGACACGTAGGCAGCTCTTTGTCTCTCCTGTTCTGCTCAGTTTTTAATTTGCAATTACTTCACTTGGGACTCATTTGAAGACTAAGACATCCAACTGTAGTTTTGATAGGTAGGTATCCAAGAGCCAGTGGAGATCAAGGCTTCCATGCAGTTGGCCTGCTTTGACTGAGCCAAATCATTCTCTCAAATTCATTGACTATGGGCTCAATTCAGTAGCCTAAACCTAGGCATTTTCAGTGCCACTTGGGATGCCCTCAGGTATCTCAGGACCTGCCTCCCTGTGGCAGATATGGCAGAAGACCTTCAGACGACCCACAGCCCTCAAAACAGGCAGCTGGAGGCCAGGAGGCCAGGCAGGGTACC
Source organism: Pygoscelis adeliae (assembly GCF_000699105.1). Classification (NCBI taxonomy): domain Eukaryota; kingdom Metazoa; phylum Chordata; class Aves; order Sphenisciformes; family Spheniscidae; genus Pygoscelis; species Pygoscelis adeliae. The sequence goes on from NW_008824665.1 coordinate 131,124, forward strand.
CTAGAGCACGTCAAAGCACTACAGACTCCCGAGTTTTAGGCAACTGAATTGTTACCTAGATCTCCATTGACTCTAATGGGAGCGTAAACACCTAGCCCACAGAGTTACAGAACCACAGCGCTGCTGAGGCTGGCAGGCACCTCTGGAGATCATCCAGTCCAACACCCTGCTCAGAGCAGGGTCAGCTACAGCAGGTTGCTCAGGGCTGTGGACAGTCAGATTCTGAGTATCTCCAAAGATGAAGACGGGACAACCTCTCTGGGCAACCTGTGTCAGTATTCAACCACCCTGTGTTCGGGCAACTGCACACCACCTCCATTCAGTACCATCAGCAGAGCCAAGGGAAAGACCCAGCTCATACAGCTGGAGATACCTCCTTGGAGGGACTGTTTTTCTAACACAGGGGTCTAGTGCCATTCAAAATGTGTGTCATGCCAGACATCCATCTGCCAGTCCCAAAGGTCTCCTACAGGTCCTGTGTGATATCTGTCAGCCCCCTGGGAATACCTCGGGTATCTGAGATACCCGCTAGGGCATCTCAAATGGCTGTGGATACATCAGCTATCCGAGATACCACTCAGGTGCCTAAATTTAAACAGCAGAATTGCACTTACATCTTCACAGGCTGTAAGGGAGCTTAGACACAGAGCTGTCCATATGCGTAGGCGCCTCCACGTCGGTGTCATTCTCACACTCAGTCCCTGTCACTGCACGTGGGGAGCTCAGGTACCAGTGTGCTGTCCTGTGCAGGCATATTCTGGGAGTTCAATTTGAATTTACTTTTGTAAAGCACAGCTCAAGTTGGGAAATAAACTCTCAGTATCCAGGGCATAAAAAGCATTTAACAAAGAATGAATTTTCTCTGATGTACTGTTCTTTTTTTCCCCTACTTTTTGCTCAAGCATCTAATATTTGTCAGTGCCACAGACAGTATCCAGAATGAGACAGCTGATCTGCCTAATTCAAAATGGCAAAGGTTATGTTGTATAGCCCTATTACAACAGCTGTAATAGATGTCTACATCCTATTATTAGAGCTGCAAAGGGTCATGAACTGGAAAATGCAGTTCATGGTATCTTCAGACAGGGCTTGCTCAGGCATTTGGAGGCTTTTGGAGCTGGGAGAAAATGAGCAATTGTTTACTGTATTACCTTACTATACAGAGAAAGACTGTGAGGCTCACGTGTGCATCCAAGATTTCTTGCCATTTAAGGATGCTCTGATCTAGGTTTTGATTCAGGCCCATTCATAGCCACAACTTGAGTAACAGCTGTCAACCAAGTACTTTCGAAGAGTAATTAACAGAAAATAAACAGAAAAAAAAAAACCTGTGCTCATGCGATAACAGGAGATAATTCTTTAGGCACACATGAATCTTTTCAGCATATCTGACATGACAAACTGACTTCCATATTGTGGAAGAAAATTAAGAATTCTCAGCTTAAGTGAAGCAAAAAAAACCTTTCTGAGAACTCAATGCATATTATATGATTGAACTATTCCTGGGACAACAGAACTCTGCACATGTATAAGTAGACAACTGCAAATTGCAAAGAAGATGTTCTACTGACCTCCCCCCACTGGAATCTGCTAGCTGAACTGGTTGGGTTATTCTCTTTCACCCACCAATAAATCAGCACATCAGCTAGATGGCAATGGAGGAAACTTTTAACTAAGTGGGCAGAAATATAATTACACAATTCCCAACAGTGTTGCTAACAACTGGTAGTTAAAATGGAACCACCTGCATTGCAGAAGTATTGCAACTTAATCTTTATTAATTTTTATATGGTGTTCATTATTATTTTCTTGGCATTCAGCACTTGGTACTATGAAACAAGAAAAAAAGAATTTGGGACAAGTGGGGAAAGAATGTTTTAATGGTGAAGTTCATTAGGCTGAGGAAAAATGTCCTAGAGAAAGTAGTGTCAGTTTTATTGTTTAGTAATATAGAAATTGCCTTCAGAACATCAGAAAAATGCAGACAATAATTGTGGGTTCCTTACCCTGGCGCTCCAAAAGAAAAGGGAACTGTGTGAACATGAAAATCTAGTAAATCTTTTTAATCCCTAAATCCTACGATACTCTTGTCCAGTAAAATACTTTTAAATTAAGCATATGCCTAAAAGTTGTGTTGGATATGTGCCTGTCTGATTCCATGAATATTCAATATTGAGCCCAAGAAAGTACCACAATCTATCCTGCTTCTCTTCACTAATACTAAATAACCCTTGCAATTTTGTAAGTGTAGGGGTTTTTTATTACTTTGAGATTCATGCTGATTTGTGCTATGGTACTGATCCAGACCATATAAGCAAGAAATCTTTTAAATGTATCTTGAGGTAAGTAATCTGCTTTTGCATTGTATGTTAGTCATAAAGATCCAAAGGTGTTAAAACCACAAAGCCACCACATTAAGATTCAGTGCTGCATAAGAAAGAGATTTTGTAGTCTGAAGCAATGCTGGCGAGGACTTCTAATCGTGGAGGCAGTCCTGAGGATGTATCACCTTGCATACAAGCAATTCTAAGAAGGTATATTTAATAGATATCATATTTGCATACTTGCCAATTGTTGCCCTTTCCTTTTGCACATTGAGCTTTAGCTGACTTGGCACATCGGCTTTCCTCTTGCTGCAGGCATTTTATCCAACAAGGTGTCAAAGCTTGTGTTGCTGTGGGGAAGACTCAGTGGGAATATTTCCGAGGTGCTGGGGCTTAATAAAACATTTCTGAGAGTAACATCTGTCAGATGTTAATTTAGGAAGTTTTTATTCTGAATAAACGGGTCACAAATCTGTTGCCCCAGGAAATCAAAACAGTTTGCTCTTTCAGTGATACACATTCCAGATTGAGATTATGTGTTGGAAGGGTATCACACAGCCATTTTCACAAGGGTTTTCTTTCTTAGACGAAGGATATCTTTGTTTCAAGAGGGAAAACTATGCCTATGACTCATCTATGCTTCCTCTCCTTCTGCCCAAGGAATTCAGGCACCCCATTAAGTGGAGAGGAAGAACTCTTATGCTGAGCAGAAGGGTATTTCAGGGCTATGAAAGTTACTCTAAAAGTTGCTTTCTTGTCAACCTTTTATCTTCTTCAACACTTACAGGGTACAGAAATAGCCCAAGACAGCACAAGCAATGGATTTTAAAGCCTGGTGTTGCTATAACTGCATGGAAGCTATCACATTATGCAAATATTCCCTTTCATTTGGTTGAACTATGTACAGCGGAAAGTACACTGAATGTTGGTAAAAATGTCAGAACCTGACCTAGAATTAATTCCTCTACTATTGGTCATGAGATAATATAAAGAGCTCTGGAATTCTCTTGCAGTGAAGTGCTACATAACTGTCACAACACGATTAACATGTTCATTTTATTAATGCCAATTTTTCAAATCTGCATGTTTATATTCCTCACTTCGGGCTTGTAAAACCTGTGTCCTGGGGTATAGGGAAATGAACAGACTGCTAATAAACAGGCAATAAATCCTCCTTCCCCTGAGTGAAGAGTGCCTTTCTGTATATCCTTGAGTTGCAGCAGCTCTCAGGCAGTCTTCCTCCCCCCTCTCCCCTTTTGTACTGAGCTCAGTATTTAACTAGTAACCTGCTCCAGGCCTTTCTGTGGTGTGACTGTTGTACTGGTGAGCACTGAAAAGTGGTCAGTCACATCCTGTCTACTTGTTCTCCTATTTCCCCAGGAGGAATGCCTAGGTTAATTTTTTCTCCATCTTCTGCATCACCTCTCTGCTGTTTTCCTAGGGGGATGTGTTAACCCCAGATATCTGCTAACAGCACTAGAATGAACCTCACTGTGGTTTCTAGAGGAAATCATAGAAAAATTAAGAGTAGAGTTGGACTCAGTACTCCAAGATGTACTTGCGAGATTCACAGTGATCAAGGTTGGAAGAGACCATCTGATCAACTACCATGATCTGTTTCCTGAGCCGGTAGCTTTAACACCGTTACCTCCATACTAAGCCAGATCACTTGGGTCTGATTAAACATATGCTTTGAGAAGAGCATCTATCCTTGAGTGCAAAAAATGAGGTGACAGAGAATTTATCAGGTCCTCTGTACCCAGTGGCAATCACCCTCCCCGTTAGAAGTTTGTGTCTAAAATTTCATTGGAATTTGGCTTCACTTCTAGCCACTAGTTCTTCACGTGCCTTTCTCTGCTAGATTAAAGAGCCATTCAGTAAGTGGTATTTACTCCCCATGAAGGTTCTTACATGCTATAATCAAGCTGTCTTTTGATCTCTCTGATAAGATAAACAGATTGAGCTCTCACTGTTCTCTTCCCTTCCCCCCGCCCCTTCCAGCCATCAAAACATATCTGTGGCTTATTACTATATATCCTCTGTAGTATTTCAACATCCCTTTTAAAATGTTGACATCAGGACTGTATACATTATTCTACATCAGTCCCAATAATGTCACACAGAAAGAAAAGTCAATTTCCTCCTCCTACTCACTATTCCGTTGTTTATACTCACAAGAATTGAATTAGCGCTTTTTGCCTCTGTATCATACAGGAGCTCATGTTCATTTTCCCTTAGAAGCCAATGCTATTTTCAGTCAGTGCTTTCCAGGGTACAGAACTCCTTTCTGTACGAACGGTCTGCGCTGCTTGCTTTTAAATGGATAATTTGGTTTGGCTAGGTTTTCGCCTCTCTCTGGTTTTGGCAGTCCTGTTGTTCTTGACTGTATTTAGTATTGTATCACTAGTGATTTTGTACTAGCTTTCTAAACAGATGAGACTATTGAACATCATGAAATTTCTCACTAAACTCTACAGAAGCTCCTAAAAGTAACAGTGTCTGATAAAGACCCCTGATGACAATAATTTTTTTGAGATCTTTGAGACAGCCAGGTATTAAGCTACTCAATAGGTACTTTACTGATACCCTAGGGAGCTCCTTTGTTAATCACCATATTGTGTGATATTAAACCAAACACTTTGTAGAGGTCTGAATAATACCACATCTTTGCAATTACCATTGTCAACAGAACTTGTAATCTCATAAAAAAATGAAATCAGAGCTGTCTGATAACGGCTAGATGCTTAACACATATTGACTGTCATTAATTACATTCCTATATCTTAATTCTGTATGTACGCATTCCTAGGTCAGCCGATCTGTTACTTTGTCTGTAGCAGCTGTACTTAAATGGCTGTACAACTTTCAGGTCAGCCCACCACACTTCTGAATATTGGCACAGAAGAAGCACTTTCAGGATCTTGCACATTCCAACTGATATCGCAGGCTTTATTGGGAAATTACACTGCTGACGAACATGAAATACGGTTACCATCCCTTGATTGCTAGTGCAGGACTGACAGTTATAGAAATGTTTGTCATCTGTCATCCATTAAATAAGGGAATGCGACATACTTTAGCAACATACTTCAAAGACCTCACTCTGTTCCTTCTGAACAGAGTCTGTAAAATATTTTTTAGCATCTTTGCATTTTCAGCACCACTATTAAAATTCCCATCTAGTACATAATCTATACCAGTGCCAGGGCTTCTTTTGTTCCAAAAATTTTAGTTCCTTGATATTGTCCTCTAATTCAGACAGATACAGATTTTCTCCAATGCCTACCGTTTTCTACTGGTTGCCTATTCTTGCCACATATTGTATAGTTTATCAGTGGCACACATGAAAGCAAATTTCAGGAGGCCATGGAACCTCATGATTGGACTTGTTCTTTCAACAAGATGATGAATGATGGGACACCAGCTTCAAATGCATACTAAAGTTATCAGACAAACACTAAAATGTGCTACCTGTGTATGTTTTGTACAAGGAATGACAGCAAATGCTGAGTATTTAACTTAGTTTACCACCTTGTGACAGAGACTTTAGCTAACCTGCAACACGTTGCCACACAGAATGTTCAGCTTACTCATTACACCATGATGATTTGATCAAGGGTCTGAACTGAACTCACAGCTAGGGAGGGATTCAGTTGGCAAGCATGATACTCCAATGCACGTGACCACACGGAGGTGCCTGAATGTAGGCGAGGCATCAAAGCTCCCAGCACAACGGGGGCTGCCCACGCGTTAACATCCAGTGCCATTTCACATGCAGTAGCTGAGACATCTCCACAGACATGACACAGGGACCGTGGGGAGACTCAGCCCTCCCACACGAGCGGCCAAAGGCTGCCAGTTCGCTCCAGCCATCCCAAATGGCACCAGGTGCCTCTGTTCAGCTAACTGCATGTGGGCCACCTCTGTTTAGTACTGCCAGCAGAGATGAGGACAAGACTCAGCTCACAAGGCAGGACATGTCTCCTGGACAGACTTAGGTATCTCAACAGGGGTGTCTAGTGCCATTCGAAATGCTCTTGTGTGTCCTGCCTGGTATCCATCTACCTGTCCCAAAGGTCTCCCATAGGTCCTGTGTGATATCTGACAGCCCCATAGGGTTATCTTGGATACCCTGGGGCACCTCAAATGGCAGTAGTTCAGGCAATTGAATCCTCAATTGAATCCTCCTACCAACAGGTAGTTGGTCAGAGGAGTCACTCTCTAGGCTTCACCAACTGTAAAGCTTTTCACTGACTGTAACAGGAGCTTAGACAGCTGACATGTGTAGACATCTGAATTAAGGTGTTTTGGACATGGACAGCTAAGTTAAAGTGTCTTGATTTTGAACTGAATCCCACCCCTCTGGTTCCTTCACCTGGAACTGAGGCTTTTTATTTTCTTATATTTGTTTTAGAATCTTGTCCTCTCATACTGAGTTAATTGCCAAGATGGGCTAGTCCTCTGAGGCAGAAGTTATGCTTTTTAACTCTGTAGGCAGGATTTAGAAAGTTTGGTTGACAGATCTCTCCAGTCCCTTGAAACTCTTCCATCTCACGGTGATGGTATGTTTTTTGCTTTCACTAGAACTTCTCATTCCCAATATGCTTTGGAGCATTTTAGCTACTTACTTTCACCCCCAAGATTCAAACAGTGTTAATTTTATCCTTCTCCAGCTCTACTCAGTCTTGCAGTGGCACTGAAGAGATTGAGGTAAAGTCCCATGACTTTAAAAATTCAATTCCATCTTTGTACCATGGCAGCAGATGTAGCTCAAAAAGACAACTGTCATTAAAAGAGAATTTTGGTCATCTGTCCATAAGACCTTTGATTTAATGAAACTTTGATTTAATGAAACTTTTCCAACACAGTCTTTGTCAATTCTTCAACTGTCAAACCATAATTTTCAAATTATCTCCTATAACAACATAATGCACTGGAGTAGGGTTAAATCTAAGTCCATTTGATCTTCTTGATGCTGAAAATATCTTTTCAGTTTCTTATATCAGGCATCAATCACATGTCTGATGGTCTACTAATAACCCATTAAACAGTGCACTTTCTCTTTTGCTCTTGCTAGTTCTCCTTTTTGTGTGCTGTTTGTTCCCATTAGTAAGACAAGAACAAAGAATTGAGCTTTGCACTTGAAATGGAGTGAGGTGTCCTGTGCAGTCGCTCTTATTTCCTGCAGACTTTGATCTCAGTGCCTTGAGACTGCCTTTACCCACTCTCTCACAAGTTATCTCTTTAGTATGACAGAATATCTTGCTCTAGACACCTCCACTGAGCCATGAGAGCGGAGATACCAATCACATAGTATCCGTTTTGGAGCATTTTGTGTTCAAGTTTCCTCCAGCTCAGGGGACTGAGCTCATGGAAGGTCAGGATGTGAGACTTCGAATATAGTGGGACAGAGAATAAGTGGGACAGGGAATGTGATAGCCTGTGTTGCAGGCAAGATGCAGAACTGTTGCTATTGAGGGCTGAAGGTTTTGTGATCAACCAAAATATGCTGCTATACTGGGATCACATGTAATACAGCCGTGTATAAAAGGCAAGCCGTCACCACTCAGATGAAATGTAGAACCTGTTATCTTACTGCATTTTCATAAAACAAGGTGTAACACTAACTTTTCATTTACAGGCAGATTGCTTGATCATTTACATTGAATTTGCAATGTGCACATGAAAGAAATTTCAGCATAAGACCCTGTGACTGCAAGATGGCACCAGTTTCTAGTTCTTTCTCCCAAACTCTCTACCTCTGGAAAACATGCTTTGGCAATATAACTTTTGTTTTGGTCTTGAACAAAAAATGAAGCTATTGGAATTGTCTAACCCTGCATCCCTCAGAATCAATAGGACTAGCGATCAGCAGAGTTTAGTCCATAACTGTGTGTTCAGATTTCAGTTGTGCACCTCTGAAATTATATTTGAATTCCATGCCAGATCCATCGAGTAACTCTGTAGATAAACCACAGTACTGGTATATGTTACTCTGCAACAAAATGCTCTTCTCTATGACGTATGACTCTAGAGAAGAAGTCCATATAATATATAAAAGGGAAAATAATTATGTCTCTTGTTGATTTACAAGTATAACACCTTCACCTACATCTGTGAAATATATGAAAAGGAAAAAGCCCAGTATGATCAATTTTCATGTGCAGAAGATAGAGCTCTCTAGTGATGCATTGAACATATGAAAGAAAAGCTGGTAAATCTCTGTTAAGGACTATTCCTAGTGAACTTCACTAACCCTAATATTTATTCAGCAGGTTGGTCTTCTGGAGTCCCACGGAGAATTACCTGTTTCTCTGTTCCTAGGAGCCAGAGTCAGAGTACAACTCAGAAAATGTATTTCAGGCAATCATCTTTAATCACACATTTTATCAGTGTTCTAGCTGGCTCTTCCAGAAGTGACTGCAATTTCACCTTTAATCCCCCACATTTTAAGGCAAGTGGTCTGATTTTAAGGGGTTTTCTAATGGCTTTGTATGGCAAGTAAAGCAACTAATACCACACCAGGAAAAACTTTGATCACAATCATTACATGATTTGTTAAATAGACACATTTGACCATTCGTTCTTCATTTTCATTTTACTATCTCCATAGTCAAAAAAGAAAAGGTTATAAAATGTAGCCACCTAACCTTCCCTTTTACATTGACAAAAATGGTGATTCTGAGGCTTCATTTGGCTCCACACTTGAATTTTGCTTCAAATGGCAAATTTACTTCATAATTAGCAGCACTTCAAAAAACCCTCACCTTTATGATTGCAAACTAGGTGTTACATTCCCCATAGAAGTGGATGCTAATTAGGAGAACTTTTAACCTCCCAATTACACAAAATCAAAGTTTACAGGCTTGCTGGAGGAAACATGCCCACATGAGAAGACACTGATTAACACAAACTCTCTGCCAAGCACTTTTTAATCTTTTATTCATTATTTTCAGGACTCTGGTAAATCTGACCTTAGAGTTTTCCCTTTACTTTCCAGGGGAAAAAGCAGACTTTTTCTCTGTTTTCCTCACAGAGCTTGAGAATAACACTAAATTTTTCTCACTTGAGGCATAGCATTCTTTGAGGCTGTTAAAAAATGAAGGAAATTCTGATTGCTAGTGTTGATACGTGCCTACAAGTGATGCTCATCACAAGTATTTTTCACAGATTTAAGGTTAATAATGAATGGTTCAAATGTAACAATCATGATTTCTTATACCCTGACCATGGTGCCTGAGAGAAGGAAGGGACACATCCTTGTGTCCCGCCTGTTCTTCACCTTTCCTCCTTTTCTTCTGTGCTGCAAAACTTTTGGCAGTTGTTTCTCTTCAGGTCACCCCCTGCTCATTTGCTGCTGTTTGCACTTACTCCTCTCATTCCACCCTTCATCCAGACCTGCTGCTGCAATGCTTCTCAGGTAACATGAAATTGTGAAAAACGGGTTCATGCTGTTTCACACCTTTCAGCGCAGTTTTTAAACAACAGAAAATCAAGTAAACTAATTGCATTTCTTCTTCTCTTATCTTTTTATTGCTCAAGCAGGTTCTTTCTCCTCTCTTTAACTTCCTCTCTTGAATTTCTCCTTTCTATCTATACTACCTTATATTTAAAACTTAGGAAGACAAATTACCCAAACTGCTGGGCTTGTTCATGGGGATGACTTTGCCAAAATAAACTTTTTTCAGTCCTTCCAGGATATAAATGATTCAAGCCATATTTCAAGGCCTGGCCAAGAGCCAGCAGGATGTTTATAAGAAAGCAGTCAGAGAGATCCTCTCTTTTAAGTAAACTCCAGTAAAAGAGAAATTTGGAAAAAGGTACCTCCAGCAGCATCTCTATCATCCTGCCTGAGATTATTTCCTTATGGCACTCCCTCCCCAGAGACCCATGGACAGAAGACCTTCCCTCTCCAAACAGAAGAAATACTGAAAAAGCATCTCGTACCCCATGATGATATTGTGTAAATCATTGTACAGCGATAAACTATGACAGACATAAGCAGTTTGTCATAGTCCATTGCTATGTTGCAATATGTTCGACCTATTCTTAGGCTTCCTCATGCTACTGACACATTTTATTACAAACTCTTTCTTCTTTAAAATGTACACTGCAGTTCTGGCCTGTATCATGATCAGGGACACATGGTGCCAGGCTCTAACCTGAAACAGTTTATAGTCTATGTGTGAAAGAATTTATAGTGTAAGTTAAATATTTCACTTGTAAATCCTGCCCCAGCACCTTCAGACACCACACCAACATATGACTGTGTTCTCACCAGCGCTGTTCTCTGACTTCCTTGTAATATAACCCTTTGAACAGGGCAGAGAGATTTGGCAAGTCACAGCTTCTTATAAACTAATAGCTGATCCTGTCGGATGGGACAAAACCTGTACACTGTGCTCTCATTATTTTGGCTTTTCTCATGCAAAATTAAAATATATTATAAATTGTACACATTTGGCATCAAGAAAAAAATTTAGAAATTTGGCTTTCCTACTGCTTCCCTGAACTGCTGAGTGATTAGCTTTTCCTGTGGTGGTGAAAATAATGTGTGAAAACCTGCTAAACTTTCTCAGGGAAATCCCTGAGCTGTCAAAAGAATCAGAGGGACCCTCCACAATCAAAAGAGCAATGCATGAGCTCTCCAAGCACGGAAAGCTCTTTCCAAAGGTAAAAGGAAAGCACCACAGTGCTTACCAGAGAGAAGAAAGTGCTGTGAGGGGGCTCGCAGTAATTTTGATCAATCTAAATTGCAGTCAGTGAATAAATCACACTGAAACCTTCTGCTGTGGCTGACAGCAATAAAAGGACTGAGGAATGAGTATCCAGGATCTTTCCTGAAAACAGCACAGCCATCCCAGAGGGTCCCTGTCCCATCTCTCAGCATCTGAGAAAATGAAATGCATTATCTCTGGGCACCCTTAGCAGGCAGAGTCCCTCCACTCACAAGCATTTGAAGCTTTCTGCAAAACAAGTGAATAACACACCCGGAAACTAAGGAAAATGCAACAGAACATGCTGTGTAAACAGCAATTATTATCCTGATCCTTTGAGAAGCTTTAGCAGAAGTCCATCTCACACCTTTCGCCTCTATCTTAAGGATGCCTGTAAGATAATGGCCCATGAGCCATTTTGTGTTATCCCTTCACTCGTGCTTGGATCAATAGTAGCAGCTGCCCACGTCCCTCTGAAGAACTGAGCTAGGCCCTAAGGATCCTTTTCCCTTGTCCAGCATAGAAACACAACCTTTAAAACACTTCAGTGATTCACATTTTTTAATTTCAAGTTTATCTATCTCTTCTCCAGTGAGCTGCATCCTCCTCAACACCTCTCAGGGCACAGAGAAGGTCTGAAACCACTAATCTTTGCCACTGAATAAAAAATCTCTCAGTCCTTCTGGGCATTTGTTATGCCTCTGAAATATGACGGTGACTAGACAGATTGTGAGTATAGAGCCTAAGCTGAAAAAACTCCGTATAGTAGTTCTTTTCCCTTTTGATCATGTGGGGAAGTACCACAGTGCTTGTAAAGCAAACATTCAATTTGCATTGCCATCCACAATGCCAGTAATTAACTCACTGGCTAATTTGTTATAAGCTTAGCTGCAACTAATGAATGCAGGATGAAACTTGTCCTTGTTAAATAATCAGCTGGTCTTTGATATACTTCCTTCTTGCACAGAATCTGAATCATTTTACACAAATGTTTATGTATATAAATTCCTTAAAGGCCAAAAATGAAATGTTGCACACACAGATATTCCTACTTTTCATAAGCTCAGACGTGTTTCTACTGCATCTCAATTTTCAAGTTATATCTATTATTGAATGTTATGGATCTTCTTTTCCTATTCCAGTGGAAAATTCGGAATGGCTTTGAAACACAGAAAACACAGAAAGGCAATTCAGTCACCATGAACAACCCAGAATTTGTCTTCTCTTATTAAACAGCACCAATGGGTAGCAATATGATTTTTAGAGGTGCAACTATGTCAGTAATATTCAGGGACAGGAAGAGGCAAGACTTTCTAAACTTACTGGAAGAGGGTCTTGATCACACTTTTCACAGTATGACATTTCTTGGAGTATTTATTTCCTCCTTTCTCCTGTCCCTCCCACCAGATAAATTTTACAATCAGCTAAATAATTTGAGCCATAAAAGCAATCTCCCTTCTGCCCGAGGTCGGTGGGGATCCAAGGGAGGGCTGAGCGGGTTCTTCCAGCACTATTCCCGACAGCGTATGGAGCCAGTGTTTGTTTCATATGAGCTCAGGAAACTCAAAGAACAATTACACTAGTTGTCAGAGTCTTGCATCTCATTGCAACAGACAGCCATAAGAAGTTTTCTCTTTTAAATGCCACTTGCGTGCCTTACAAATTAATTAACAGAGGAGCTTGCTTGCACTTCATTTGTTCACTTCTTTATGTAAGTGACCTTAGAGGTTTGCATAACCCAATACAACACTGTGATTCACTGCAATGCTCTACCATATTTAGTCTTATTAGCAGCTATTTAAGAAATGCCGCTGCTCTCTCTGGAGAGACATCATTTATAGTGCTATATAAAGGTCTCTATATTTTTCCCTCATGAAAAGGATTACCGCAGCATTCTTATCTGTAATGCAATCCAGAATAGGAAACTCATTGATTTTTGAGGAGGCGTTTTCAATATGGTGACCTGTTCCATGCTTTCACTTGAAGTGTAATTATAGCACAAAATACTAGGATGGGAGGTGTGTCTTGTAAGGGAAAATAAAATACATGTTTTTTCTTGGCATTTACTAAGAAAAAACCTTGCCCATTTTCTAAATGTTAATGAACAGCATACACAAGAAGAACCAGTGCATTTCTTCACAGTATATGAATACCCACCACGCTTACACCAATTGCAATGACAGTATTCTGAAAAACAGAGTGAGGGCTGAATTTTTACTCCTAACGTTAGCTCTTTTAGTGAAGAGGAACAACCAGAAGACAGATCTGCACTGCATGAGCATTTTAAAATTAAAATCAAGGAATAGATCCCTTGTCTCCTTGTCCTCCTGCACTATGGTATGACTGTCATTTTCTGGATTTTGACAGTCTTGTCACTGCAAGTGGCAGAGGAAAAGCAAGCCTGATGCTAGTGTTAGCCTATTTTCCAGAAAAGCCATAATTTTTGCTGCTTTAACCTGTGCATTTTAGAATTCCTTCTGCCTCCCAAAACATGAGAGAATTAAATTCACCAGTCTTGACATGTTACCAATTTTAATAGGAACTTATTTTTGATGGAAAAAGTAAACCTTTCATTCTGGTCAATCTGGATTTTTTACCCCTACCTTCTCCCTGGGGCTGGGGAATGCCTGTTTCCTACCCCCTCAAAGCAAGCCTCAACCGGGCTCTACAGACTTCATTAGAAACAATGTCACTTTCAATCTGGGAAATATTAGGAAAATCCTGAGAAGTGAACAGCAAATTTCATATAAGGCACAAAGCTCCCATGAATACCTACCACCAAAAGTAATATTTGAGGGCATTACTTACTTCCCAAGAAGAAGCCAGCACCTTTGAATATTTGGGCCTATTTTCTTTATAACTTTTTCCTTCTCTTGGAGAAAATGAAAACAGGAGGTACCTATATTGCATACGTATCTATATTGGATGCTTTGAAAGTGATTTTTTTTTTATTCTGTATGATCAAGTTATATCTTCTCTTCTGCTATATATGATGTACATAAAACTTAAAAGCCACAGGAATTGCTTGATAGTTCTATGAAACTTTTTAAATGCAATATTTATATTTTACAATTATTATCGTAGCTTTGGAGTGAATTATTCATATTATTTCCAGTGTCACTGTTGTTTTTCTCAGCCTTGTGGAAGAAAACCAAAGAAGTTAAATGAAAGGGGATGATTTTTTTTCCTTTATTTTTTTGTGATAAAAGAGGCTAATCAATTGCTAACCATTTAATCTCAGGATGAAATCAGTAAAAGATTATGGGAATTCTAGAGTAAAGACCTCAACAGTACTGTCAATACCATGAAGATCAATGATGCCACTGTATGATATGATAGAGGAATGTCAAATACTGCTGGAGGGCACACATACAAATATATATTGGTTTTTAAGCCCCTCTGTCTTTAAGGAGAATTTTGCTTCTGGAAAACAGATATGCTTAAATCAGCAGGGCAACAAGGTTGTCACTGTCCTGAGCACAACATTACAGCCACCTTCACTGCAGCTATCACTTATAAGAGGTTGCCATGTGTTTCCACCCATCAGACAACTACCAGATCTCATCTTCATAGCGTCATAAGCTTCCTGCAGTCAAAGATAACAGTGTGATAGCAGGTCTAGATGAGTCGGCTCAGGGGCTATAGACATGATAGATAGGGTGGAGCAGTGCTCAATTGCCACCTTTCATCACAGAGTCCTATGAAGCAACTTGCCTTTGTTGTAACAGCTGCTGTTACACCTTTGACCCTACAAGCTTTTACCGTCTGTGAATATGCTGTTTTTATTCAGAGACACCAACACCCACCTCCATCATGGTTTCCTTGTGCTGTCTACCTGAAGTGGTGAGATCAACATCGTGGGACCAAGCAAATGGGACTGGACGTTAGGAAGTACTCTATTACTAGGAAGATGTCATAGTGCTGGAGCAGATCCCCGAAAAAATTGTGCAGTCTCCACCCTTGGAGGTTTTTGGGTTTGGCTGGATGAAGCCAGAAGTGCTAATTCTGCATTGGTGTAGGTCCTGTTTTGAGTGGGAGACAGGACTATATGACCTCCTGAGGTCCCTTCCAATATTTCTATGGTTCTGTGAAATGTACCTTAAGCGTCCTGTAAGTAGCCAACACCTCCTTATTCCACCCTCTTATTTGTCATGGAATTGGAGCTACTCAAGTACTGATCACATGTTGCCCATCCAAACCTCACAACGCTGGGCTAATGCTTTCAAGCAAAGAACAGTGACCTCATCGGACTGCTGTGTCCTTTTAGATTTCAGTGATGACCTTTTTTTTGCCCGGTGCTGTGGTGACTTTACTTCAGTGAGGATGTACAACTGCTTTCTTCTTGCTGCAGATCTCCTTGTTTAGCAAAAACGTCTGTTGAATTTCACTGTTAATTCAGTCCCCTTCCCACCATCTCTTAGACCTGCATGTGAGACAGAGCAACCTATAAAGAGAATGGAAAATAAAATGACTGTGAAGGTTGTGAAAAGAAGGTAGCTGCAACAGCAAGCTGGAAGAATACACATATAAACTGAGTTGTAAGAGTAGTTAGTTATCAGTGTCTCTTTGTCACACTGAAAAGGATGGAGTCCTGCAGAAACCTGCCCTGACCTCACTGGTTATGTATTTTTTATGGACTCTTAATGAACTGAAAGTACATATAAATTTGCAGATGACGTGAAGCAGAAAAGTGTGTAAGCACTCTGGAGGACAGGTACAAAATTAAAATTAATCTTGATAAACTGAAAAAAGTAGTATGAAATCTGAAGGGTAGAATTCTGTGAAGACAAGAGCAAAGTGGTCCATTAAGGGAGACATTAAATGAATGAGTCCAAAATGGGAAATGATGTAGGAGGTAGCGGTACTAAAGGGTATAATGGATCAGTAAGAAAATAAGAGTCAACTATGTGAACCTGCAGGGTAAAAAAGACAACTCTAGATCCTTATTAACAGGGGAGTTACACATAAGACATGGAAAGTATTCTGCTCTATTTGGTATGGAGGAAGCCACAGCCAGAATAGTGGGTCCAGTTGTGATCCTTATACACTGAAGAAATATAAAATTATTGGAGCTAACAAGAGGGATAAGAGACTTAGAAAACATGATTTAGGAGGAAAGAATTGGGTTTGTTGTAGGAATCTTTGATTATGCAAAAGATTGCTGTAGGGATGGTGATGATTCACTGTACTGTACTGTTTGGTATGTCTCCACCAAACAGTTACTGAAGAAGATTTAAGAAGATTTGATTCTTCCCCGATGCAGATGGGGAGGAATGAGACCGTGTGATATCTTTAGAGATCCGTCCTCTACCCTTCCAGAGTACGATGAGTCGGACACAACCACAGTATGTTCTAAGGAGTTATCTTGCTAATCCTCTCTGAAATCCCTTAGCCAGTTTTCCAGATAATTGTGTGAGAGCAGTGTGAATGAAGCAATTAAAACTGAGGGCCAGAAGGCAAAGAAATATTGCCAGAAAGCCCTGCTCAGATCAATTCTACTGGCTCTTTTTAAATCCTTCTTCATCTGACACCTCGCACCAACATCCTGCATCAGCCCCAGGACACATTATGTATTTCTGGGAACTGCTTAATTCAGGCTAACTCCCTTCCCCTCACACAAGCAGCACATACTTGCCATGCGCTCTCTGATACCCCTCCTGCAGAATTCTTTTGCAGATCCTAAAGTGGCCTCAGAAAAAGGTCATGTTCTTGTCAAAAGGTTTCCACTCTGTTGCATAAGACTTTATTCCTGAGTAGCCTTGGGAAAGTGGTTTCCTTCAGCTCCGAGACTATAAATGTACATCTCATTGTTCTAGTTCATCAGCAATACGTTATGATTTTGGAGGTAGCACAGAGAGTGAGAAACCTCTGGAAAAAAACTCTTTACAGTAAGATGTAATCGAAATACTTGCTCAGACCTCATTGCTGTGGTATTTCAGAAACTCAGAGCTTTTACTATATTTTATACTTTTTATACCTGTCTTTAAATCACCCCAACCCATGAGGGAGAAAAGCATTATATCATTTTGCAGATTGGAATTTGGGTTGGAAAACTGAGCAATGTACATGACTCAGAAAATTATTGTGAGCCTCCCCAGCTGCAATGCTCTGCTAGGGTGCACTACCCTGCCAGTGCCTACTGGTGATGAATATTCCTTCCATTGTGTTGTGTAATTCTGACCCCACGTAAAATGTCTTTCTTGACCTATTCTGTACTTACATGGGGCATTCTCTGGGGGTGTTGATGGCTGCACATTGTATCTGAATGATGTTATTATGCACCAGATAATGAAGCCAAAAATGTTCTCAAGCTTTTTTATTTTTTTGACTGATATGACTATGTTTTAAGTACCAAGAGGCAACAGTCCAACTCCAGAACCTTTCTGCTCACTGTTTATATGTTCATTTTCTCACTGCAAAGCCAGTATTCCTCAATGTAAGCTGAAGATTCCCAGCGACACACTCTCAGCGGAAAAAGACAAACCCAAATGCATTTCCTCCTTCTTCGGGTGAGTTTTAGGGATCACAGCTTTACTGATTCCCTGGCAGGTTTGCACCCTGGTGATTAGTGCTGTTCTTTATTTTGGCCACTTCTCCTGGATTGTCCATTAGTTCACAGATATTCCAAAAGCACCAGTGACTAGGGTCCTCGGCACGTACTTTTGCTTGTGGTAATGGCTGATCTTGTCCAGCATATGAAGGAAGGGAAAACTTTAGGACATCTTTTCTACCTCTTCTTCTTCAGGGTGAGCATTAAGGCACCCCAGAAAATTACTGAGTGCTGTTGCCTTTCTAGATCAGAGAGCTTGGGTTGCTGATGGGAGCAGCCATAAAGGTGACCTGGTTATAAGGGGGAAAATACTGACAGAGAAAATGCTTGCCAGCCTGGGAACTGCTAGCCTGGGAACTAGGCCTGTGCAAGCATACTTGAGAAGCACAGCTGGCACCTTTGAAGTGCAGCTGGGTACCTAAAAACCAGAGATATCCTGAGATACTATTGATAAGGGCAAAACCAAGAAACTGTAACAGCAACTTATCATCTGGAAAGGTGAAAAATAGTCTCAAAAAGAGGAAAAGATCCTGAGGAAGTAGGAATCGGCAACTGCTATTGGCTGTTCTAGCTGAAATAACAGGAAAACAGTCTGCAAAAATAAAAATTGGTCTGCAAGAATAGAAAACATGGTTGTCAATTGGCTGTCCCAGGTGAAAAATAGAAATTAGCAGCATCAGTTGGCTGCTCCAGGTGGTATTGTCCTACACCCCCTTATATCTCTGTGATATAAATTTGACTTGCTTTCTACCCAAAATGGAGCCTTTTTCTCTGAGTACTCCCCTGCACAAACTTTTCTACAAGATCTCCTGGACAAGTTGGACCATCGCTGGGGACACCTGACTGACTCCAGACTCTGTGACATGGATCATTTTTGAAGTGAGACTTTGTTTTTCATTGATTTCAAGGTCCTAATCCTGGGAGCAGTTTGGTGAGTGCCATACTGGTACTATTTCGAACAATATATATAGGCGTGCATATAAATAACTAATCATAACTGTATTTGCTGCTTTACTAGCTATAATTCCCTAGTAACTTGTAATGTTTGAATATATACTAGCTGCTACTATTGATTACTGTTGCTATTGAAAAAAAATATATATATACACTTGCTTTTCTGGTACTAATTTTGTAATAACTTTATATATATATATTTGCCTTATTAATCATAAGTATACTTGCTTCACTAATAATAATTTACAGTAATCTGTAATAAAGATATTTAGAAAATAAAGCTTTCTTGTCCTTGGATATTATGAAATCATGCAAACCCAGTGTCATGGTAACCCTTTAAGTTGCGACAGTTGCCTAAATGCTGGTCTACAGCATTTATTACCAATACCAGCAGGCTTATAATTTTGATCTTTCTTACTTTATTGTCTAACATGCATCAGAAAACTATGACTGCCAGCAGTGGAAGAAGAAAAACATCATGAGATTACAGAGTATGGCTTGGCTACTGTACCTCCCAGTGGCCACAACTCTCCTGATGAATGTGATAATTTGATGCAGTGTAGCCATTACAGAAGAACTGGCTTCCAAGGTGGGATTTGAGGGGAAAAAAGTAGAAGAAATATAAGTTGAGGGAAGGAGGGAATTTGTGTGAAAAGGCAAGCAGCTCTGGGAAAAAGCAGCCAAATACCATAGCTTCAAAACAGGCATCGGCAGCAGAGGAGAGGAAACTGAGGCAAACATGAGAGGCAGGAGAAGGTAGATATGAAGTAGCAGCCGTTCAAAGACAGGTGAGTGGGAAGAACAGGTTGCTTCAGGCTGAAGTACCAGCAAGTAGGGTGGGCTGTTGCAGCCAAAGGCAGGAGGATCATCGCTGGGAGGGGGACTAGGAAAATGGTCTCCTTCAGTCCTCCCCTTGTTCCATCCTCATTCTAGCCTGGGAACACAGTGGAAAAGCCTGATCCACTAGACCAGTGACTCATTTCATTGCACACAGCAATGCTGTTCAATTATTGGGAAGACCTGTCCTCCTGGATCTCCACATCTAGCTGAAGTGGAGATTTGCATCAGCATTACAGGTCATGACACTCTGAGAACTTGTGCATCTCTAGAGCTGATGTCAAATAGCTGATTTCATTACTGTTAAGTATGCACTCAAACTAGCTGTTCCATCAACAGGGAGCAGGTTTTCTTCCTGCCCGCTTTGGCTTCTTTCCCTGGCTGTAGTGACATATCTGCACATGCTGTCATTCATTATACCGCATGGGGGGGGTGATATAGTTGGGCAAATAGACTATTACAATTGAGTATTTGTGCCTGTTTATTCAGAATTGCTGTCTCACCAATAATGCAAAGTAAGGGCTTGTAAAAGTAGAGGAAATTATTAAAACAGACTTTGATTCCCACATTCCTCTGTCTGGATGAGAGGAACCTAGGTACACATGACTCTTTAGTATGGGCACAGCTTTTCATTTAGCCATGCATGCATTCTGGTCCCAACAGCACTAAAACGCTGCCTGTCAGGACATGTCCTGGGCTTTCTTCTTTTTCAGTGCAGTGTGGCTAGTCCCACTGTGCCACCAAGGTGAACCAGAAACCTCATGATCTCAGCATGCAGAAGCCCACTATTCTTGTCATCAGACAGGTAGTGATACACTTTTCAATCAAACAAATCTCCTTTCACTGATAAATGCTCATCTTCCTTCCCACTGTTCTCATGCATAACCTAAGCACTTCCTACAGTCCAGGCTAGTCCAGACAGAATGATATTTCCCTGTGCTTTGAATTAGTTCACCTGGTAGGGCTCATAATAAGGAAGAATACACTGAGTTGCATTCACTGAGAGCCTTCAGCTGCTCTTTCTACAAATTATGTCACCAAAACTAATGAAAAGTTGATGTGATTTCTCCTGGCTTCAGCTGACTTCACTTCATCCCTGAATAGTGCTAAATCATCGGCAGAAATTGGTTTAAGTATTAGTATTTCCAGAGGGAAAAACTGTTTTGCAGTGTTGTCACACCGTACTTGTAGAGGGAGGCATGAATGTGTATGTCTATCACAGGAGAGCACTCATGGCTCCTCCTCTAGGTTTACAAGGTCCTGTCCCCTCATCCTCTTTCACCTGGCACAGGACTTTATAGACACCACATACTCTGGAATGTTAATCCAGGAAAAAAGCCTCAGAGTTCTTTCTCTCCAGAATCTGGTCTCCCTACACAGTCAGTGAGAGATTGTTGTTAGAGCACCAAGGTGAGGCACACAGAACAAAGATCTGAACGTAACAACAGAGCACCACCAACTTCTCTCCAGTACTGCACTGTCAGAGACGACAGTTCTGCAGCCCTGGGAAAAAATGGCTTAATAGGTCTCTTGGGCTTAGATTTGGGAGTAGGCAGCTATGTCTGGTATCGTCACTACAGCCATGGTTCTCAATGCAGTCACAAAATGGTTGTTTCTAAAAGGCAAGCACAAACGTTCTCAGGTAAACCATTTAATATGAAATTGGTCAAGTTTTTCTCTGTGCACAGGGGAAGCTGGTGGGGGAGACTAGCAGAAAATTGTTTTAAGGAGCCCATGTTAAAATGCTAGCAGCACATATATTTGGAAAAACCTCAGGTGCATAACTTGATTTTGTGAATGTTATGTAACTGTCTGCATTCTTGCTCAGAGATTTCAATCATATACCTAAACCCTGCTTTAAAGTATTTGCATATGTATTTATATTTGTATTTAGAGGTAGCCATACCACTGTGATAGGGAATATAAATTACGTTTTCAATTCTTATGGATTCCAGTTTCATTCAAATTGGACTTAGCTGCCTGCTCACATCTCAACAGATATAAATTTTACTGGCAGGAATACACACAGCTTAAAATTGTGTGATCTGAATTTGGCTTCTGCTTCTTTTTACTCCTTGATTTTAAAAAAATAACAACAACTCAAAGATTGATCACTAGACATGTATCTACGCTGATTATTAGGGTCAGCTTTGAAGTTACTTGTAAGGACTCTCAGGTACATATCAAACCTTTTACCCACATTACAGCTATCTACACAATACTCCTTATCAAAGTGGAGCTGTTATATGGCTTTATGGCAGATGCCTTTTCTCTCCGTCTGGACAGAAGAGGAACCAAGAGGGGGTTGGAAAGGTGATGCTGGCAGTCTCCTTGTGCTAAATCCTACCACAGGGAGGTAAGTTCAACACACCTGCCAGAGGATGGCATGGGAGTCAAGGATGGCCTACAGTCTGGCCCTCAGTAAATGGACTATCTGAGACCAGTCTGGGTGGCTGATGATTACCATGAGCCCACCTACAGGTCTCTGAGCCCAATCCTATTTTAACCCCAGGAAGGAAGAGGGCCTCTCCTTCCCCGGTCAGAATAGGGTTGCTGGTCAGGGGAGGACATCTAAACCGACTTTGTGGGCACACAAGAGACAGTAGCTTCTGTTCAAGCAAGGAGTTCCCCTTTCAGCCCTTGTGAAGGATGAATGCCCAACAATAGGGGAAAATAAATGATGGGAGGAGAGCAGGGGGAAGATCCAGTCCTTAATGTTACTCTTGTTTTTCCTTCCCTGGATGGCTCAGGCAGCTCCTACAGCTGGGACATTAGGCATATACTGCACTACCATTTACACTGTAGTGGCTTTTCTAAGGATGCTTTGCATCACTAGTCTTTAGTAGTGGAACCTTAATCTCTATGTTAAACCCAAGCCCATGGGTTCATGGCTTATAAGCAAGACTTCTACAAGCTGAAGAACTGACACTTATTAAGATGACTAGTCCCTAAAATAGGGTTGTGAAAATAGGTTTACCCCTCAGCTGGGGTATATTAGCTCAAGGAGCTATTAAGATTTATTTACTACTGCTGAATCTTTCTGAGAAAACTAGTTTATCACTTCATACAGATTAATTGATTACTTTGCTTCAACCTACATATGTCAGATTGTATTACATTCTCATATATTTCACATCAGTGAATATTTGAAGGAGGAAAGTACCAAAGATAACACAGAAAGAAGAAGTGTATGTTCAGCCCAACATACCTCAGTACTGCTGTGCCCCATAAATAGGCTGTTGATTAAAACTGAGCACTCAGCCAAGCTGAGCAGGACTTGGGCTGCAGTCTAGTGCACAAACACAAAAACAAATAGGACACGTATTCGCTGCCAGTGTGATAGTTACTTACCTTAATATTAGAGCCAAATTCCTTGTACTTGTCTCGTTAGGTAAAATACATTTAAAACCATTTGTAATATGACAGCAAGAATAACGAATCAAATTATATATATTTTTTAATTCAAACGACTGTTCTTGCATTTTGAAAAAATAGGAAGTAAGGATTTAAAGAACATACCACAATGCTGAATCACACCAGTTTGGGACATGATCACAGAAATTAAACTGCAATTTGGTAAAAGATCTTCCCATAGTTGTCTTGGTAACATTTTAATTGCAAACAAGTGTTTTACATGGCCAGTAGTGTCGCTCTCAAGGTGGAGAAGCCAAGTGACAGACAAGTGAGATTTGGGTTTTCCATCGGTAAAAGGGCCGAGGGAACCAGGGCCTAACTTTCTAAAGGTACAGATAGGACACCGGCTTGTGGAGCCAGCACAGACAAACAGCTGGACCAGTGGTACTGCTTGGAGCTCAGACCCACTTGCTGTCTTTGGGACAGCTAGCAAATATGTTCAACCCTTGAACAGGATGTGCAAGTTTGTGTGTGGGAAATCCTCTGAGATTCCCTAGAGCTTCCTAGAGACATTTTGCACAGGTATCAGATAGGATCAGCTGCAAAACCTCAGTTATCAAGTTGTGTGTGCCTTTTTGGTATCTCTGCAACTACACATCAACATATGGACTGACAAGCTTCAACCATGCACACAAACTACAGAGCATGGCTGAGTTTACCAAAGTCTATCACAGCTCCAAGATGGAAATTACTTGGAAAATGCTCTCCCAGGTTCTCTCCAAATAATTAGACAAAGAAATTGACATCTTTCAGAGAGCTTGTTCTCTTTATTTCTTTCCAAGGGTGATAAACAGTATTAGTATGATTGGCTAAAACCTAAGAAATAGAGAAATTTAAGAATCACAGAATCTCAGAACAGCTGAGGTTGGAAGGCACCTCTGGAGATTTTTGAGTGCAACCCTCTGGTCAAAGCAGGGTGAGCTAGAGCAGGTTGTTCATGACTGTGTCCAGTTGCGTTTTGAATATCTCCAAGGATGGAGACTTCACAGCCTCTCTGGGCAGCCTGTGCCAGTGTTCAACCACTCTCATGATTGAATTTTTTTCCCTATGTTTAAATTGAATTTTCCATATTTCAGTTTGTGCCCATTGCCTCATGTTCAATGGTTACCACTGAGAAGAGCCTGGCTCTGTCTTCTTCATTCCCTCCCATCAGGTATTTATCCACATGGATAAAATTCCCTTAATCAAATTTGTGGCCCTGCACTGGACTCACTCCAGTATGTTCAAGCCTGTCTTGCACTGGACCAGGACCAGACCCAGCACTCCAGACGTGTCTCACCAGTGCTGAGTAGAGGGGATCACATATGTAGTAAGTAGCAGAACCATCTTAAAAAACAGGTTCATCAAAACATCTCTGCTGTTCACAAAAATAGGAGACATTTTAATAAACATCTAAACCCCATATTTATAATTATAGATGATTAAACTCATTTTTGCAACACTGTATGTTTGGAATAAATACTTTGAGGTTATTTATGTCGGAAGAAAATCTTATACTGCATACCATGATATTATTATCATGAAACTGAAAGGTCAATATTGCATTGCCTTCCTTTTTGCATAAACAGGAATTTAAATATAAATCCACTTAAAATTTAGTACAAAAGGTGACAACTGGGAAAGGAAAGCAGAGAAAAAAGAAAGCAAAACTTCTACACGATTTCCTAAATGTTGCTAAATCTCTGAATGGTATTTGCCTGTATGTTGGTCAATCAATTTCACAGCAGATGGTCCCTGACAATTTACAACCTGTTACCAACAGTATCTCCAAAATCATTCAGTCATCTTCTGTATTCTACAAAATCTAGCACACAGAGATAGTTGCTCCCAGATTCTTAGGTATCATCTCTCTTTTGGCATGTATAATATTTTTGAGACCACAGGGCAAGAATTTACAATGGAAGTTCACGATCTTTCTGTAATATGGAACAAACTAATTCCAGTCAGTGTTTGTCTACAGTAAAGGACCATGACGTACTGAAAGCAACACCATAAATAACAGAAAGCTGGGAAACTAATGTCAAGAGGGTTTCATTTTAGCCAGGAGTAGATCAATGTACTTAGCACTTTAATCTTGATCAAAAGACAAGCAGAGACATCAGATTTCACTGGTTTTCACCAGGTCAGAAGAGTAGAGGGTTCAGATTATTGGCCAGATAAAGGAGGTACACTTTGTAGCACTGTAAACCACAGGAAGACAGATACTAATCTCCACATTAGCACTGAACACAGTTTTCCTGAGCCACTATATAGTAGTAGGCAGCTCACATCTTCAAGCAATGCAGTCTGCTGATGTAGCTGAGGAAGACTCAGGCATATTCCTAGTTAGCTTCCTGCTAACGAGAGGTTAAAGAGATCCCTCCAACACTATATGCCATTGTGGAGCTTAAAACAGAAGGTAGCTAGGAAGGGACTAGTAACTTAATTGAGAGATTCCTGAGCAGTGCCTGGAATTTCTCTAGGAGGGAGCCTTGGCTTACAAGTATAAAATCCTGTCACTCATTTTTATTCTAAGAGCAACCGGATGAAATGACCATGTGGAATGGGCATAATGGTGCAATGTCCCAGAAAGAAGTTACTAACCATATCTTTGAAATATTATGAGACATGAGACATAGCACGCTCGTAATACTGAAAATCCTTTCACACACACTTGTTCAAAACAGGACATTCAGAGGTAAATGAAGGCTATCTTAGACAAGCCTATTCATTGTTGGAGATCTAGTGTCATTAATATCCTCTAAGTAAACAAAATGAGAAATTATTAAACCTTCAATTAAGAACTGTCAGATATATTATAATTATGTGGAAGAAATGCCATGCAAGATGAATTGTTAAACTGCTAATAGAAACAGTGGATAAAGAAAAATTATTTAATAGATAGTATTATGAAATTAGAGATGGTTCAGTCAATAATAATTTGCAATGTATGTGAAAGCAGAGATGGTCAGATGCTTCCTAAAAGGACAAGCTGCTCGTCCTCCCCAGTAAAGGAAAGAGATCGGGCATAGGGCACAAATGTCCACGTGTGTTTTGAATTGTTATTTTCCAACACCTGTCTATGTGTGGCATATTTAATTCATTGTACAAGAACTTTAGAAGTTCTATAAAAATAAGACACTAATATAAATCCCCAACTACATACTCTGAAATCAAACTGCTCTGGCTTGGAGCAATAGTGATACGATTTTGCCAATATTTCTTTGTCACTGAGGCAGAGAGAGATGTGCATTCAGCAAACAGCTGTGCCAGTGGCATGTAAGACTGCTCAGGATCTTTCCTCCAGCTGTTCAGAACCCTCCTCCTGCTGCATCACATCTGCCAGCAGAGCTGCTCCCAGCTCATTCCACCGGATTTAACAAAGGTTTATAATTTTGTTATTTGCACATCAGACTCTTTTGGCGTATCCATGTCAGCAATTCTGCTGCCACATGTAAGGTAGCAATAGGACAGGGAAGAGGTGAGAGGCAGATGAGGCAGGTACTTCAGACTTCAGTTGACACAACTGCAACATAAGGAGATATCTGTCCAGCATGCCTTACCTGCCCTTTGTTGACAAGCCCTGAGCTTCATCCTTGTACAAGCGTGACAGTCCTTTGCCTGAGAGCAAGGAAAGACAATGAAATGGGTCACTTTATTGAGAACTGAGCCAAATAATCAAAGTAGTTATCAAGCCTTCTCTTCTCCATGAAAATAATGCACTTAACACACATGGCCAACAGCTAGGATTTCTGTTCTGCAGAATACCCTGGGACTTTAGACGAGTCTCTTGAAGAAAAGTCACATAACTGAAATTTTTAAATATCCCCAAAAAACACACACCCTGAAATATTTAAGTTTTGTCAGGGTTTCTATCTCTTCAAAATATTTCCTAGGCCCCCAGGCAGCCCTGAGGGTAGCAGATGGGCAGTCCAAAGAAGCCCTGAAGAAGTTTCAGCAGGGAGGGGGGAAGATGGGTTCCAGGCCTTCATGTTGCCAAGGAGCTGGGGCAACTGGAAGCCCTCAGGTTCCCCATTTCCATGGGTGTCAGACAGATTTGCTGCCTCCAGGCCAAGGGCATCATAAGCTATCTTGACTAAAGCAGAAGGACATCCCCAGCAACCACCTCACCTTAATTCACGGTGGTTCACACCCTGGGGGAAGTTCTCTGACCTACTGTTGATGTTTAATTTGTAGATGACCACCTCAGAACAAACTTCCTTCTTCATAATTAAAGAGAGAAATGGCATTTTT
>NW_008824665.1:158171-179502 GCF_000699105.1 Pygoscelis adeliae
GTAGTGTATGCAGATGCATTGTAAGATGTACTGTGCCCTAAAAGTGCCTATTTCTCTCCATTGACTGGAAGGAGAACCTAGAGTGTTCAGACATACTAATCATGTGAGATGACTCACCCTACACATCTAGCAGAAGCTAAAATGTAGACGGGACAAACCTATTGTGGTATTAACACTTGATGAAGTAAAGATGATTTTTTTTTTTTTTTCAAAATGAGGCAAAAATCTCACCTCACCTCTCTCCCCAACCACCAGGCTCCAGAACATCTCCTTGCTTTCTTTGCGGCTCATACAGCTGATACCCTTTTCTGGTGTGTGACACAACTTCTGGGAGGTGAACACAGAGGCTGGGAACACAGGTTCTCCTGTCACTGGTAAGTGCTTTTTTTACTTTGGTATTCCACACATGAGGTTGCATAGCAATGCCCATAGACCGCAGGAGACCCTTAAAATGACCACAGGTTCCTTTGCAAGGGAGCTGGCAGTGACCCCCATAAAAGAGGCTAACGCATCCCATTCTAGCTAGACTCTTGTTGCTTTTTAAAGCTGCTCTAATTCATTCCTGCGGTTTGCAGAAAAACCTTCAAAATTCAGCAGGGAGAAAGCCCTCAGGCTAAAGAAATACTTTGTCCCATCAAATTCCATTTAACGTCGGCTGAGTTATAAATTGTTAAAAACCACAAGCTCCCCACTAAAGCTTGAAATCCTCAAGAAAAAATATTGCTGGCAAAGTGCCAAAACAAGTTAAAAAAGAGGGAAGAGGATTTACACGTTGGTTTATTGCACTGCCAAGCAGCACCAGTGAGTTCTGGAAGATCCTAGAGAATGGGAGACTGAGCCAGGCCTGGTTGATCTGGCCATATTTCTCCTTACACCTACACATAGTCCCATCAGATCCTGGCACATAAAGCAAAATCTGCCCAGTCCAACAGGGTCAGGCACCTTTAACCAGCCTCTCAAAATATGGCATTGGACACCAGCTGTCCACCCCCTGTCTGGGACGACAATCTTCCCTGGCCAACAGCTAATACAGCAACTGGAACGCTGGACCACTGGGCCAGCAAGGCTGTAAGTCCCACATGATAACCTGCTCTGGAGGAGGAGATTATTAAGGTTATAGAGACAAAGATTTCTTTCAAACCTTTTCTTTAAAGGAAAAAAGTTAAATTTATAACCGCCTGAATAATTTTGGTTCTCTGATTAATTCTCCATATCCATCATGATACAGTCTACTTCTATTCCTCTGTGCTATTTTTTCCCCCGTTGTGATCCAATTCATCCCACACAGTGTAATGATATTCCTTGCAGAGGGGAGAGAATAGTGATTGCACATGCAACCATGATATGATTTTTCCTCCATTTTTGTGGCCTTGTAATGCTGATCAGTTTTTTTCCCACTTACAACATACATGAAATATTGGTAAACTTATGTGGATTTGATAAACATTCTTTTTTTACTTTCTGACCTTTTTTTAGAACTTCCTGTTTGTGATGGTGCCACAGACTTATTTTGTTTAATTTAATTTTGTCTACAAACTTCATTACAATCAGAAAACCTATTGTGTCATTTAATCAATGCCCCTATCACCATAAAAATGTTATTATTACTACATTTTTCTCTCTACTAGCAGATATAGAATTGTTGCAGCTATCTTAAGTGATGAGCTAACAGAATTTATATTCTGAGATTACTCCCCTCTCTCAGATTTTACTGATGGAAATTTTTGCCTGACAAAAATACTTTCTTTAAAAAAAAAATAGTCACCCATCACATTTCTAGCTTATAATCCCATGCCTTTGTTACTAGGTATGTCTTTTTTAAACACCTTCACCAGCTTTGCTGTTTATAATATTCAAATATTTGCAGGCAGTAAAGTTTTCAGCTAGTCAACACATACACAAGTTAAAAACATTTAGCTCCCCTAATATTTTCTCCCAAGTATCAGGCATTCTGACGGTGATGTTGCAGGGTCTCAGACACTGCTGAGTTCTACGAATTAATCTGAGCTGTATAATTTAGCTTCAGAGCATATAAAAATCTGAATTTATCTACAGCTGAATTTATCTACACTGCAACCTGCTACAACTGTTAAAAATGTAAAGGCAGATAGAAGACTATTCCAGGCAATCGTAAGATGGCTAGTGAGCCCTTATTTTAAGAGATTTTTTTTTTTTCCCTTTCCTTTCTTCTATGAGTGAAAGGAAGATTGAATTAATCATCAATGAAACCTGGCCAGACCAACACACTCATGTAACTATTGATTAAATACTGGTTTCAGAATGGAATTCAGCATCATAAAATGTAGCTTTTTAATGAAAATAACCACAGAGCCTCCAAAATGGAAATCTGTGTTGTTCTAATACTGCTCTGAAACGTACAATTGAAATTAAAAATCATACACAAGTCTTCATGTTTGAGAACCTTTAGATCATTGTATGGCATTTATATATAACATCCCTTCACTTACAGCTCAGGTAGATTGCACAAGAGTGAGAAACTTCTAGAAAGGTCAATGAATGCTTATATAAAGAGCAACAGTTGCCCTACACAGATTCTAGGGTATTTTATTGCAAAGATTTAGTACGCAGTGTGTGCAAGATAGAGCTTTGAACCTGGGAATAAGCCCTCTTACTTGTAGAAGCTAGAGGTCCTTGGCAGATGTCTTACCAGAAATCTCTGGATATTTCCATCCAACTTCTTCAGCTTATGAGAAGAGAAGGACTCCAGCCCCGCCGGGCTCTGTATGCTGAGTGTCAGCCTGTCCTTGGCTGATGAGGAGTCTGGAGCTAGGAAAAGAGATGGGCTTTCTTCACATTCAACCTCAAGGCAAAGCATTTCAGAGAGAACTGGGGTAGAAGATGCCATGAAGAAGAAAAAAGTTGGAAACTGCCTCAGAATCTTGCTGGCAAATCAAGAAATCCATCAAAGAGTTGGGAAGAGCTGCGGGAAGTATTGCACCACAGGGACTTTGTACAACTGGAGTGGAACTATTTTTTCCTGAAGATGGCCCTCAGTCCCCCAAGCCACACTAGTGTCTAAGGGGAGGGCCTGTGGACAGGATCTCAGGCATCAGTTTACATCTACAGAGCACACTTAAAACCAAAGGATGTAAAATTTCCTTAGAAATTGTTTACAAAAATTATTCCACCTGCCATAGCAATGCAAAAAGCAAAGAACTGCAGCTGGGATTATACTACAGATGGAACATTTTCATATCTGAAGAGGACTTTATCCAAAATGTTTATCAAAAGCAGAGCTAACTACTGGCTGTATCACAAAAAGTGTTTATTAACCCAACACTTTGTGGGCTGGAGTGACTGATTATATCTAAGTGGAATCTGCGCATTATTGATTTAGAAGTAGTTGATGACGATACTTCTTCATATGGCTGATGATTGTGATAACAGCATTTTATCAACAAATCAAGACACAGTCCTTAAGATGAAACAGAGGAATGAGCATTCCTGGAACGAGTACAGAAATGACTTTTCATGGTTCAGTAGAGAAAGCAATAGTTCCCATAAGAGTTACTGTACTTTACATAGACACATTTTCTCAATTGCTTGTAAGCATGTAAATGATCATCGTAATTCCTAACATGAGACAAAAGAAAACCTTTGAAACACTTCTTCCTAAGAAAAGAAACTGGCCACTACAGCACTCTACCGTATATTACACACGATTTTTTAATGCAGATAGCTCTAATTTGACAGCAAAATGAATAGTGTTATTCCAAGATTTACAATAGCTAAAATGTTTTGTCTTCTTAAAACAGCAGCTTCAGGCATCATTCACAAAATATTAACGTGCCTTTCAATTGAGAAAGACTTTAAAGTCAATGTAGAAAATGACACTTTTTTCTGTGGCCACTGATGATGCAAACCATTGAGATACAAAAATGTTTTTGATAAACTGTTACTGTGGTCAAAAGGGGAATAATCCATTATTTTCAAGACACCAATAAAACTGAAAGAAATGCTTGCAAATGTAAAGTGTATATATATATACACATATATATTTTATATATATAATACTGCAGTCAACTAGCCTGAGTTTGGCAATGCATCATTTCTGACCACATATCACGGTAATGCTAATGATGACTTTGCGATACACCTTTCTGCCCACAGATAAATGGAGAAGGATAATGAATAGCTGCTTCTTGCTAATTGTCTTTTTCTATATAATACGGCAAAGCATTCAAACGATAAATCAACAGGTAAACTTGGAGGCTGTATAGCAATAATTTTGACAATTTTTCTGTATCTTCCAGGTTTCAATACTACTGAAGATCTTACATTCTGTCAATCTGAAGCAGTGGGATGGGGTAGCCTGCACCATGGCTCTTTCCATGTCTTGTGATTGAAAGACTCTTAAAATGGTTTTCTGTTATGGGAAGTTCCTACAGAATGGTTGAGAATTCCCCACTGAAACTTTAAAGTTCTTTAAAAATGATACATTTTGGGAAGATGGAGACATACTTTTGGTGACTTTTATTTCTCTCAAAAGCTGAAGACTTGTTACAACCCTCTCAAAATTAAAATATGTGCTGAAGTTTATGACCTCACTGAAAAGTAAAATACAATAGAAACAACACCAGGTTTGTTGGTCAAGAATGCCATTCTTATTTAAAAGCATGACATGACAAAGCAGGTAGAAGTAGACGTGGGACATTATTCAGAGACATAAAGTTCATATGAATTTCTCTTTGAATTGAGGAACAACAATATCTTAACTTGACCTAGCTCCCTTTTTTTTAAAAAAAATTCATTGACTTTTTTATGAAATCATAAGCATTACTGAAAGGTTGAAACCTGACAAAAGGCTAGATCATAAAAAATATATACGTATAAAAATTTTGTGTACTGAGCAATTCAATAAGCTATTTACACATATTTCAGGAGTTTTATATTAGGAAATAGGTAATATTCTACCTTAAAATCTTGGTTATTTCAGTTTATTAAACCACATGGATTAAGAACCACTTTATTATGTCCAGTCTTAACTCACATGCAACCCTGGAAATAGTATTTTCTTTATGAAAAAAGACTGGGCAGATTGCAGAATCCTGCTAAATATTTATAATCTTCTGGCAGAGCTTCAAATTAAAGTTAATTTCTATTGTTCATATGAAGACCTTAATAAGCTTATTTCAGAAAGCAAAGAAATATTGAAACATATTAAACCTGTTAATAAGCACCATTTTAATAATAAATTAAGTCTTTAACAATTTATTTGGATATTTAAAAATAGTAGAAATACGCACTTGAGTGAAAAATACATGACCTGCTGAAGGAAAATGGTATTTCCATAAAGTTTCTTTAAATAATAAATTACCCTTTTTTTTCATGCCATTTCTCCTTATTTCCCTCAAAGATGGTAGTTGGCATATACTGGTGCCCTGCATAACTGTTATTGAAAGGACAGAGAGTAGAGAAATGGTGTTTACCTATCACACCTGCCCTCAAATCCCCAGGGCTAGGTAGATAAGAGCAGTCTGGCTGAGTTGAACCTTCCTACAAGCGCAATGAGGCCAAAGATGGTGACCAAATAAAAGTGTTCTACTCTGTGTCCATCTGTACCATCCTGTGTAATTCCCTAACCTCCAAAAAACATTACTCAGGTTTGTTTGTATCTGAACTTGTTTACTGAGACCCTCAAATTCTATTTCATTTGTTTAGCCCTCTGATAACATTTCTGCATTCATAATATCAAATGGAACTTGACACTATTGCTTCTTTTTTCTTTAAAGGTTCATGAACCACCCACTCTCCTGTCATCCAGGTTTCCCTGTATCCCTGCCAGTTATACTTATTTTTTTCTCTCTTTTCCAAAGCTGAAGTGTAAATCTAGGTTTTGCAAGAAAGAGCAATTTCCTTGCTTGATTTAAGGATTTAAGTGTATGCAGTCAAATTGAGTAGAGGTATCTACCAAAGATACATTCCTGGTAAGTACAACAGATAGTGACATGTGTGCAGGGTCCTAAATATGTACAATTTAAGTAGACAGGGACTGTGTATATGATATAGAGGATGGAAATGAAGGAGCAGGATTGTCAAGGTCATCAAGTGGTGGAGATGTTGGCTTTTTGGAACAGATCACTGTACTGAAACATCTCAACCACTGCCTCCATGAGACCAAACTATCAGTGTGAACCCCCCAATGTGCCTCTCCCTGTATGGCTTTCACAGACCTCATCAGATGAATCAGATTCAAACAAATTAATCAAGGGTGAAAGACAGAAAAACAGAGCAAAGACAATGGTTTAGAGAGCAGGGTAACAAACTGGTGACAGGATTCCAAAGTCATGGATAGCAATGTGACAGATCTGTGTATACAATACACAGATAATGTATATACAATCAAGTGCTCTGACCACTAGATATGTACATCTCCTCTCTTCTAGAAAGAATGCCAGTCTGTGGGTGTGTGTCCAAAGAAACACCTGTCGGGCCAAGCACTTTCCAAATCAGGCAGGGTTTGAGGGAATCTAAAGTTTAAACATAACTATCTTCAGACCCATTCCTCTTTTTGGTGGTTTGCTGATTCCTTGCTCCCATTCCCCAGTTCCTGACTCAATGCAAAGGAAACAGGACAAGTGATCTAGATGCAATTCAGCTAGGTGAGCGTCATCATGCAGTGCCAGTATACTCCAACAGGGTAGTCCTAGATGCAGTTTCCACATCACAAGAGCTGGTGAACTGAGCACAGACGACTTGCCCTGCCTCAGAAGGATCTGAAAATATTTATGCTCAACTTCATGAGGCACTAAAAAAATGAGGACAACATGAAAATCTTATATAGGCAGAAGTAAATGACACAGAACTGCTGTAGTTGTCACTAGGACTTCAATTAATTGCCTCAACACAACCATTTATTGTCACTTAAAATAATCTGGTATATCCAACTGTCTTGGTTTTGTCTGGGATAGAGTTAATTTTCTTCCTAGGTGCTGCATTTTGGACTTAGTATGAGAATAATGCTGATAACACACTGATGTTTTAGTTGTTGCTAAGTAGTGCTTACACTAGTCAAGGACTTTTCAGCTTCTCATGCCTGGCCAGCGAGAAGCTGGGAGGGGACACAGCCAGGACAGCTGACCCAGACTGGCCAAAGGGGTATTCCATACCATATGACATCATGCTCAGGATATAAACTGGGGGGAGTTAGCTGGTGGGGCGGTGACTGCTGCTTGGGAACTGGCTGGGCATCAGTCGGTGGGTGGTGAGCAATTGCATTGTGCATTACTTATTTTGTGTATTATTTTATCATTATTATTATTATTATTACTATATTCCCTTCTTTTTCTGTCCTATTAAACTGTCTTTACCTCAAGCCATGAATTTTACTCTTTTTTTTTTTTTTCCTCCCCAATTCTCTCCCCCATCCCACTGGGCGGGGGGAAGTGAGCGAACGGCTGTGTGCTCTTTAGCTGCCTGCTGGGTTAAACCACACCACCAAGGTATCCACATAGGACTGGCAGATATGACATCAGATCTGCAGCTGGAGATAAGCCAAGATATCCTAGAGCATCCTTACTGGCAGTTGACCTATGTGTGGGCTGTTTCTTCAAGTCCCTGCTCACTATAGCCAATGGAGTCTACAGGGAAATTCAGCCAACCAAACATAGGTGTCTGTTAGGGAGAGATGACTAGCTTTTCAGAGCATATCAACTACAGGGATGGAACACAAAGGTAGCTCATGTTAGACACCCAAATGTAGGTACCTGTGTTCTCAAGCTGCATGCTACACCAGGAGGTCCAGCCAAGCATCTCATCGCTAGCACAGCTGCTGTTGTATTTGTTGTGCTCTGACAGATCCTGTTCTTGAGAAACCATGAGTTTTGCACCTCCTGGCCACCTACTCTCACTCACAGCTTAAGCTGTACCTAGACTAGCTTTTCCAATTTTGAGGTGGTTGTTTCAGCGAGCTGGTTTCTTTCTGGTTCTTAGATATCCATTTCATAAAGCTGTCTATCCTACTCTGTTTTTCATTATTACCATCAGTAACTTTTTCACTAAGATGCCAGTTTCCCAATTAGAAATATTGTTTCTAGAGTCAACAATTTTTTTAAGAAAACCTATTTATTTCTTTCTCTCTGTAACGCATCCTCGTTAGCTTTTCATTGCATATGGGGAAAAAGAGGAGCTTTTATGTTGACAGATTCCATACAAGGTACTGACCGTTAATGGAGTGTGAAATGTGCAGGCATAAAAGCAAACTAATGCTAATTGAAAATGGCTCCTAAGCATGTGTGCTTGTTTTGCTAGCACATGGTTGGGAAAAATGTACATTCATTTCAAGTAGCTGTGCACAAAATCACCTGTTCCTGTGCAACAATCTTTTAATCATTGTTTACAGCAACTGAGCTTTACATTTGCCAGTAACACTAT
This sequence comes from Pygoscelis adeliae, assembly GCF_000699105.1. Taxonomy (NCBI): domain Eukaryota; kingdom Metazoa; phylum Chordata; class Aves; order Sphenisciformes; family Spheniscidae; genus Pygoscelis; species Pygoscelis adeliae. The sequence goes on from NW_008824665.1 coordinate 166,566, forward strand.
CATATTATTACTGTAGACACTGTAATGGCTTCACAGCTGCAGCAAGGAGAGGAGAAAGGAGCAGCTTCTGTTGTAGAAAATAGAATAAAAACAACTAATAAGATAATTTTCATTCTCTCCCTCTTCCTCCTTCCTCTCATACACGTTAGCACACTCCTCATATATATATGTAAAGAAACATATATGTATTTCTCAGGAATAAAAATAAATAAAAGAAAGGACCTGACCTTGGTCTTCAAATTTTAGTTCCTCTGAAGGTGTTAGCAAACTCCTTTCATCTAACAGCAATACTCCAGCTCCGACTGCTCAGGACAGAGCCCTGTGCTATGTGTTGGGCCTGGGGAGCATGCTCAGAATGGCGTGGGGAGGCTTTTTTACCTGCCTCCCTGCAGATGCCACAGGATTCTAGCAAAAGTGGCAAGAAAAGCAAGTAGCACCCTGTAATCATCCTTTATAAGAGGCTTAACTTGATGACAGCCTCACAGCAATAGGTTTTCCATCATGCCTTTTCCCTAGCAGAACAGCTCTGGTTCTACCCCTTTTCTTTTAGCTGGGATAAAAGCCCCTGACAGCCAGCAACATTGCCCTCTGAGTCCTTGACAGAGCAAGTTCCCCGAGGAGAACTCGGGTACGTGTATGGAGGAAAGTCATTAAGATCTGAGATTTCAAAGCTCTCTTACTTCATATAAGGAGTGAGGGATTTTCTATTTGCAGTTGTGTTTTTTTTCCCACAGAAAAAGAAGAAAGAAAATGAGAAATACATTCCCAAAATCTGACACTAACCATAGCTTGGAATTACTCAGGTACCCAGAAAGGCAGATAGCAGGTCTGTGACTTCACTTCAAGCTAAGGTCAGGTTCTGTTTAACACATGTTTTCTTGTGCAGCCATGGTTTGAAAAAACAATACCTCCCAGACCTTGGGATGTATGTCATTGTTCTCTGAGTATGCTTACTGAGATTAATTTGAACTGAAACAGTTGTTTCCTTTAAAAGGTTCTAGCTAGTTGTACCCCAAACTTATTTCATGATAACCTAGGAAATGCTGCTCAGCTGAAGAGCAATTAAGAGGTAAGATGAAGGATGACAAACAGTCAAGAGAGTGATGGTGTAGGCTAACAACTTGTAGCTGGTGTGAGAAACTCATTAATTATCCAACAACAACAGATATATAACTACTCTTAACCTCATCCTCAAAAGGAAAACAAAGAATACCTGCTACAGTGTCATTTACCATTCCCTAAACAAGACAGAAGAAGAGAAAAAAAGTAGTATAAAAGTTGGCGTAAGAAAAGCACCTGCTGAGGTAAGCACTACCAGCTTCAAAGGGAGAACTGGAAAAATTATAAAAGTGATCAGAACGAAGAACCTGTGACACCTGGAACAGAGAGCTGAATGCACACACAGCCTGTGGCTCGGTACCCATGTACCCTTTGGCACCCCATGTACCCCAAGTACGCACTGCTCCCTGGACAACAGAGTGGTCAGGTGATATTAAAAAGGACTACATATCACTGCTTAGTTTTGTATAATTTTGTTTGTTCCCAGTAAGTTTCTCCATTAGATTTGTACCATCTTTACCTTCGCTGCCAACTGTTTGATTGCTTGCTGTCTGGGTTTATCCCTTCAGCTACAGTGGTGGCAGTGAAGCAGAGAAAAAATGGTGAGGGACCAGGAGAGGAACAGCTTAGGTGAGGGCAGAGCTCCTTCTAAAACGAAAAGTTGTAGGTGAGAAAATAGTAAGACGGTGTTCAGTCAGTGGAGTGTAGTTTTAAGTGCAAATTAAAGCTCAGAAGAAAGTGTAACTCTGAAAGTGGGCTTGATGCCAATTAAATAGAAATGCAGCCTGAAACTCTCTGCAGAAGAAACAACAGTTCCACAGCTCTGTCACAGAAGTCTGTTTCCTTCACTGGATGATGCCTTTCTCATTAAAAAAGCCACACTGTCTTGTTCTCATCTCAAAATAACTCAAAATTTTCTTCCTTTGGTTATGACTGTTCAGTTCCTTGTCATGGCAGGAAACCAAGTTAAACTGATGAGTTGCAGTTGTAATTTTCTGGAGTCAATTTGAGGTTCATGCAAGATCATCAGGGGTAAATATATAGAGCTCCATATGGGAGATGGAGTATTAGCGTTGACTCTGTGTGTAATATCCCCTCTTCTCCACACCTATCCCAAAATAGTGCAGAAACAAGCCAAGAACACTGCCAGTACCTACTACTATTGAACTGATTACTTTGATTTCTCAAGTAATTTACAGATGACTGAAATGTTTTTAACAGCTGCAAAATCCAGTCTCCAAAATCATTGCTGCCACTTTTGACCATATGTGTCCTAAATATAACTTGTTTTCTTCTATGAGAAGTATGATTAGGAGACTTGGTGAGCCTTATATTTTTAAAATTGACTCCAGAATTATTTCCCTCTGTTTGCTGCTTTGCAGCTTCTAGAGTTTCCTGTGGCATGAATCCCCATTCCCAGTCTAGGGACTTTGTTATAGCTTTGCCTTTTAAGATCCTGACTGGAGATGACACCAGGATATACAGCCATGTAGACTAGGGAGCAGCTTGTAAACAGACCACTTGTTGGTACCCCTAGGCTGTATCTCTGCCAGCTGTCACTGTCTCTGATAACAGAGGAAGGACATTACAGAAAAGCAAAAAAAATACCTGGAGGTTATAGTAGATTAGAAGCTGAATATGAGTCAAAAACATGCTGCTGCAAGAAACTTAGATGCAATTGTGGGATGTACAAACAGAGGTTTCATAAGTGGCAAAGAATGTAATTTTTCTGCCCCGCACAGCACTGTTGAGAATCTGTCTGGAGTACAAAAATGTAAAAATAATGGGAAAATCCCAGAAGAGAGTAACACTATTTCTGAGAGCTTTAGAAAACAGACTGACAAGAAACAGTTGTCAAGAATTTTGTTTCTTCCATCTAGAATAGAGAGACTTGAAGAAGGACATGACAACATACCTCTCATTAATGAAAATACTATTAAAAGAGAAACAGAGGTCAAATGTTTTCCATGTCCACCAGGTGTTTTCCAATATAAACAGAGTTTTCATAAAGAGGACTGCAATCAATGGTTTCCTTTGCACCAGGTGTGGAACAGAATACTCTTTGCCACAAGAGATAAATAATCCAAATATAAGGAAAAAAAAAAACCTTTTAAAGGTAGTGATATGTGGAAACATGGATCTTAGGAATATTTGGCACTTTTAACAAGGCTACAAGCAGTGCCAAGGACATACACTTATCCTTCCCCAGAGAAGGGAGATGGCTAAAGGGACTTCGAGTCCCTTCCAGGTTTAATAATTTCATAAACTCATACATGCGCACAACAGAAATCCTACGCAGTCAACTTTCAGAGTCTCCCACGAAGCTGCCCCAACATGGAAACAGCATGCCAAATGCAAAATAATGTTACTGTCATCACCAGAGGCTCCTAGAGAGATTTCATTCATCAAATATCTGTTGGTATTAGCTGCCAAGTAGACAGCTGTCCTGGTAGTGAAGTCCTCCCTTTCATGGTTCATCTCCTTTTACTGGTAATGTTTCCTGCTAGTCTAGTATAGATTGTATATAATCACTGTTCTCTCTCCATTTCTGCTTATAGCAATTTGCTGTCTTCACAGAATTCAAGCACCTTTTGTTTTACCTCATACTGTATATAATATAAATATATGATCACTATAAACCATATGTTAAGCTGACTTCTACAATGGAACAGCTGTCTTGGATTTAGTGGGGTGGTTCAAAGAGCTCTCAAGAGCACTTACTCTAAAAATCACTGGAGCAGGTTTGTGTTCCTCTGACAGAGTCCCCAGACAACGCTCAGCAAGCGCAGGCCTATTCATGATGCGATATGACCCAGGTGTTAAGAGGAAAGCAGGATGGACATCCGAATGGGGAGGTGCTGTTTCAGCGGCTGAGACTTTACTGAAAAGAAATGCTTTTTAAGCAGGAGGTGTTGATTGCTGCTTCAGTCCCAGCCTAGATTTTAACAAAAGGTGGGCCACAAAATTGTCACATGCACAGTATTTTCCCTGCCTTCGCCTTCTGACTGAAAATAAGATGAAATGGAAGAATAATGTGTAATGTACTCCTAATGATTTATCCTGTCAAACTGTGGTACCCGAGCTCAGCTGAGATCTATAGTCATCATCTGAAACCCCTTATCACCTATAGTGTTCACATACAAATTATATTCCCTCCAAAGTCTCATAAATCCTAATTAGCTCTAACTCTGATGCCTTAGCGTCTCTGATTAAAGAGATTATAGTATCTCACTTTGCTGTAGGATCCCTCAGGAAGCAAAGTACAGCATTGAGGAACAGTCTCATGTAAAGTTAATACCTACAAGCATCATGTTCAGACCTGATACTTTTAATTAAGAAAATGCCAGTTGTCCCATTTGGAAGTTCATAAGAAAGAATAGGACAGATAAAAGCAAAACATTTACAAGAGGTGATTGGCCATTTAGCAATGCAGTTCTTTTGTGACTGCCTTTAAGAAATATTCATATCACAAATGTATTTTATACTGGTGTCATTTACCATAGAGCAATTTGGGAGCTTGCATCTGAACTATACCCTTACTGGTTTGTAACTGGAAGAGTGCTGAAGGGCTTACTGCATTGCTGGTATAAAATGTTGCCTCCAACCTGGGGAGCCCACTTTCCCTTGGGTTATTAATTTGTCTTCCTATATCTAATGCTTCCTTAAAAGACACAAAAGCCAGTTGCTTCTCACACTTTAAAGATAATGATCTGTCATACTCTGTGCTTTCTTCCCTTCTCTTCTAGGCTTGTCCTATAGCCCCAGCCTTTATGGCATGGCTATCAATTTGCTTTTTATTTCCTGCCTGCAAACCCACACTCCTTGTTCCTTTTTTCACATATGCAGACTTACTCTGTTCCTCAAATATGCTTTTTGAGTGCTGCCTTGGAAATTCAGTTTGAGCTTCCCTGAGTTAACCTCCATTTCACTTCACTCATTGACTGTATATTCCCAGTTTTTGCAGCATTACAGTGCTCTGCCTATCTTCTTACCTCAAAGAGAGACCTATCAGGTGTCAACAAGAATAGCATCCATGTCCACTAACGTATCTTAAAGCTAGCCTTCTTGCCACATCTGCCTGCACTGAGGCAAACACTTCAGAATGATTTTGTCTTGCAGACATGTAGAGTGCCATACACACAAATAAGGTCTAAAGTTATACCTAAAGTTTTCCTTCGACTTTGCTGCTGGTTAAAGCATCTTCCATGTCCAAAGGTGACAGAGAAACAGCAGCTGTGGGCAGTTTAATTACAGCTGAGTCTGCAGTAATGTCTTCTGCAGAAATCCCCCTGCCTTACATATTCATGCAGCTTTTACCCTCTGCCTGTCTCTCTTCTCAAATTCAGTTTGCCCTCAGGTCTTTACAGCATGACACATCTCCCCAAGGAGTTCGCCTCTGTATTTCAGAGGGATATTTGGCTTCCCTACATGCACAGAAATTGCATCTGCTCTGCTGAATCAGAAGATATTCACATCTGCGTGTGAGACTGGATTTGCTGTGCATTCGGTGGTTGTACTATGAAAGCTTCTGAAGCCATGGAAGAGCGAGGGTCAACAAAGAGTCCATCTTCAGGAGAGCAGGGCAGAAATTTAGCCCCACTGATGTCTGGATGGGTGGCTAACACAGCCACCTGCTTGTGGCCACATCACAAAGCAGGGAACGGTCTGTCAACAGGGCCACACACAGTCCCTGCTGTCCTTTTCCCTATGAAACCTGCATTTCCGCCAGCCACTCACAATACCAGACAAGCGTACGATGAAGACCGGGAGCACAAAACCACTGATCAATGAACTCTGGCTATTAGCGTTCCCCATTGACTGCAGCAGCTTTAGCGCTGTGCAGTGCGGGTGTTAGGTACAACACGTAGTGGGGTAGATGGCAGAGGGAGGTTTGCGCTGCCAGGCTGAAGGCAGAAGTACAGTTTGAGGTCACATCTTCGCTTCTCCTCAGGGCTTCCCACAGGATGACATCTGCCATCTCCCAGCCAAAACACACGTATATGTTCTGTTAGCCAGTGTCAGCAAACTGCGTGGTGACGGCTACATTTCTCCTTACACAAGCAGAGGTCTGTCACAGTAAATGACTACAGTGCTAAACCTAAAAAGTGTCATGAATTGGTTCAACCCCTCTGAAGAATTAGACCTTAGTTTCTATTTGTCTTCTTACTTGGGGGAAAAAAAATAGAAAACTAATGTTATTTCTTTAGCTGTGACAGAAAACAGAACTGAGAAAAATATTTTGGAAACTGAGAGGTTTTCCTTTTTTATAATATTGCACCAAACCTTCTCAAACTAAAAAATTTACAGTGAAAATGTAAGGTACGTGCTTCTGCTTACCATGTAATAAAGAACAGTAATTCCTCCCAGGAGAAGACAACAGCACTCCAAGAACTTTTGCTGTCCTAGATACAATAGGATTTCAGCTATCTATCTCCTGGCACCAGAGATATATCCAGAAATATATTCCTTCCTATATTCAGAAATCTTTGCTGGCAGGGAAAGAAAAGAGCAAACACCTACACCTCCCATGAGCTGTTGTTAGCACTTGCTGGGATGAGTTAATAAGAAGCGATTTGGTCCCACAGCTTCTAAGCTCCAGTCAGGTTGCTCTTGTAGTTTCCAAGAGCTGGTGGGACTGCATGTCTGGACGGTCAGCTTTTGATTTATGTTTATTTTCAACTCTGTTAGTCTCTTAAGCATTTTTCCAACAACCTACCTTAGACTACTGCCAACAGGAGTATCTTCTGCCCAACAAATACTGTCTGGTTCCAGATGCTAGGATACAAGATTACAGCCAGGATTAGGGATTTGGGGGTCTAAGGCTGAGCTGGTCAGAGAGGAACAGCCACCCACTGAACCAGACACTAGTGTTGCATTTCTTGGGAGTGGAGCACCAGCAGCAGCAGGGAGGCCTGAGGTCCTCTTGGACCTGGTGACAGTCAGTCTGAGAACTGGCTGCAATTAACAGCCAGCTCTTCCAAACTGCCTCTAGCGCAGCTTTGATTCTCACCTGGGCCTGTAACCTGGTGAGCCAGTGGGTGGCTTTTCTTTATGAGTCAGAACTGATCAACTGCCTTACAGAAGCTTGTATAGTCATCTTTCAGCTGAGCTCTAAAATAAAGACTTCAATCATAGAAAGAGAGATTTCATAGCATCTTCCTAAGTGTCCTGGTATTGACCAGTGGCTGCATACTGCATCTCTGGTAGTTTTGTTTTGTCTGCATGAATTCCTAAATTGTTTCTCATAGAATGTGCGTTGGGGTCTTATATTTTTAGGGTAATATCTCTTAAGACAGAAGACTACCTCCATTCCACAGAAAAAGGAAGAAATCCTTTACAAAGATAGGGTAAACTCTCCCCAGAGCCACTAATTCCAAAGTTATCCACTGAGAAATATTTTGCATATATATATGAAGTATGCACAAATATGCTATATGTAATAGATATATAGTGCTATACATATGATGTAGTAATAAGTAGGCTACTAATTTGATATGCAACTAGGAAATGTCAAATTAATTTGCAATACTTCATAAAATTCAGTGATTGAAGATATTTGACTTATTTATGAATTAAATTCTAGTCCAGCCTTTTTGTTAGACTTGAGTTATCTTTTTTTTTTCTTTAAGCAAAATGTACATAGTGATAAGATAAGGAAGCAATTCTTTTGTTGCCAATGCAATTCCCCAGCTTTACCAAAACCCTTTGCTCTCAGAGGCTATTCTCAGTCATATTCTATATACCTATGCAGGTTATTTTGTAAAACTTATTCAACAAGGAGTGGTTTGGGGGGAAAAAAAAGAAAAAAAAATCAAAAAAACAAAACCAAGTCAACCCAACGCCCCCTATATTCTTTGATTTCTCTAATAAAACATCAGTACCTTGGTTATGACCTTTGCTCTGGCTCTGTGTATGATTCAGAGAGTATCCATAACAGCCCAATTGGGGTGTAAACAACTGTTAAGAGTTAATGTTGCAAAAAGTATGGAAGGATTAAATGCACTGTAAGTGTGCTCTAACTTTAAGGGGCATTGCAATTGCCCAGTATTGTGCAAAGTGTAAATCAGCATAAAGTAGGTAAGAATTATTTTTGTTTTCATCAACACTTGAAGCTCTAAATTGTGTTGAGTGCAGCTAATTATAGTTCTTTGAACAGGGAACAACATATCGGTGCACAGAAGTGCCTCTATTAATTATCAACTCTTGTCAGAGGTTTCAAAAGTCTGCTTATAAAATGTTCACTAGTTTCTAGTAGAATATTAAAACTGTAAGAGAGTATCATCTCTTTTATCCCAGTGTGAAATTCTTATAGTACCTTCCTGTTGGTAGCCTTCACAGGACACCTTATGCCTGGGAGGAGGGACCGCCATCAGCAAACCCAGAACTCTTCATCATCTCTAAAGAGAAACAATATACCTTAGTGAAGAGAGATCCAAAAATGGAGTGTCCCCAGTTTCATGAGACTGTGCATGGTTAAGGGGATACGTTCTGTGAGTGAGGAAAATGTGATGCCAACCTAACTTTGGCTTTGGCCATCAAGCTAGGAAGGCATCTAATGAAATTCGCCCAATGTGAACTCAGGAATATTGCTAGAATAATTGCTGGAATTGCAGGTTTTCACTGAGCTTTTGTACAGAGTGTCCATGCCCTGGCTTTGGTGGGGGGGGCTGCAGGGTGGCCTCTGTGAGGAGAGGCTGGGGCTGCCCTGAGCTGGACACAGACAGTTCCCACCAGCTCCAATGGGCACACCGCAGGGCACGGCTGAGCCCAGCAGCCAAGTTGACAGGAAAAAAGTATTTAAGTATTTAAGAAAGGGCAAAATATGCCAGACAGAGAGAGAAGGAGAGAAAAAAAAAAAGAGAGAAACAGCAGTGTGAACATCAAGGTCAGAAGAAAGAGGTACGCCAGGTGCTGGAGAGGACCACACCGGAACAGATATCTATACTGCAGCCCATGGAGGACCCCATGTCAGAGGAGATATCCAACCTGCAGCCACACCAGAGCAGGTAGATGTGCCCTAAAGGAAACTGCAACCCGTGGAAAAGCCCATGCTGGAGCAAGTTTATCCTGAAGGACTGCAGACTGTGGGAAGGACCCACACTGGAGCAGGGGAAAAGTTTGATGAGGAAGGAGCAGCAGAGAGGAACTGTTAGAAGGAGATGGTGCAGGGAAGGTGTTTTAGTTTTTGCCTTTGTTTCTCACCATCCTATTCCATTTTTAACTGGCAATAAATTAAACTGATTTTCCCCAAGTCATGTCTGTTTTGCCCGTGATGGTAATTGGTAAGCAATTTCCCTGTCTTTATCCTGACCCATGAGCTTTTTCACACAATTTTCTCTCCCTGTACTGCTCAGGAGGGGGAGTGAGCGAGCAGCTGGGTGGGTGTTCAGCCCTTAACCAAGGTCAACCCACTACAGCATTGCACAGCTGGACTTGGGAAACTTGACATGTGGCCAACAGAAAGTCTGCTGGAAAGAGACTGTCTCCCCTCAAAAGTGTGCAAGGTGATTATCAATGTACATCTGCTCAGAAGCAGTTCATCCCTGTAGGTGATGACTAAGGTAATCATGCAAGTACTTGCAAGTACAGATGAACTCATCAAGGAACTACATGGAAATAGTCCAGTTTACAATTTAATCTGAGCTGAGCACTCAATTCCCAGATTACCTCAAAGGCAAAAACTCTGTTTCATTTCACCCCTTATTCAATAAAAGTTACTTTGCTTTTCTGTCAAATGCAGCAAACTATTTAAGCCTCAACTTTAGTGGAAGGGCAATTTAAATAATTCACAGAGTTATTCTTTTAATTGGATTTGAGCGAATCAACTTTTCTGAAACTCAGGAAAGAGGGGTTATTGGCTTGGCTTCACAGATGCTATTCCTGCTTGCTTTTCAGCTAGCACTAGAAGCAAGGTTATTTCTCTCTGAGGATGCCAGTCTGAGACAGTGGCATCCACTGCAGTTTTACTATTTTAGTAACATAAAAATGCAAGAAAAGGGAATGTTAAAAGCAAACTCTCCCCTTCTTAACATATTTTTAAATGATGGAAATGTTAATTAGGCTGACACCAACTTGATCATCAACTGTCAAGAAAAAAAAAATCAATGAAAGGGGAAAAGATTCACATTTTAGTGAGGAAATATTCTTCTCAGCTTCATCATGCAACTGTGGCACTTGATCCACCTGAGCACAGGCTGGTAGATGAGGCAGAAGTGTTGTCCACAGAAGTGTTGTCAGTTCCCTGTGCTGTGCTAAGTAAAGCAAATTCAGTAAAACAGTGAAGAACAACCAGACTAGTCTACACTAATATAACAGGAGGCTCTTCCTGTATTCTGGCAGGACTAGTTGATTGAGGAGACATTGTAAAACCAGGACTGAAACAAATGAAAAACTCTCAATAATTACATTTTAACTTAAAACCACCATGTCTTGAGATGGAATCGGCACTCTATGAACAAGATATGTCAAGGGAAGGATATTTCTTTATCTTTTTTAGCTGCAGTGAATTCTTGGGTCATTAGGAAGCGCATAGCTATCACGATCTCAGCTCCAAAGAGTACGAGCTTCTAGATGGTGCCTTAATGCAAACAACACTCCTGCTTCCTCTCCTCTTTCCTTCCCAATGCATGGGCAGACAGGAGTGGGCAGTGTGTGTTATCAGTGTTTGTGTTTATGTATCATGTATAAGCTGAGTCTGGGGCTGAGGACATGGTCCCCCGATGGTACCAGGTACAGTATAAAAGCAGAACAGGACACAGTTCTTGCCTCCAGAAGTTTCTAAGTCCAATGAGATAAGAAATACTTTAAAAGGGAACAGAACAGAAAGAGGTGAAATGACTTGGCCCAGGCTACCCACTGCTGGAGCTGGGAACTGCTATCAACTCTCACATGCCTGAAGCCCTGTCTTTGACACTGTGCTTCTCTTGAAACCATGCAAGTTGGTTTTGCACCTGCTTCTACACGATCAGCAGTAAACAGTGTCGGAGAAAGTCCCTCGCAAGTTGGACATTCAGTGCTACCAAACAGATTATGTATCTGAACTCATTAAAAAAAAAAAAAAAGTCCCTTTAACAGCAATATTTACAAAATTGGAATTCAGGTAAGGCAATGAATTCACATTCTGTGGCTGCACTTGTAAACACCAAGGTAGATGTTGACATTTAATTTTCTCACATTTATATTCCTAAGAGGAATTATACATTCAGTTTACACAGATTTATTGCACTTAATTGCTTAGCAGCATTTGATATAGTATTAAAAATGTCAAAAAAATGTTTTTAATACCTATTGTGAGGTCCTGAGCCCCTGTGGATTACAATGATAAAGCTTTCTCTCTAAACAAAAAAGCAGTCTAGATGTGAATGTGCACAAATGAAATGGCTTCAGAGGTGGGAAAAAGGAAGAAGAAAAAAGAGGTAAATGCTCTTTTAAGCCACATGCACAAAAGCACATTTATGGAGGTAAATACTGTCTTCTCTGGTGGGTGGAAATATGTGTGCGCTGTGGCATCTGAAGTCCTCAGCTGTGATCTTCTCAGTGCCTATTCCTAAGCAAAGACCCTGGAGGGAAGGGAGCTCATGGTTCTGCTCATACAGAAGTCTGATAAGATCATCCACTCCCAAGCACTGGGACTCATCTAGTGTTTTCCATTCACACTTTGCAGTAATGGGAAAATTAGGGGGTTTATTAAACCAAACCATTCTGCAGAAAGCTTTGCTCTCTTTTAAACACTTTCAGATTCTGAGGAAAAAAATCTTTCTTTGTCTTAATCAAATATATATTCCTTTTTTCCAACAAAATTTCAATATTTTTCTAAAGAATATTTTCTTTTCCAAACAGCTCTAGTAGACAACTTATGTCAATCGCTAATTATGTAATTGATTATCATTTAAGGTCAAGATGTGATCTTGCGTATTCAGGTTAGTTCTGCTGAAGTCTGAAAGGTTATGGCCAGGCAGTGAATTTTTGAAGATACTGTGCAGTCTGTACCACTGCACCACAGCGTCCTCTCTCTGTCCATGCCAGCTAAGTGAACCTGCAATGATTAATGCATTGAGTCTTATACATCTCCTTCCCCATTCAGATCAGGGCTGAATTCTCCGGTGGCAATGCCATTATATGCTCGATGAGGGTATGGTCATCCGTGTATTCCTTTTTCAGTCCTAAATTCCCTTGCATGTTTCCCATGTGCAAAGCCCTGAACAGCTTGTGAGCTGCCCACTGTGGCTAAATAGGAAATTGTTTCAATTTCCCACTCTGTGATGATGGTATGTAACTGTAACTTCAGTGCATGACTCCTACTGCTAATTTAGCTTAATATGAATGTGTAACATCACAAAATCATTTGGCAACAGCAGTGTTAGGATGCCAACCAGAGCTGCTGCCATGAGATGAAGATTAGTTTAATCTTCTAAACCAGGGGATGATATTTTAGCTGGAAATGCTACAAAGTGTGAAAAACTTAATCTGAAATGAGGATATGGAGTTGTACAAAATACAGCTGATTTAGGCATGTACATTACCAAACCAGTATGACATTACACTGACCGTACTGTAGTTTTTATAAATCATACCTTAATACTGTAATTGGTACCTTTATTTTGAATTCAGCATTTCATCTGATTTTGACGGAAGAAGAAATGTCAGAAATTGGTATTCGCTGTGCTTCCTCGGACTAATATTGTTCTGAACAAGTTTCACTGTGACTGTACAAGTAAAAATTACAGCAGGATTTAGGGTTTTGTTGCCATCTTCTAGACTGTCACATTTAGAGCTGGCTGCTAGAGATGACAAAAAAACCTCCCTGGACATTGAGTGTAATTCAGTGCAAAACATTTGCTGTCATCTATGTATTTTCTCAAATCCTCATTCACAAGGT
>NW_008824665.1:179540-182020 GCF_000699105.1 Pygoscelis adeliae
ATGGAAGAAAAATTGCCTCTTAGCTTCAACCTGTTTCTGTTCCATCCTTATCCTTGCTTAGACTTTGCTACTTCCATTTCTTCTGTGTAGAATTCTACAAATACTTCCTATTTTTACCATCCCTTCTTGGATACCTACACTAATAATTAACTAAATGGAATCTCTCCTGTTGAGTTAAGCCCGTACACTTACTTGTTGCTTTTTTGGACTCCTGATATGTTCTGTTTTCATTGTACAGTAACACCGAAGTAGTATATGTCTGCAGAGGGATACCCCATCTTCACTCTACGCCGCTTCACTGGGTAGGAATGGAAACCAAACACAGAACCCCCAACTATTTCAACCAAACAAGGGTGAAAAAATTCTACCAGCCCTCAAATCTATATAAGATTCCCACCTTGTTTTCACTTTCAGTAAGAAGAGGCTTCGGTGGACCTGCCTCTACACAGCTGAAAATTAAAGCAGTCCTGTCTAGGCACTTCATTCCCAACCTGATGCTGGATCTGCTTAGCAAAAAATGCCTCACTGTGCCTTTGCATCAAATATCCATCCAGTCAGCACCTCTCGTCTGACGGTAAGTCCTCCTCAGATTGCATCCACTCAACGTGTCCTCCCTCACGGCATGTTTGGTGCTTTATTACTGCTGTCTCTCAATGCCTTGTGTCCTTCTCCGTGCTTCTTCAACAGCAGCACTGTCACCCCTGTGTGGCTCCCAGAGTGGGCCACTGCTTGGCTAATACCACTGTAGGGAGAGGAGGAGGTGGTACCTCTCTTTCCAACAGTGCTGCAGTCAAAACAGGTCACAGCTGAAGGTCTTACCTCCTAGCCTGGCTTCTGTCTCTGCTGATCACAGCAACCCTTTATCTGCCATCCTTCAGACCAGGTTATTCTAGAATGAAGAAACGGGGAATTTTAAATCCTTAAGCAGACACCAGTTAAAGTGATTGCCTCCCAAATAAAACGTTATCATAGAATCATAGAAGATCTCAAGTTGAAAGGGACCCATAAGGATCATCGAGTCCCACTCCCTGCTCTTCGCAGGACTAGAAAGGACTTTAGGCAGAAAAAATATTCTCTGTTGCTATCAGAACTCTGTAACTTAACTAGTTGCCACTGCAGACAAAAGAATTACTCCTCACCTTAAGTGAGAAATGAGATTTTTTTTTCAAACCAAAAGGGAATTTTTTGTTTTATTTAAGACAAAGCTTAAACTATTGAGCTGTTCCAGTGTGGCTTGTAAAATATAGCACCAGATCCTGTGGAAGGTTTATTAAAAAAAAAAAACCCAACAAGCCTGAAAGCAGTAGCTTAAAGGAAAGGAGTGAATGGAGGCAAGTCCATGCTCGGGGTGGCAGGCAAACCCCCTCCTTGCCCACCTTGCCTTCCCAGGTGCCTCTGTACAATAGGTATGAGGCTCTGGATGTGGAAGGCCAGTCAGTGGATGATGTGGATGACGGTCCGTCTACACCAGAGGTGTTGCCAAGGTCAGAAAGGCCTACCCCTGTATCATGACCACCTCCACGAGGAAGAAAAGACAGGCTATAGATGTAGATGACTCCCTTCTGAGGGGAACACAGGGTCCAATATGCCGGAAAGATCATCGTCTTAGGGAAGTCTGCTGCCTGTCTAGGGCCCGGGTTAAGGACATCACTAGGAAACTTCCTAGCCTGGTATGGCCCTTGGACTATTACCCATTACTGCTCTTCCATGGGGGTGGTGACGAAGCTGCACCATGTAGTTCAAGGGCAATCAAAAGATACTTCAGGGCCTTGGGATGGTTGGTAAGGGAACCTGGAGCACAGGTTATTTTTCCCTCTCTCCTTCCAGTTCCGGGCAGTGACACTGGAAGAAACAGACGCACCCAGTCTATTAGTGTACCCCCACCTGATAAGCAAGACTGACAAACTGGTAACAATGGACTAGGAGAAGGCTGAGGTGCTCAACAACTTTTCTGCATCAGTCTTCACTGGCAATCTCTCTTCTCACACCTCGCAAGAGGATGGACCACAAGATGGGGACTGGGGGAGCAAAGTCCCTCCCACTGTAAGAGAAGATCAGGTTCGTGACCACCTGAGGGACCTGAACATATGTAAGTCTATGGCACCTGATGAGATGCATCCCAGAGTCCTGAGGGAATTGGCTGATGTAGTTGCCAAGGCACTCTCCATGATATTTGAAAAGTCATGGCAGTCAGGTGAAGTCTCCGGTGACTGGAAAAAGGGAAACATTGCACCCATTTTTAAAAAGGGTAAAAAGGAGGATGCTGGGAACTACAGGACCGTCAGTCTCACCTCTGTGCCTGGGAAGATCATCAAACAGATCCTCCTGGAAGCTATGCTTCCTATAGAGGACCGGGAGGTGATTCAAGACAGCCAGCATGGCTTCACCAAGGGCAAGTCCTGCCTGACCAACCCAGTGGCCTTCTATGATGGAGTGACTACATCAGTGGACACGGGAAGGGCTACAGATGTCGTCTATCC
>NW_008824665.1:182494-182830 GCF_000699105.1 Pygoscelis adeliae
ATTGAGAGCAGCCCTGCTGAGAAGGACTTGGGGGTACTGGTGGATGGAAAGCTGGACATGACCTGGCAATGTGCGCTCGCAGCCCATAAGGCCAATCGTATCCTGGGCTGCATCAAAAGCAGTGTGGCCAGCAGGTCGAGGGAGATGATTCCGCCCCTCTACTCTGCTCTGGTGAGACCCCACCTGGAGTACTGCGCCCAGCTCTGGAGCCCTCAGCATAAGAAAGACACGGACCTGTTGGAGCGGGTCCAGAAGAGGGCCACGAAAATGATCAGGGGGATGGAACCCCTCTCCTGTGAAGAAAGGCTGAGAGAGTTGGGGTTATTCAGCCTGGAG
>NW_008824665.1:183040-185785 GCF_000699105.1 Pygoscelis adeliae
TCAGGTTGGATGGGGCTCTGAGCAACCTGATCTAGTTGAAGATGTCCCTGCTCATTGCAGGGCTGGTTGGACTAAATGACCTTTAAAAGTCCCTTCCAACCCAAACTATTCTATGATTCTATGATCCAATATAATATTTCGTAATGAAATCTGGGAAGCAAAGATGTGGGACTCCTTGCAATTTCAGATCAGTTTTCAGAAGCAATTTCTCAAGACCCTTCTGTTACAAGGGGTACATGCTCTCAGAAAATCAGCATGGAGAGTGAATGAATGAAGGAGTCAAAGTTATGGTGGCCAAATGCACAGAGTTCTGCAAGAAAAACACATTCAGTAACTTATAAAACATACTGATAGGGCTGAGATCAGCAGGTGCATCAAATATAGGCAAGAACAGGCCACTGGCCAGGCACCCCTTGGGCAAAATCTGCCCTGTAAGTCTGCCCAAACATAGGTTCACTTTTCTTCCCACAGGGCAAGAAAAATTTCAACATTTCTCGAGGTGCTGGGGTATAAGCAAGCTGTCAGAATTACATTCAGGGGCAGTCCTGCTTTGTTTTGCTCATTTACTTGTGTGTATAGGACAGGGTAAGCACCTACAAATATTTTCCTGCCTGGAACATTTGCTGGTTCACAGCAATCACTCAGAGACCCTCAACTTTGACTGCTGAATTGTTTCACATGGAGGAACTGCCCAAACCCTTGCTCCTGTGCTCAAGCAGGCATGCAGTTAACCCATATGAAAATGCCCGGCCATCTACCATGGGACCTCCAGCTGCACCGTGAACACAAAGCATCTTGCAAAATGAGATTTCTTGCACTGTCCAAAACCCTGCTGAAGCACATGCAGCTGGAACAAGGGATGGTGACACCAATATGACTAACGAATGCAGGCCATTAAGTAATCAAAAACAGAGCTTCCTACCTCGAACTCACTTAACGTTTGGGAAATTCTATCATTATGCTTTGGGAAATTACATTCACTTTTTGCCCTGGATGCTTATGGGTGTGGAAGTGCCAAAGACTTAAAATAGGAAGGGTCAAGCTTGCTTAACATTTAAATACTTGTTTGATGGAGACGATTTCAAGCAGGAAAACCTGGATTGCACATTTAAAGAAGAAAAAATCAGAAATGTGGCTAAAATCCTATGAATAAGAGGGCAGCTGAAGATATGTGTAAAAATTGCTCAGAAAAAAAACAAAACAACCATTATTTTTACATGCTAATCTGTTCCAACGGGTTGCTTGCAAACTCCAGTAGGTTGCTTGATGCTTCTCTAGCTGTCACCCCCTGGGAAATTCCTGTGACCATTAAGCATCATGGAGCTAAAACCAAAACCAACTGATATACAGGGCTTCCTTACGCTAGTTGCAACAGTGAATATTTTTCAGAACACCTGTCATCCTGGAGGAACAGGCAGGATCCATGAAGATGAGGCTGTTTTCACAACTTTATCCAAATACTGTAGCTCCTACAGCATTAGATGCACACCCCTGGGCTTCTCCTCTGGAGGGATGTTTCTGTAATAGCAGAATATTCCCCTTCTAGTGCTATAAACTAAAAGAGGAATTCTTGAATAGAGATTCCCCTTAGAGTTTGGAGTCCTCTTGCTCCCCTGATGGGACTTGTATCATTAAAGCTTACCTCTGCCAATCTTCTTTGTTACAGTGCCCTGCTATGTCAAGCACGTAGTGGTGGAAGACTTCTCTGTCTTAATGTCTGTTCACTCTGCTCCATCTTACCATGCCACATCATCCTATATCAAGACCTACTCTCAGTTCAGAAGGTTTTCCCAGAGCATTAGCTCTTTTTCGAGGTTCCAAATCCAGCTTTCTCATGTTCTCTGCTGCACCGTGAAGTCTGCTTTTCTCACCCTACACATCCAGCAGGCAATAAATTTAGTTGACAGCGGTACTACACCACTTCCCTCTCCCCCACTATCCCTCTATCCCATCAGTCACCACTGCCATATCTCTTCTTCCTGCCACCTCCTGCCTACTTGGCCTCCCCAGTTCAACCTCCCAATGTAATCCTCACTATACCCTCTGCAGCTATCCTACTCAAAAGTGCTTTTTTCCCACTGATGCTCACCAGTCCTCCAAAGCATTTGCCTTGCTTTATCATAGAATCATAGAACCATAGAACGGTTTGGGTTGGAAGGGACCTCTAAAGGTCATCTAGTCCAACCCCCCTGCCGTGAGCAGGGACATCTTCAACTAGATCAGGTTGCTCAGAGCCCCGTCCACCTGACCTTGAAGGTTTCCACGGATGGGGCATCCACCACCTCTCTGGGCAACCTGTGCCAGTGTTTCACCACCCTCAGTGTAAAAAATTTCTTCCTTATATCTAGTCTAAATCTATCCCCCTTCAGTTTAAAACCATTCCCCCTTATCCTGTCACTACAGGCCCTGCTAAACAGTCTGCCACCATCTTTTTTATAAGCCCCCTTTAAGTACTGATAGGCTGCAAGAAGGTCTCCCCAAAGCCTTCTCTTCTCTAGGCTGAACAACCCCAACTCTCTCAGCCTTTCTTCAGAGGAGAGGTGTTCCATTCCCCTGATCATTTTTGTGGCCCCCTTCTGGACCCGCTCCAACATCCCCTTTGCCTGTCAGCAGCCTCCTCCCATGCCCGACTTTTCCCAAACCCTTTTAGCACTCACAGGGTTAATGATGGAATGAAACAGCTCTGAAAGGGGAAGGGCAAAAGCTCCTAATTCACTTCCGCTTTTTTTCCTCCTCCTCCTCCCC